>NW_021636212.1:0-353293 GCF_004799145.2 Neltuma alba
TAATGAGGACAAATGCAGTTACATCGCTAGCAAGAATGAGTATATAAAGAAGTACCTTACTGTGGCTCCATTGCCATTGAATATTTCCGAAATTATTAGCTTTAGCTACTGTTCATTATTAATAAACTAATCATACTTCCATGGTCTGTGGGGATGTATATGTCATCTATTATTTTTCAGAGGTCTAGATTATTATGTTCTCTGGGATATCCTTACAATATGCTTTTTATCATTCATTTATATTCTTTTGGAATGGCAGTCTAGTGGATCACCTCCTTCTGCTTTTCGGGTGCCGTATGATTCTTTCAGGGAACTGGGTGATTCTAGTGATACCAATGGTTTTGAATCTTCCGATGTCAAAATTTCTGGCAATTCAGTGGAAGATTCCAAGTTCTCAGATTTGCCTTATGAGTTCATATGCTTTTTCCTTTCTAGTCAGAGGCTTGACCTATATAAAACAATCGACCAGCGGTGTGAAGATATGCTATTAGGTATATGTGATTTGTGAGCCGGAAAGACATTATTTGTAATTCATCAAGGACTAGTTTCAAATAAAGTTCCTTGTATTTTTGTGTTCAACTCTCCAATAAAAATATGACAACTGCAAAATGATCTGACTGTCATGTTTTTGTTGAAAAATCTAAATAGAAAATGTATGAAAAGTTTATCTGAATTTTCTTTATTCAATTATGCTTCCCATATATATTGTAGTACATTCTTCTCTGTGGTTTCCGTTAAGCAGCATTTCCTGTATTGGTTATGTAATTGGCCTCCTGTGGGGGTTAATAATTTACAAGTCTTGGTAGACGACTAGATGTTATTAGAAGTTCATTTGTGTACATGCTCTGCACTAACATACGACTCATTCCTTGGTGTCTTGGCTTTTTTTAAACTGCAGGAAGGGATGGGATTCTGTCTGAGGCTCGATGGCTTCTAAAGTTGGGTCTTCATCCCAACTCCAATTCTGCAACACGAGCAATCGGCTATAGACAAGTATATTGTTTCTTTTGTCTATTTTCATTGAAGTTTTACAATGTGCAGATGATAACTAGTAGACTATCCTGCTGATGATATTCGCAATATGTTTTTTCTTGAGTATTTTTTGTCATTTGGTCATTGTAACAGCTATATAAATTGTTGGATATATTCTAATATTTCCCTATATAATTTCAGGCTATGGAATACCTACTTAGATGCCAACGACATGGAGGGCAGAGTTCAGCTGAAGAATTTTACAATTTTTTATCTGAATTTCAAAAAGAAACTAGGTAATGGCCTTTGTTCAATCTGTACATGTAATCTTTTTCAATGGGATTGGCCTAATCAATATCAGAAAAGGATCACCTGAAGTTCGGGGTGATGCAGTTTTGTGAAGATTGCTGTTTTCATAATCTTTTTATAAGTTTAGGAGCTTGGCTTTTGATTTGACATATGAACCTACAAATATAAATTTTCCATCTTCCGATGATAACCTTTTTGCATTTCAATGTCGTAGGACATCGGATATTACACAGGCTTGGCATCCTATGAACAAAATTTTGAATGAACGATTTGTTCGCCTGTTGTAATATCTTCTACTGCTTTGATTTAATAAATATTTATATGTGGTAGCTTGTGTTTGACTATTGTGTTTGGAGAGCATTTATTTTCTTACTTTCCCAGAGCTTTGTTGGGCATTCTTCTTGATGTGAATGAGATAGACTGTTGCTGGATTACCCTACCCAGTGATGAGATATAGATACCTGTATTTTTTGTTTCCATGCAGGAATTTTGCAAAAAGACAATTGACATGGTTTCGCAATGATCATATTTACCACTGGCTCGATGCTTCCAAGCCACTGGTAATAAAACTTCCTTGCCGCTTGCTGTTGCTCTATAATCTGCTTTGCATAGTTAATGATCCGCGTGCAACTACTTATATTGTGTTTCGGTAATTGACACTTGTTAGGATAGTACAAGAAATGTTTTTATATAATATTTCAAGTTAATCAATTTTCCCTCAAATTAGTGGTTTCCTTCTGTTTATATTCCCCCTCCCCTCCTTATGCAGTTGTGTTATTTCATTCATATAGTTTTATCGTGGTGATCGTGTGATGAACAACTTGTGGCAGGATGCAATTATTGAATTCATTAACAATGCATATCATGATTGGAGTGGAAAGCTCGTTGTGCCTGAACACCTTAGAATGTCTAAAGATATATCTAATCGCCAAGAAGCTGCTCAACTTAAGTCTTACCGCACAAAAAATAGGTATACTTTCACGGAGACGGAATAATGGTAATAATTATATTTCATTGATGCAAAGAGCTTAACAAATAAGTTTCTTATGAAGGCATTTCATGAAAGATGAAGATTGTTCTCGTATTCTGGAGTGGATAAGAAAGACTGAAGAATGAACCAATGGTCCGTTTCCTTTTGCATTCCCTCACACTGGCCTCAATTTTGACATTATTGAAGAAAGAAGAATGCTGTTCAGATTGCACGTAAAGGTTTGTGCTTAATGGTGTTGCTTAGGCTTAGGTCCTGTTTAAAAGTGCTTCAACTTTTATTACTCTTTTCTTTTATATCCACAAAAACTACATATCTGTGCCCAATAACATTTATTTTTCTTCTCCAAATACATGTGCATTTGAGGATGACCTTGAGAGATGCTCTTCATAACTACTGCAGGCTCTTGAGAGTTTCTTACTTTTTTATTTTTGTTGGTTTGGGGTTGGGGAATGACAATTTGGGTCCCAAGCTTCAATTTAATTTCGAGGACAAAAAATTTCAAAATTTTACTAAAGGGCCTTTAGGTCCTTAATAATCATATAAAACCCTCAAGTGGGGCATTTAATTCATGTCAAAGTGACCGATTACTAGTGCATATTTTTTTTCATTACCGACTATTATTTTTAGATAAAAAAATCACCATAATAATATTAGGCAACTTTATCGCATAACTTCTCCCTTCTATCAGTTTATATTCTGCATCTTCCAAGCGTCTTAACAAATATCATAAATTTATTATTATTATTTTTTTAATGAGAGTTGAGGCATAAGGATAAACTCTTGGGTAGAGATACATTTAAGGGCTTCAATCTGTGCTTTCAATCATATCTTCACACAAGTTCATATCAAAATGCAAGTGTTTGATACTTCTTGTTAGGAAACGGGGGAGCATACCTTTTATTAGTCTTAGCTTTCCTTGGTATTTTACAATGAGTTACTGCTGAAATCAGGCTCTGATTTGTTGAAAGGTTGAAAGGGCTTTCATGACATTTTCACGAGTCATTGCCAAAATCGGGCTTTATTACTGTTTTGTTGAGAAGTGAGAGAGAATCCGAACTTTTCATTGTAGCTTATAAGGTTGTGACATATCTGTTATGTTCTGTTGTCAGATGCCAGAATCAAGAAACGCTGAAATGTTCAAAATGGAGAGACTGGTCAACAAAAGCTGAGAAAGGTATAGCATGTAGGAAAGAAGTTGATCAGCACATGTAGGCTGAAGAAAACTGATGGAACATAAGGATGATACGTATATTTTGAAGAAACCTATAGAAAGAAATGAATTTGCTTTGTGTTTTAATTTTTCTTTCTACTCAAGAAAACCAAATTTGATTTTGCTTCTATATTTTATTAGTAAGTTGTCATTAAGGTTATTTTATATGAAAGAAATCTTGATCTATAGATAGAAGTAGGCAGTATATGTATTGCAGTTGCATATGTTGCCTACTCCTATACATAGATCAAATTTTCTTCATATAAGTAATCTTAATGACAACTTGCTAATAAGATATAGAAGTAAAATTAGATTTAGTTTTCCTTATTAGAAGGAAACTTGATGGCATCTTGTTAATAAAATATAGAAGTAAAATCAAATTTGATTCCTTAACTAGAAAGAAACTCACAAAAATGCAATTAAAAAACAAAAAGCAAAGTCATTTCTTTCTATTTTCTTTCCTTAAATCCATTCTCTTTGCAAATTTGTTGGGTGAGTGAGTGAGTGAGTGTTACGTGGAAAGCTCAGCACTACGTTGAAGTGCATTACTACTGAAATGGAGGATCCGAATAACCTCCAACTCCAAGACGGTGTTGTGATATTGTCATTGATTACTCCCTCTGTGTACTTACTTTCTATCTACTCTCTGGATTGTAGACTTAGGCTGTGAAGAAGTCCTGTTTTTGTTATTAGGAAAAAAAAAAGTATTCGTTTTGTTTATTCTTTTTTTACCTGGACTGTAGACTTGGTTATGAAGGAGTCATGAGTGATCCTTTTGGATATAACAACAGTTTCTAAATTCATTCTGCCAATTGACCAATTTATTTAATTAAATAGATTTTTATATTATTGCAGATATTTTAGGATATTTGGGTAATTTATTTTAAGTAATTTTGCATTGTAAGAGATAAATATATAAAAATAGTCCTCGAAAAAGTGATTTTCATTTTTGAAAGTAACTATTAATATAAAATATTGTAAATTGTAAAATATGAGAGTTAATAAAGTTATTATGATCTGTAATTAATTAGCCGAAAAATTCATTAGAAATTTTACTGACGAAAAAACATGATAAATTTTTATGCATACTGACTTGCGTCGCTGATCGTTGAGAGTGATTGTACTGACTTAATCACCCCTGTTCAATCTTCCATTCCTTCTGAACATCCGGATTACAGCGTTCTGGTTGGAATCCAGCAGATGATGGATTGGGACTGGAAGGTTGAAGTGGTTGTTTGTTCGTGAGACGTGAACACCGTGGCGGAGGCATTGGCCGCACAAGCACGTAATATGGGGGTTGATTTTGCTGCTTTTCGTAGTCCACCAGACTAGGCTCCGTTTGGATTAGTAATTAAAAAGGTATTTATTGTCAGTTTGGCTTATGAAAAAGTAAAGCTGATAAAAGTTAAATCGGATAAACTGAATTGGGTTTTGATTGAAATTCAGAAAAGCTAGTTTGTAAAAATGAGATTAGTAAAAGATTGTTTAGATTATGATTGAGTAAAAGTAAGTTTGTAAAATTATCAAAATGGGTATGAGTTTTAATAAGCAATGAAACATGATTAAAAAATGATTTTACATAATATAATGAATTAAAATTAATTTAGTATTGGACCTAGATATCCATTTGGGGTTGGATATCTCACTTCAACTAAGTAATATTTTTTTTTAAAATACAATTTTTTTTACCGAGAGAAATTTTATATAATTTTTTTTTAACTTGAGACAACTTTTATATGTGAGATACCTCAAAAAGACAATTTTTTAAAAATACACTTTTGTTAAATAAAATTTGTAAATGAACTTATAAGAATTTTACGTATTATAGAATATGAATATCATACATTTTTCATAATTTAAAGTATACTAATTTTCAACAAATAAAATATAAAAAATTGAAAAAATTTTATTCATATCGAAAAAGAGTAAATTCTTACTACTATTTTTCATAACCTGAACTCTTTAGATTATTATATTTAAACAATTTATATTTTAATTTACTGCTTAATTCTAAATTTTTAATTAATTAAACAAAATCAAATTAAAAAAGAAGAAAAAGAACAACAGTTACCCCAATGGTACTCAAATAGTAATTGGTTGATAGAGGGGAATGAACAAAGAGGACAGGTCAGAATTGGATGGTGGGCCTAATTCTGAAGAACAGTCAACAACTCGTGGGACTGATACCTTCCAATGGACCCCGCCTGCATATACAATTCCAACGGTAAGCCCGATTTGATTTCCATAAGATAGGGGTGTGTTTGGAATAGCGGTGACAAAAGTAATTTTTTTTCAATCTGACTTTCATAAAATCAGATTGAATAAAAGTCAGATAGGGTAATGTGATTTATGTTTGGATTGGGTTTTTGTAAAAAAATCAGTTAAAGAAGCTTAAACTTGTTTGGATGATAAATACAAAAATAAATTTGGATGCAAAATGACTTAAAAGGACATAAATTTTATTAAATAATACATATCTAATATTATATATATAAGGAAAATAAAATTATTAAAAGTAAAGAAATTTAATTTATTATTAGAAAGAAATTATATATATAATGTGACCATTTTAAAAGAAGTATTGAAAATAAAATTATTAAAAATACAAAAATTTAATTTATTATTAGAAGGAAATTGAAAAATAATAAAATACTTAATTAAATATATTACAACTGCAAATAAAACAAGAACCATAACGCTAGGAAAAACTTAAAATATTGTAGGGTGTGTTTTTAGCGGTAGTGAAGTAACTTTTTTTTCAATCTGACTTTTACAGAAGTCAGATTAGATAAAAGCAGCTTCTTTGAACTTATTGTATAAGTCCGTTTCAGTGACAGAAGTCAGATTGCAAAAATGTGATTCAAAACACATCCCAAATCAAAAAAGCTCCTTTTGCCGGTAGAGAAGTCAGTTTGAAGGTCCAGATGTGATTTCAACACACCCGTAACCTCCTTCCCATTTCACGCACTGGTATTCTTCTCATTGTGAAAAACAAGATCCATCAGCTTCATCCCAAAAGTCCATTTAGACCCAGAAGCCAAATTGCAAAAACAGTGTGCCAAACATCACTTTTAACACAAAAGGAGCTTTTGCATGTTGAGATGCACGTTTGGGATCCCAAACGTGAACCCAAACAGGCCCTACAAATATTAGTCTATGTAAAAGTTTGTTTCAATCCAGCTTTTTGAACCCAAGTCAGATGACTTATAAGCTTTGCCAAACACCCTCCAACTTTCCAAATGGGCTTATTAGAAAAATAAAGTAACTTTTATGTCCCGTTTGATAGGAAACATTAAAAATGAAAGATATTGTAATTGCGATTGAAAAAAATCATTGAAATAGTTTTTAGTATGATTAATTGCTTGTTATATAAGATTAGATAAATCTATAGATGTGGGATTGAAGAATACTACTTCGCCCATGGTATTCCCCAATCCTACATATATGGGTTTAACTAATCCCATATGGTGAGTAATCTTTTATACTAAATGCTTTTTTAATAGATTTTTTTAATACCAATCCCAATTCCTACTCGTAATTTTTAATGCTTCTTACCAAACGAGACATTAGAGTCTCAATTACTGATCCAAACAAGCACTACATACGTGACATTCTTCAACGAGATGCTTCTCGGAATCCTATAATTCTTGGTGCTGACATGTAATAGCTCCTGTTACAAATTGTTACTCCTCCGGTCCTAATTATAAGACCCAATTGACTTATTTGAGGAGATTAAGGAAGTAAGTTAAGTTGGTTATTTATAATAAATAAGTGTTGTTATTCCTAAAATATCCTTGCTAATTAAGTATATTGGCTAAAACTATCATTATTAGAAGGATTATCTTGGAAAAAAATACATAAATATAAGAGAGAAAATGGATTGGGTCTTATAATTAAGACCAATAAAAAGTCAAAATTGGGTCTTATAATAAGGACCGGAGGAGTATTTAAAAAAAAAAGAAGCATCTAAAATTTTTTTATGGATTTTGTCCCAATTATCTACAACCACAGTATATAATACTTACATCAAGTTTTTAATAGTTATTGTATTAAGTTTTTCAATCCATTCTATTTTTAAAATATTAATATTTAATATTATTTAATTACAAATTTTTATGAAAAAGACACATAATTATATGTAATAAAAAGATTTAACATAGTACGTATAAGTGCTTGAGCTTATTTTTTCCTAGAACAAAATAGCTTGACTCGACTCGGTTCTTGTTTTTATTACTGTTACCCGTGAAACTGGCTCGTTATTGTTAAACCCTCTGTTCACTTCCTCTCCGGCACTCGTATTTTCTTGCATTTTTCTCGGAAAGTTACGATAGACAATGGTGAACCCGTCGGTGCTCCGATCCTTACGCTCAGCCGTGGCTCGTGGCTCCTCTTTTCTTGCACGCCGTGGGTATTCCAGCGATGCAATCCCTGAACGGAAAGTGGCCATACTCGGAGCCGCCGGTGGGATTGGTCAGCCCCTATCATTGTTGATGAAGCTCAATCCCCATGTCTCAAGACTTTCACTTTACGATATAGCTGGAACCCCCGGTGTCGCGGCTGATGTTAGCCACATTAACACAAGATCTGAGGTACACTTTTTTGTTCATCTCTTTGTGGAATTCGCGAGAGTACGGAATAAGAGTGTGGAATTTACAGTACTTTGATGTTGTAGTATAATTTAATAAGATGTTTATGCATTGGAGTTGAAGGTGGCCGGATACCAAGGTGAAAATGAGCTTGGGAAGGCTTTGGAAGGATCAGATGTTGTTATTATTCCCGCTGGTGTGCCCAGAAAGCCTGGAATGACACGTGATGATCTTTTTAACATTAATGCGGGCATCGTCAAATCACTCTGCAATGCTATTGCCAAGTACTGTCCGAACGTGGGTATCTTTTGCCTTCGAGTGTTTAATATTCATTTTACGGTTGTTGTCGCGAACTACTGTCAGTGTTAAGTTGCTTTGAATACATTGTAGAAAACCCATATGCTACAGTGATTTCCTTGGTAGAATGAGGATTGGTTGTGATTCTTGATGACTGATCGGCTTTTGTTTTTTCTTTTTAAGGCTCCCTCCCTTTTATTCTACATGGTTTTGGCGTTTTGCTTTTGCCGGATTGATTCCCGGGATGACATGAATGATTCATTTGAATTATTTTACATGTTGACTAACGGTGTGATTGGATGTTTTCCTAGATATCTTCAATACATTCATTTCATCAATGTTAAACCGTATAAATCATATAATTTGGCTACATTGTGCGCTGCAAGTCTGCTTTATGTGTGAACATTTGAAAATGATTATTGTTATTGTCGTATGAATTCAGGCACTTGTTAACATGATAAGTAATCCTGTGAACTCCACTGTTCCAATTGCCGCTGAGGTTTTCAAGAAGGCAGGGACTTACGATGAAAGGAAGTTGTTTGGGGTTACTACCCTTGATGTTGTGAGGGCAAAAACTTTCTACGCTGGGAAGGCAAAAGTTCCAGTTGCTGGTATGTAAAATTTTTTAAATTTGTAGGTACCTTTATGTCTTTTCTGGTTGTGCAAGTATGTTTATTTGGCCACCTAGAGATGATTTTTTTGGGGGGGGGGGTGGTTGTCTGGGATGAAATTTCAGTTATTAGGTCTTTAGAAGAGTGGCTAACAACCCAACTTGAGAAGAAAATTCAACCATTTAGTTTATCTTTCTTATTTTTTTGGGTGTAGGTGGGCTTTAGGGGTTGAGGTTTTGATTGTTGAATGCTATTATTTGATTGCTGAATAGCAATTTAAATTTCTTTTACGCCTATTATCATGTGTCACTGATTACTTGGTTTGTGCATATTTCTGCAGAGGTTAATGTGCCTGTCGTAGGTGGCCATGCAGGCATTACTATTCTCCCCCTATTTTCTCAAGTATCTTCTTGCTCTCACGCCCAACATTTGTATTCTGTGATGTCTTGTTTGACTGCCTTCCTGTACATGAACTTGCCTAACTTTTGAACATTTTCACTGCAATAGGCATCGCCAAAAGCCAATCTAGGAGATGATGATATTAAGGCTCTGACAAAACGAACACAAGATGGAGGAACAGAGGTTGTGGAAGCAAAGGCTGGAAAGGGCTCTGCAACATTGTCAATGGCGTAAGTGTGCTCATCCTCTTAAATGCTTTGTTGCAGCGAATTATAGACAATTTAGGTTATCCTGTTAAGTACAAAGATACATGAGGAAGTTGAAGTTAGATAATTTGTTGAAAATAATTGAAGATGTATGGTTTTGAAATGAGCTTTAGAAATAATGGTTGTGAATCTCAAGCATAAACAAGTTGATCATTTGATGGGTAGGTTGTGCTTATCTGGGCTTGTGGTTTTATGCTTCCCCTCGGACATTTCCTATTCTTAGGGATTGTTAATTCCAAGAGGCTTGAATCTTTCAATTTGTATTAACTATGCTTTTATGGTCTAAAGATGAACACTGGATCCATGAGGTTCTTGGCTTTTGCAGCTATGCTGGAGCACTTTTCGCTGATGCTTGCCTCAAAGGACTCAATGGGGTCCCAGATGTGGTTGAGTGCTCATTTGTGCAATCCGGTGTCACTGAGCTGCCTTTCTTTGCTTCTAAGGTGATTGAACTGTGACACTTATTCTGGATCATATCTTCATCCCCCCTCCCCGGGGGGAAATTGATGCCACGTCAATGCCTAAATTTCCTACCCTCATTTATTTGAGCATGTGGGCTTTGTGTGTTCTAACTGGTGATCTTAAATGTTTGCAGGTGAGGCTTGGGAAGAATGGTGTGGACGAAGTTCTGGGCTTGGGTCCTCTTTCGGATTATGAACAACAAGGCCTGGATAGCCTTAAGTCTGAACTCAAAGCATCAATTGAGAAAGGAATTAACTTTGCCAACAAGAACTAGTGGACTTTCCAATACATGTCTGGCTGGTTTTGTGAATATACTATACAGAACTAATTGAAGATTTGCAGTATAAGGACCATCAGTGTAATGAGTGACCGGCATGGTTGGTGTCGGTTTGTTGTTTTGTTTAGATTAGGTGTACACCGCGATTCAATAATGTGAATCTCTGAGGGCAGTTAGTTGCCGAGGGTACATAAATCCTGTTGACAAGATTGGAGAATATTGGCTCCAAACCATATGCACGGTTGAATAGTTTAGTTTATTGCATTTGCAGGGTATCAATCCCTTTTTAGTCTTCTCTTTCTTACCTTTTCTTTTGCGGAGATGATTAAGGCTGGCAAATTGAGAGCTTGTACATTCTATCGGGTTCCCTAAGAACAATATAGTTCGTTTGCATGCTATGAGCTTCCTTAGCAAGCTAGTCAGCATAAGAGATGGCTTCTCTAGGTCTATAATCAGTAGTAACCATCCAATCCTGCTTTTATAGCCATGGATGATTTATTGGCATGCTTCTATTTCTTTCACTCCTCTCTTTCCTTGTCGTTAATCCATGAATTATAGTGATTCTACATATACACAGACACATGAAAATGAAGCCATGCTTTGCACTAACCCCGATCCTTAATTGCTCATTTACTTTCAAATGAAGAGAGAGATAGAAGACAAAGATAGAGGTGGATTCATCTATCACTTTCTGATTCCGTGTGGGTTTTGCTTACATATATTTTCACTTAAGTAGCTAAGCAATTGAGAGGACCTCTCAATATCTGCATGTTAATGTACTCCTTAAACAATATGGGAGATTTGAACTTTATAGATAAGGGGGGAAAAATGCATAAAGAAGTTATCTCCATTAACAGTTGGCGGGTCCAACTAAAAAAACTTGATAGTTGGAGGAAGATATCAATAAACATTGATTTCACATACATGTGCACAATATGACGCATTTGTATTGACATAATACACAATAGGCACCCATGGATGCTTGAAGAAGAGTGGAAAAATGATGGTGAAATTAATTTAAAATTTTTGGATGGGTTCATTGTTTGGTTTGGATTAGACCCTGAAATCAATGGGTCACAGTCTAAAATTCCATCAGAGGTCAGATCGATCATATTAACCGATTCAGTCTTGCAAAATTTCAGCATTAAATTGCTCAATAGGTTAGGTTTGAGTGGGTTTTTCCAATATTGCCAGTTAAATTAATCCGATGAGAGTGTGTGATTATATGTGCATTAAGGAGGAGCCTTTGTCAATGTAACAAGTGAAATGTCCTAGACAATCCAATTTATACGGGAAAAAAAATTGCAAATGAATTAAACTGATCGAGAAGTTTAATAAAAGCATATAGAACATACATTGTTTTCTTTTATAATTGATTTAATTTGCATTTGACAAATAGAATTTTTGGCTTTGGACGTCCTTAACAAAAGTGTAGACAGAAAATAGGAAGGAAAATGAGTAAGAGAAAAGTAAGATTGCATTGAAGTCTCAATCATTACATTACATAAGCATAACTTTCAACACTAAGATTGAAGTCTCAATCATTACATTACATAAGCATAACTTTCAACACTAAGATGACCTCATTGCTTCACAAATATGACACATGAATTTTAAAGATAAAAACTGCATGTGAAAAACAAAAGTTACTACTTGTGATGAATCTTGCTGGGAAGTAGCAAAACCTCATAATTCTTGCCATTTCCTAAAGAAATTATCAATGTCAATTTTAAGAGAGAAGAACATAACGTGTATACTATAATGTTCACATATAACATGAGAGCATTTAATCTTAAATGCTTCATGTAAATTTATGAGACTCGGAGAGAGGAAGAGTCATACTCAGCCAGAAACAGATAAAAACACACTTCCTACTGCAAAGAATTTGCCTCATGCATGCACCTCTCCTTTGACATTTGGATCTCTTAGTTGCATTTTTAAAGTAAGATAGAGTGAAAATGATAAGCTTTGACTTATGATCATAATATAGGTTCCATAAAAATAAAACCTATTTTCATCTCTATCTCTCTTTATACTTTAGGTAATTTTATCTCTCTGTTGTAATAGCACGATGCTGTAAGAAGAAAGAGATAGACATGGTATAAAAGAAATAATTTTATATGAGAATGAGACCTATCCACTCTCATGTTTCCATACCTTTAAGGATCCAAATCATTCTTTTTGGCTATCCCATTGCAAGATATATATTCATGGGGTGTGTGAGAACAAATTCAACATGGTCAAAACTACGTTTCTGCGGAAGCAATTAACCATGGTGGTGGTTATGCAGAAACGTGGTTTTGGCCACGTTTCAACGTGGTTTTCAAACAATGAGATAGAATGAACATGATTCATTGTGTCCTTCTCTTTTCAAAACTGACATTGTAAATTTCTTGAGGACAAATGCAAGCTCATCATCATCAGCATCAATGATGATGAGGATCAGGTCCCTCCGGGGAGAGCCGATCCAGTCTTCCTTCAAGCATTGACCTGTTTGCATGAGAAGTACTGTTTCTGGGCACAACGTTGATCAGTAGTTGACGCAGCAGAAGTTGTGTGTTGATCTTTCTGGTGCTGGTTTTGGAGGAGAAACCAGCAGCTGGGAAGAGTCTTGATTCTGAGCTTTGTACCAACAGCGAAAGAACAACAACAACAACAATAATGAGAAGAAAGATGGGTGACTTTAAAGGAGAGGAAGCCATAGTCATGTATAGAAATTAATATGGCAGGCAATAGCAAATGGAAGACTTTTTTTTGGTTATGATTAGCACTGTGATGCAATGCAGCGCAGTGAGAGTATGCGAAGAAGAAAAGAGCTATTTATAGAAGACTAGCCTACGTTCATTATAGAGATGGCATATTTAAAATTCTTTAAAACTAGATTGAGCAGGAAATTATTAAGCATAAATAGTTAAAGGTATTTTTAATGTTATATTTGTGTGTGTATGTGTGTGAAAAATTGCATTATCTCATTAAAGATTACAAATGCATTAAAGATTTAATTGGTACATATATACCTTGAGCATCCTGGTGACATTAAACGCTTAAGTACCCTGAAAACCTATTTATAAAACAATTAATCATCCTCTCTTGTTTAGAACAGTGCCCAAATGCCATTACTTAAATGTCAAATTTTCTTATTTAATCTCTTCTTAATAAATTACTACTACCTCTTATCCTAGCTATATATAACAGTTAAATATACTGAGATTTAAAAAAAAAATAGTTAGATTTTATTTAATTTGCAATAAATATGTGTTAATTTTTTTTTAAAAATGCCCCCTTAATAATTTGTATTGGAAACTTCTCCCAAGATCTCTTTTAGTATTTGTGATTAATAGGATTGTTTAGAAAACTAATTATAAATCTATGAGACAAAGTGAATTAGTTATAACCAAAATAAACCCATCAACTAGCTCATATATTTAGAATCGAGTAAGTAATTCTCTAGCTAGAAAAAAAATAGATAATGTCTTGCTATCCTGATCCATTGGATCCAAACTCCTCTTAATCTTTTTTTAAGTGTGAGGTTGAGAACTTCATGGTTTCTCTCTATCAGTAGTGAAAGAAAACAAGGCTGCATATCTCTGTTATATTAATCAAAGTGAACTAGCCGATCAAGACCATTCTTAGATTGTCCGATACATCCATTCCAAATCCTTTTACATTAATCAAATTTTAAGATTAAGCAAGCAAAGAACAGATTAAAGGACAAAAATAAACCCTAAAATACCCTTTTGGTATGTTAATTGGCCAGCTTTTTTTTTTTCCAGATAATTAAGCCATGAGAGCGTCGTGATGGCTTCTCCATCATCAATCACATGGCCCCGTCACAAATCGTTCGATCCAACCAGGAATGTCGCCTGTGCTTCAGTGGAACGCATGTGTCGTTTGGCTTATTTCATTAGCATTTCTTTAAGCCGCACAAACATATATTAATTATTAATTAATATACCAAAAGTGGTTAAGTAGTGTTTTTTGAACTAAATTAATCAAGGAATGAGGGGAACATTAATATTTTATGGTGTACTATTTTCAATTGGGATAATTAGTTTGCTAATCCTTATAGTTTTACCCAGTTTTGAATTAGGTCCTTGTACTCCCCCCCCTTTATCAGGTCTTGTTGTTTGCTCAATTTAAGTAGATAGGGGTTTGGCGGGCAATGGAGAGAGTGAGAATGAGAATGGAAGGGGAAGTGAGGAAGGAAAGCGGGGGCTGTTAGTTGAAAATGTGGGCAAGCTGGACCATGAAGATGTAGAAAGAGCATCCGTGGTTTAAAGGAGCTTGAGGGGAGGAGGGAGGGAGAGAAGCTGAGGAAGAAGAAGAAGATAATGAATGCTCGCCACGTAAGCCCCTATCTATTTAAACTAACAGTCTTAGTAACGAAAGAACCCTCATTAAAACTGACCAAACAATAAGCACATGATTAAAAAAAAAAACTAGGGGGACCTAATTTAAAACTAAGTGAAACTATAAGGACTAACAAACTAATTATCCCTTTTTAATTTTTCATTGTGGTTAAATCGTAGTTGAGTTGTCCAATCAATTTTTAACTAGATTTTTTTTTTGTAATTTGTTAATGAGAAGATTATTGTTTTTCTTGTAATTTGTTAATGAAGAACATGGAATAACAAGAAATTAAAATAGAAATTAAAGCATAATAGAATACACTAGTATTTTGTTTACTTAAATCCAATCACCTCCTGTATTTTAAAAAAGGCATAACAAATTGCTTAAATTGAGTTATAAGTTTGAATTTAGTAGAAAAAGCTAGTTCCTCATAATACAGTTTAAATCCTATTAGAAGATGTGCTTTTATTTAGTATCAGAGAGTGCTTCAAGCAATATTATCTACTTCTATTTCTCTCTAATATATTTTATTTAAAGTATTATTTTTTCACATAATATCCAAAACTCACTATAACACTTCGTAACTAATCAACTTGACTCTGCTTATTAGTTACTTTTATTTAGTGTAATTCTGAGATTTTATAAAACATAACCAATTTTAATTAGCTTTTTAAATTTATGTGAAGTAATTAATTGAAACTTATAAAAAAGATAAGAATGGACTAATATGAAGAGTATATTTACATTAAAAAAATACAAATAATATTAAAAGTTAAAAATATTATAAAAACTATTAAAAATTATTTTCATCCAAGAGAATATTAAAAATAAATAACTAAAAATTGTTTGGGAAGCACAAAAAATGTATAGAGAGAAGCATAAGAACAATATAAACATAAAGGGTAAAAATATACTTTTAATTTTTTTTAAAAAATTTTTAGATAAGTCATAAGTAAGTTTTAGATATTTTTACAATTATGTTTAAAAAGAAAACTTTTGACCTATAAGTCATATTGGTCATGTTACTAACAATTCCTAAATTTGTAAAATAACTTATCATAGTTACAAGCTACTTTTTGCCTCCTCAAATGCCCCACCAAACAGACACTATATAATTATATTTATTTGGAACACTGAAGGGCGGCGCTGTCTTCATCAGTTTTGAAGGGAGGTCAAATCCAATTCATGGATAATATTTCCTCCATTGATTAATATGTGGATATATCTTTAGCCCATTAATTACGCATTCGTGGCCTCCCACTCCAGCGAGTATGAAGAAGGGAACACCTGTTATCCTAGGTTGAGCTCATATCCAACCTCAACTAAATATGATGGGTACTATTATTGTTGAAATAAAACCAGCCATTGACTTCTTATTCGCAACTAACAAGATAAATAAACTGCACAAATTTTTAAATTTTTTTGAATTTATATTTTTATTCTGAAATATTTTTTAATAATGATTTTGTTCATTTTTTTTAATTTTTGGTTTGTGAATTTATTAAACTAATATGATAACTTTATTATGGATAATCTGTAAATATTTTACAAATACTCTTTAGACCATGAGACCTATCCCTCTAATCCTATTTATAAGACAGAAAAAGTATTTTTTTTAATTAATAATACAAGTCAAACAAAAGTCATTTCATTTAATTTAACATATGAATATATGATCTTTCTTTTAGTTTATTCTTTTATTAACTGTTATTTTTTAAACTCAAAAAATATATATTAAATATGAATGAAATTAAAATAATAAAATAAATTTAATAAAATTCAATACCTTTGTTAAAACACATTGAAAATAATATTACCTCTATTATTAAATATAAGAGCTAATTGAAAATTTAATTTGATTATAAATATAACACTTTTATTCATTTTATCTTTCGTATTTATTTATTGTTTTCAAAGAAGTTCTCATAGTGATTGCACATCTTAAAGTATTTTTATTCTAATGCGCATGAGTAACAAGGATATTTTAAAAAAGACAATACTCATTTTTTTATGAATAATTAACTTAACTAGCCAATTTCTTTAATATTCACAAATTAGTTATCTATCTCTCATATTAAAGACCGGAGGTAGTATTCCGAAACTATACTAACTCTTGTGAATATATGACCTCTGGTCTTTAATATAAAAACTATTTTGATGTTCAATTTGGTTTTAAATATAAGACTCTACTTCATTTTGTCTCACATATTGATTTATTTTTTTAACGTAGTTTTTGCAGTACGTAGTTGCACATGTTATGTTTCATCAAATAATAAGTTTAGCTAATATACATGATTAGCAATAGTATTTTTAGAAAAAAAAAACTTATTTATTACAAATAATTAATTTAATTAATTTTTTAATCTATTTAAATCAATTAACTAACTTTTATATTAATCACAGGGGTTAATATTAAAAAAAAATCCACCATCTCTCTCTCATACATTCATGATGTCTGTTTTAATTTAAAAATCATTAGATGCGGTAGTGGATAATCATACAGAAATGAATCTCTGTTGGGTAGTTATTTTGAGGTTATCCGATAAGATTCATTAAGGAACAGGGAGAATTACAATAAGGTTCTAAATAAGAAAAATAATTAAAACACAAGTCCCAGAGGTTGTTGTTCTCTACTGTAGGACTTGTCATTACAAGTTGCTCAGGTTGTTATTGAAATCTTTTGATAATTATTTCGCTTATGTGGGATTTGATTGTAATTCTCTCTAAAGAATATGCACATGGGATGGGACAGCAAGTGAGTTATACTAATATTCTCTCACACCACCAGCCGCCATGGAATATACAAAAAAAAAAAAAAACAGAATTAAAGCCAAGTCGGCGCAAAAAAAAAAAAAAAGAAGAAAGAAAGCAAAACGTCTTCTTTCCGAACTTTGGGCGGGGAAAAGAAATCATAAGGGTTTTGATTGAATCTTAATTAACTACTCCTCCGATCCTTAATATAAGATCCATTTAACTAATTTGATTATATTAAAGAAGTTAGGTAAGTTAATTAATTATAAGAAAAGTGATACATTTTTTCTAAAACACCATAATCATTTTTCTTAATACCCCCTGTCTCTCTTCTATTTGATTATGGTTGAGGGAATATCCATAGGGGTAATTTAGAGAAAATTAATAAATATGAGAAATAAGTCTTACATTTAGAATCAAAACCGACTCAAGAATTAGGTCCAATACTAAGGATCGGAGGAGTACATTACATTATTTGTTGGGTTTCAAATTTACAATAAAAATCCTTTTTGTGAATATTCACCTATCTTGTTTGAGGTATTAGATGTCTCATAAACTCGAGCATTAATGCCAAATAGTTTTTCTCCCAAAAAAAATAGAAAGACTTACAAAAAAATTGCCTTAATTATTACGAGTATTAATTTGAAGCAATAAAAATAAAATAGAAAAAATATTGAACGTAAAAATAAATTGAAAGATGAAAGTGCTCCTCATGTGGTCACTCGTATGAATAGAATGCTTAGATTATAACCGACCCACAACTGTTCCACTCATCCTTAGGCTTTCATAAACATATTCTGAACTCTTAGTAGTTAATTATTAAATGAAAATTTTAATTATATTGTTTTACCTTTTCATTATAATTATATGTATTAATTATGACCTTTTTTTGTTTAATCAATGTTATCCTTTTGTTGTTTGATTCCTTTCTTTGTCAAATTATTTTTTTTTCCAAAGAGCGCGGTATTTGAAGAGGATATAAGGATTGAAAAGGGGGCAAAAAAAGAAAGAGATGTGGTCATGATAATATGATATTACTATATATAAACACGATTAACCGAAAGAGATCAAAAAAGTGAAGAGGTTTGTTGAACTTCTATACATGTGATGATGACTAATGAATGACTAGGCCACGGAGTTCTATAGATGCCTTCTAACTAATGGATGTAAAGCATTCATAAAAAAACAACTTATCACGCAACAATTTTGAAAATGACCACGTTAATTTATATGCATTAGTATATCTAAACACGCCCTCTCATTATACATATAAGAGTTAAATAACTAATTTATAAAAATTTAAAACATTAGTTAAGTTACTTGTTTATAAGGAAAAAGTGTATTGAGTTTCTTCAAATATATATTTTTATTATTTACTTTGAAATTACTCTCTTGATGGAAAGTTCTTTTAGTGCGAACAATTAATAGAAAAATTTTAAAAAATATATATAAATTTAAGAGATAAGATGAATTTTATTAAGGTCCTACATTTTGAAGAAAAACAAACCTCTCCAATAACTCTTATATTTAGAATCCAAGAGGGCATATCTTAGATGATGTTTACAATTAAACATCAATTATAGTTTAAAATTTGTCTTAATGTATTATTTGTGCTTGTTTATCACACTTTTTCTATAGATCTCTCTTTTTTTTTTATCCCTTAGATCTCTTTTTATTCTCATATTTATGAATAATTTTGTATTTTTTAATTATATGCCTTTGCATATAATTTTTTCTGAAAAAAAAAGATATGCAAATAAAGCACGAGCTCATCATATTTGTTACTCCTCTGGTCCTATTTATAAGGCAGAAAGAGAAGACATTTTTTGATCATATTCATAGGGTACTAAGAGAAATTCTTTTGTATGAATATATAATTTTATCTCTCATTTATTATTGTGTTGACTTTGTTTACATGAGGTATAATGTATATTAAATTAGGATAAAGTTGGAAAGTTGTTGTATTTTAAATGATAGTTAACGAAGTTTAAGGTTTTTCTTGATTTGTGTGAAACATACTGGAAGTGACTTATAAATAGGACCAGAGGAGTATTAAATGTCAAAATCTTCATTTTGGAGTTTAAGATTTATGACTTTATGTTTTGGGATCCAAAAGTTAGGATCTAGGATTTAATGTCCATAACTTTGAGGTTAAAATTTAGGGATTGAATTTAAGGGTTAGGATTTAAAGGATTATTAACCTAAGTTTTATGTGTGTTTGAATCAGTTTATTTTAACTAATTTTATACTCCTCCGGTCCTAATTATAAGACCCAATTGACTTATTTGAGGAGATTAAGGAAGTAAGTTAAGTTGGTTATTTATAATAAATAAGTGTTGTTATTCCTAAAATATCCTTGCTAATTAAGTATATTGGCTAAAACTATCATTATTAGAAGGATTATCTTGGAAAAAAATGCATAAATATAAGAGAGAAAATGGATTGGGTCTTATAATTAGGACCAAATAAAAAGTCAAATTGGGTCTTATAATAAGGACCGGAGGAGTACTTTATAAAATAAATATGTGAGAAGAGTATGATATTTGAAACTTCAGATGATTTACGTTTAACATTGGGGATTGGTTGGATTGCTTTAGAAACTTTTGGAGTTTGGACTTAGAATTTAATTTTAGTTCTTGATAATTGGAGTTTAAAGTCCAAGGTTTAAAATTGAAATTAGGGTTTATAGATTAAGGTGTAGTGCATAAAATTTATAACTTGAAGATTAAGACCTAAGTTATAGAGTATAGGGTTTAATGATTTGGGATGTAGGATTTATGATTCAAAGTTTAGGTTAGGCTTTAGAGTTTAGAGCTTAAGTTAGAAGTACAGTATTTAGAGTTTCATGTTTTTGCACTTAGGATCAAAAGTTTTAAGGTCTAGAATTTAGGATATAAGATTTTGTTGATTTGATTCAAAGTAGTATAATTTAACTTTAGTTTATGGTTGGACTTGGACATTTTTTTTCTTTCAACACAGCATAATTAGTCCTTTTTTCTATAAATTTTAAATTATAAATAATAAATTAGATCTTATATTAAGAATCAAAGCTAGTAACATTTCTATTCATAAAGTTTCATCAACCATTAAAATAGTAAATCTGTGTGATGTTCAAAAAGTAAAAATTGTATTTGGGTAACTTTGAATTTGTAAAAAATTGAGTTTTTTTTGGTTATATAGAGATTCTATTAAAATTTTTAGACCAAAATATACTTTTAGTATTTTAACTTTATATAAAATTTTAATTTGATTTGTTAACTTTGAAAAGTATATTTTTGTCTTTTAATCCTAAAACGGTTAATAAAAAATGATAATATTAAACTATTGAATATTGACAAAACTTTCTTAAATGATGACATATACTGACATTTTTAAATGATAACATATAAAGTTTAACTTTTAAAATAATCATGATTGTTACAAAAAATAATCAGGACTAATGACTTTAGGATTAAAAGAACTAAAAATATACTCCATTCAGTTCAAAATATAAGTTAAACTTTGTTAGAGGGATTTATTTTTTTTATAAGATAACATTTATTTCTGTCTAAACATTTAATGAGTTTTTTTTTTTAATTTTACCCTCATATATTATCTTTCCTTTTTAATTCATTTATTATATCTTTTACTTATTCTCTTTATTAATAAGGGCATATTTGAAAAAAAAAAATGTTTTACATATTTATTGTTTTAAACTGATTTTAACTAATTTCTTGATAAACATAAATAGATAAAGTTTATCTTATATTTTGAATCCGAGGGAGTACTTTTTAAAGTTAAAAGGCTAAATTAAAACCTTATATAAAATTAAGGGATAAAAGCATATTTTAACCAAATTTTTATCAACAAACGATATATTTAATTTATTAGTCTACCTTTATTATGATAAACTCCATCCTAGCTTTAAATTTGAGGAGGGGGTAATTCATTTTATAAGTTTTAATTTAGGTTTGTCTTAGCGTTTAATGTATTTTTTCAATTTTGACATTAATTATTTATTCTCTATCTTTTATCATATTTTTTCACGTATTTTTTTTATATCTTTTTTCTCATTTATATAAGGATATATTTGAAAATAAAATTATATTTCTAACATATTTATTACTTTTAACTAATTTTAAGTAATTATTCGTTATCCATGAATTAATTATTTGAAGCTTATACATAAGGCGAAAGGGAATATGATCTCTAGAAAAAAATTAGAATAATTATTTATGATGTCAAGTAAATAAATAACATAACTAATTAAATGGAATGCAACGGTTAACCATCTTTTATCGTTAAAACAGTAATGAAGAGAAAGCAAGGAACTGCTCAATCATTTTATAACTTGTGGCGGCCGGGAAAACCACAGCGATCAGTTTATGGTTCTCCGACCCCACAACCGGACGCTCATGATTCTACAACCATGAAATACTGAAGGGAAAGCTCACAATTATCGAAGGAAATAATTTTTCGTGCACTCTCATTCTCAGATTTTTTTAATAAAGAGATACGAATGCGTTAGTGGCTTGCAGCTAAGGCGGAAAAGGGAATCAATGTCCTCACATCAGTCAATCCGGCTTTCCAATCCCTTGCTTCTTAATTTGCTTATTCATGTCAGGTAGGTTTGATCTGAATTCCAATTCTAGCCGCATGCACATGTATTTCTGTTAGAGTAGTTATTCTTTCTTTTTTTTATAATCTTAGTTTTGGAATATGCTCTCGTGTGCACGAGAATCTGACACCCTCCCCTGCCATGAGAACAAGATATAAGTGGACACAAGCCTCATTTTGTCGGAATTGGCTTTAGGAGTCATAGAATGTGATTGAAACTGTCCTGTCCTGAGTTTTTTGCTCAAGTGGAGCACCACTAAATGAGATTCCTCACTGGGGTTAGCTAGAACTTACATTAATGGAAGGTGCTTTAACATATGCAAAATCCATTCCTATTATTCGAAATTAATAATTTCAGGCAGAGGAAATTAGACATCTTACTTGCCGTTACAATAACTCCCTTTGGCATCTACCAACTGATTGAGAAAATGCTTCTGTGAAACCCGAAGGCCTTAGGATCAAAATAGGTTTCTCTTCTTATGCAGATGCACATTCTTATCCAGACGGCAGACACACAATTCTTTCAGAATGAGGATAAGAAAAAGGCCCAAAAAATTCTCATTGTGGTGTCATCGATGTTCGGAACATTAATGTCTAAGATGAGCTGTATAGCATGCAGAAGCACTACTCTGTTTCCTGATTTTGCTTCTTACCCGGTTACACTGTTACTTTAATATGAAGATTAAGACACGCCCCACAGATATATAAGGGCACAAACATCAGTAGCACAACATAAAGATTGTGTGGGCCTTTTTCTTATCCTCATGCTAAAGGATTGAATATCTGCCATCTGAATAAGAAGTAACACCCGTGAGTCTTAGCTTGTTTCTTTCTTTTCTTCTTTTTCAAATTATTTGAGACGGAGATCAGTGATGGCGAGGATCTGGGCCTCCAGGGCTGAGACGTGTAGGCATGTCTTGTGTTCCAAGCAACTGATGTCTTCGCGTGATCTCCTTCAACACTTGTTTGGCATTTTCGATAAATGCGTGGTGTGATTGGTGTCCATGACCGTTGGAGAATGACGAAGGTAGAGAGCGAGCTTGGGCAATTGGAATTGATGTGGCAATAAGGAAAAGGCACAGGGAAATAGATATGAGTCTCCGAGAAGGGCAAGAGACGCGTGGTAAGAACGAAAAAGAGTGCGAGAAGGAAAAGGCAAAGGAGAAAGAGAGCGACTTTGCCATTGCTACAGATTTGGGTAAGTAAATGGTGTGGAGACTCGGGGGTTATTTATAGAAAGTCGGATTGTTTTTTATTCTGCACTTCAGCTTGTGCATGGAACGTTGCTTTCAATG
Source organism: Neltuma alba (assembly GCF_004799145.2). Taxonomy (NCBI): domain Eukaryota; kingdom Viridiplantae; phylum Streptophyta; class Magnoliopsida; order Fabales; family Fabaceae; genus Neltuma; species Neltuma alba. The sequence goes on from NW_021636212.1 coordinate 23,373, forward strand.
TCCGGAAGTTCTTTTTTAAAAAATTGAAGCTTTCACCGAAAACTGCCGCATCCTCCGCCATCAATCTCCATATGTCCCATTTCAACCGCCATTACGAGTTTTTAATGAAGAAAAATTCACCGCCCGCTCTATCTTCTTCAACTGGGTTCTCATTATGATTCACCTAAAGCAAGACGGTTCCGACTCCATGGGTGACAGTTGAGACGAATCCTCTGAAATGCAGGAATGATGAAGCGTGTAAAGTTGTATTTTTTATTTTTTTAAATAAAAAATAAAACTCTCCTTTGTAATCAACATAAACTTCATCACATAGGATATCTAGATCCACCTAAAGGGTTGGCTAAAAAATACTACCTTCGATTCTTGATATAAGACTTCGTTTGATTTTATTTTGGTCCTAATTATAAGACCTTAATCCACTTTGTCTTCATATTTGTGCTTTTTTTTTCAAGGTAATCCTTCTAATAATGGTAGTTCTAGCCAATAAACTTAATTAGTAAGGATATTTTAGGAATGACAATATCTATTTATTACAAATAACTAACTTAGCTTATTTTTCTAATCTCCACATGAATGGTTGGCTTTTGACCTTACCTAAAAGATAGATTAATTGCGGACCACACACTATTTGACAATAATACTAAGGTGAAAAACTAGACTTATAAAGTTCTATAATTAATTGCCATCAAACTTTTTTAATAAACACAGGACATACAGGAAAAAATTTATTGAAAGGGCGTTTCTTTGAAGTTGAAATTCAAGGAAAAAAATTTCATATTTTTACTGAAGAACGAATATTTAAAATCTATATTCCCAAGTTTCATCCAAAATCCCATCCGTATCAATAGGCCAGCAGGAGTGGGAATCACCATGTCAGGTTCTTTGGACAAGGGGTGGTGTATAGTCAAGGCCTTCGTTACCTTCTGCAGCACCTTATGTTGGAAATGGCGTGTCAGTGTCAAATACTCAGAATAAACTTCCGTTTGGAAGTCCGAGCTGGTTTGGAAAGGGATGGATCACCATTCACCTTTCCCCCTTTAAAAAGAGGGATAGATAGAGTCCCAAAAATCTGTAAGTGATATGAATGTCGGGGCCTCCCTTACCCTTTTTATGTAATCCTCAATCCTACACGAATTTCGCACCTGAAGTCCTCTGTTTCACCTAAATGTTGTAGAAGCAAAACTCTGCACAGATCAGTTTTCTTTGTGTCTCTAGTTTCTCCCTCAGTGATTGAATGTGCAGGTTCTTATCCATATGACCTTGTCAACAAGCATTTTTGGAGGGGCTAATACTAGAAAAAGGAAGAGCATGATTTGCATGCTTTGTTTCTAAATATCAATAAATTACAAAGTAGCTGCGTTCAATTATTTCTTCCATCTTTTTTTCTTTTTTTGGTTTGTATAAAGTAATTAGTCAAATTGGGTTCATATCTAGTAGTTCTGCTTTCAGGTTCGGTCGTCTATAACAGATAAGGCTGTAATCACAGTGATCCGAGTCTGCAAGGTAGTTATTATGAGGCTATCCGATAAGATTCATTAAGGAATATGCACATGCGATGGGACAGCAAGTGATTTATACTAATATTTTCTCACGCCAGCGGCCGCCATGGAATATAACTACAGAATTAAAGCTAAGTCGGCGCAAAAAAAAGAAAAAAAAACCAAGGAAAAAAAGCAAAACGTTCTGATTCCGAACTTTGGGGGGGGGGGATCATAAGGGTTTTGATTGAATCTTAATTAACTACATTACATTATTTTTGGGTTTTTAATTTACAATAAAAATCCTTTTTGTAAATATTCATCTATCTTGCTTGAGGTATTATACGCCTCATAAACTCGAGCATTAATGCAAAATAGATTTTTCTTCCAAAAAAAATTGTCTTAATTATTATTTAACCTGAAAATAATTTGAAAGATGAAAGTGCTCCTCATGTATGTGATCACTCCTATGAATAGAATGCTTGGATTATAACCGACCAACAACTGTTCCACTCATCCTTAGGCTTCTATAAACATATTCTGAACTCTTAGTAGTTAATTATTAAATGAAGTTTTTAATCACATTATTTTACCTTTTCATTATAATTATATGTATTAATTATGACCTTTTTTTTCGTTTAATCAATGTTATCCTTTTGTTGTTTGATTCCTTTCTTTGTCAAATTATTTTTTCCAGAGAGCAAGGTATTTGAAGCGGATATAAGGATTGAAAAGGGGGGGGGGGAAGAAGAGATGTGGTCATGATAATATGATATTATTATATATAAACACAATTAAACGAAAGAAATTAAAAAAAGTGAAGAGGTTTGTTGAACTTCTATGCATATGATGATGCTGGCTAATGAATAACTAGGCCACGGAGCTCTATAGATGCCTTCTGAGTAATGCATGTAAGGATTCATAAAAAACAACTTATCACACAACAATTTTGAAAATGACCACATTAATTTATATGCATTAGTATATCTAAATACTCTTTCTCATTAACATAAGATTTAGATAACTAATTTATAAAAACTTAAAATATTAGTTAAGTTACTTGTTTATAAGGAAAATGTGTTGAGTTTCTTAAAATATATATTTTCATTATTTACTTTGAAAATACTCTCTTGATGATGGAAAGTTCATTTAGTATGTACAATTAATAGAAAGATTTTAAAAACACGTATAAATTTGAGAGATAAGATGAATTTTATTGAGATTTTACATTTTGAAATAAAGCAAACCTCTCCATTAACTCTCATATTCTATGATGTTTACAGTTAAACATCAATTATAGTTTAAAATTTGTCTTAATGTATTATTTGTGCTTGTTTATCACACTTTTTCCATAGATCTCTCTTTTTTTTTTGGCAGCCCTTAGATCTTTTTTTATTCTCATATTTATGAATAATTTTGTATTTTTTTTAATTATATGCCTTGGCATATGATTTTTTCCCCCCAAAAAAAAAGATATGCAAATAAAGCACTACCTCATAATATTTATTATTAAATGTCCAAATCTTCATTTTGGAGTTTAAGATTTATAACTGTATTTTTTGGAATCCAAAAGTTAGGATCTAGGATTCAGAGTCTATAACTTTGAGGTTAAAATTTAGGGATTGAATTTAAGGGCTAAGATTTAAAGGATTATTAACCTAAGTTTTAGGATTTAAGACTTATTTTAATTTAATGTGTGTTTGAATTACTCCGCCGGATCTTAATATAAGATCCATTTAACTAATTTGATTAGATTAAGAAAGTTAGATAAGTTAGTTAATGATAAGAAATGTAACGTGTTTTTAGTAAAACACCATAATCATTTTTTTAATACCCCTTCTCCCTCTTCTACTTAATTATGGTTGGAGGAGTATCCATAGGGGTAATTTAGAGAAAATTGATAAATATGATAAATAGGTCTTATATTTAGGACCAAAACCAACTCAATAATTGGGTTTTATATTAAGGACCGGAGGAGTAGTTTATTTTAACTGATTTTATGTTTTATGAAATAAATACGCTAGAGGAGTATGATATTTGAAACTTAAGAGGATTTACGTTTAATATTCGGAATAGGTTTAGAGGGTTTTGAAGTTTGGAATTAGAATTTAATTTTAGTTCTTGGTAATTAGAGTTTAAAGTCGAAGGTTTAAAATTGAAATTAGAGTCATAGGTTTAATGCATACAATTTATGACTTGAAGATTAAGACCGAAGTCAAAGTATAGGGGTTTAATGACTTAGGATGTGGAATTTAGGATTCAAAGTTTCATGCTTGATATAAAATCTAATTCGTAACTCAAATTTTGAACTACAAATAACAAATTAGATTTTATATTAAGAACCAAAGTTATTAATATTTTTATTCATAAAGTTTCATTAACCCTTAAAATAGTAAATTTGTATAATGTTCAAAAAGTAAAAAATTGTATTTGGGTAACTTTGAATTTGTAAAAATTGAGTTTTTTTTGGGGATGTCGTTATATAAAAATTCTATGAAAATTTTTAGGCCAAAGTATACTTTTAATATTTTAACTTTATATAAAATTTCAATTTAATCTGTTAACTTTGAAAAGCATATTTTTTATCTTTTAACCCTAAAACGGTTAACAAAAAATGATAATATTAAGATCTTGAATGTTGATAAAACTTTCTTTAATGATAACATATCAAGTGACGTTCTTAAATGATAACATATCAAATTTAATTTTCAAAACAACCATAATTGTTACAAAAAATGATCATGACTAATGATTTTAAGGTTAAATGGACTAAAAATAAATATTTTTTAAAGTTAAGGGACTAAATTAAAATTTTATATAAAGTTAAAAAAATTAAAAGTATATTTTAGCTGAATTTTTATCAACAAATGATATATTTAATTTATTAGGTTACCTTTATTATGATAAATAGTACTCCCTCCTTCTTATATATAAGTTTTAAATTTGAGAAGGGATATAATCTTTTTTATAAAATTTAATTTGAGTTTCTCTTAACATTTAATGTATTTGTTTATTTTTTATCTTAATTATTTATTGGGAGAATTGTAATTAGGTCCCACCCAAGGGAATTAAATACAAAAAGGTCCCTTAAAATCATGAAATTATTCTGAAGTCCCAAAGGACCTTTTTGTAATAAATTTTATTTGTTTAATTACCAAATTACCTTTCTTTTTTTTTTTTAAAGTTTGCATTGACAACTGAAAGAGCAGTGATTAACAACTTATGGTGCAAGGATTAACAACTATCGTAGCTGGTTTGACAACTCATGCGTTACATTTTGTGATATGCTGAGAAAATGTGTTGTCAAACCAGCCGCGATAGTTGTCAATCCTTGCACTTTAAGTTGTCAATGTGTTACATTTTGTGATATGCTGAGAAAATGTGTTGTCAAACCAGCCGCAATAATTATCAATTCTTACATTTTAAGTTGTCAACCACTGCTTTTTCAGTTATCAATACAAACTTTTTTTAAAAAAAGGGTAATTTGGTAATTAAACAAATAAAATTTATTGTAAAAAGGTTCCTTAGGACTTCAGAATAATTTTATGATTTCAAGGGACCTTTTTGTATTTAATTCCCTTGAGTGAGACCTAATTGCAATTTTTTCTTATTTATTCTCTCTCTTTTGCCATACTCTCTTTTATCACATTTTCTACACATTCTCTTTCATCAGTTTTTTATTTATTATAAGGGTATATTTTAAAATAAGATTATATTTCTAACCTATTTATTGCTTTTAACTAGTTTTAACTAATTGTTCATTATCCACGAATAGGGATGGAAATAGGCTAGGCTAGGCTTTAGCTAAATAGGCTTGGGCCTGCATCAAAGATCTAAAGCCTGGGTTTGAGCTTGAGCCTGCATGTAGGCTTTTTTTTAAGCTCGAGCCTAAGCCTTCAAAAGGCCTGAAAGCCTTTTTAAAAGCCTACTTAAAATTTAGCTATTTAAATAGGCTTAAAAGTTTATGCCTCCAAATTTATGTATAACTCTTCAAACCTATTTTAAACCCTATATTATGTCTCAAAAGCTTAGGATCTATTCTCACATACAATATAAGATAATAAGAGTCTAGTAAGGAAAAAGAATGCTTAGTGACAACAATTGTTCCAGCAAATATGAATAAAAAAAAACCAATTATATGTTGACTAAGGAGATATATTTTCTAAAATCAACCAAACCCAACAAGTGGCATGTAATTAAAACTAGATTTTACCTCTTGCTTTTCTAGCAGTATTATAATATTTCATTTGGGCATCATTAAAACAAACTTAGTACAATTGTTATGCTTTAGTAAACAACGTAAGTCATTGGAGAGGGAGTGAGCTAACGTAGTTATCTTGAGTGATCAAAGAAAAAAATGTAGAGGTGAAAGATTGATTGATGAAAGGGTTGCGTTTGTGTGGGAATGATGGGATGTGAGACTTAGGATTATGGCTAAGTTAATAATTTTATAAATAATTTATAAAATTAATCCAAATTATATTATATAATAGTGTAAATTTTTTTTTAAAAAGCTAAATAGGCCAAGCCTGTAGACTTGTAGGCTAGGTCTTATAAAAATAGGCATGGCCTGTTCACCTAAATAGGCTTTACAATAAGCCTAAGCTTGAGCCTGACCTATTTAGTAAATAGGCTAGGTTAGACTTAAAAAAATAGATTAGACCATAGGCCCCAGTAGGGGTCTAACCTACTTTCACCCCTATCCACCAATTAGTTTTTTGAAATTTATATATAGGAGGGGGAGTATGGTCTTTAGAAAAAAAAATTAGAATGATTATTTATGATGTCAAATAAATAACAAACAAAGCTAATTAAATGGAATGTAACGGTGAACCATCTGTTATCGTTAAAAGAGTAATGAAGAGAAAGCATGGAACTGCTCAGTCATTTTATAACTCGTGGCGGCAGGAAAAACTACAACGATCAGTTTATGCTTCTCCGACCCCACAACCGGGGGCTCATGAATCTGCAACTATCAAATACTGAAGGTAAAGCTCAAAATTATCGAAGGAAATAATTTTTCGTGCACTCTCATTCTCAGATTTTTTTAATAAAGAGATGCGAATGCGTTAGTGGATTGCAGCTAAGGCGGAAAAGGGAATCAATGTCCTCACATCAGTCAATCCGGCTTTCCAATCCCTTGCTTCTTAATTTGCTCATTCATGGCGGGTAGGTTTGATCTGAATTCCAATTCTAGCCGCATGCACATGTATTTCTGTTAAAGTAGTTATTCATTTTTTTTACAATCCTAGTTTTGGAATATGCTCTCGTGTGCACGAGAATCTGACACCCTCCCCTGCCATGAGAACAAGATTTAAGTGGACACAAGCCTCATTTTGTCGGAATTGGCTTTAGGAGTCATAGAATGTGATTGAAACTGTCCTGTCCTGAGTTTTTTGCTCAAGCGGAGCACCACTAAATGAGATTCCTCATTGGGGTCAGTTAGAACTTACATTAATGAAAGGTGCTTTATCATATGCAAAATCCATTCCTATTATTCCAAATTAATAATGTCAGGCAGCGGAAATTAGACATCATACTTGCCTTTACATAAAAGAAAGTTACAATAACTCCCTTTGGCATCTACCCACTGATTGAGAAAATGCTTCTGTGAAACCCAAAGGCCTTAGGATCAAAATAGGTTCTGTATCATCTGACAAGATAGTAAACTAGGCAAGATCCTTGCACAAGAAATAGCAAGAGAATCTTCAAAAGTTTCATTGTAAATGTAAATATTAGATACTTAAACAAAATGATACAAAGAAGAATGCGGGAGAGATTAAAAAACCACTGCCCGAATAAAGAAACAAACTGCACTGCTAAACCAGGGATCATTAGTCTGTATCTGGGTTTCTCTTCTTATGTAGATGCACATTCTTATCCAGACGGCAGATACACAATTCTTTTACAATGTCGATAAGAAAAAGGCCCAAAAAAGTCTCATTGTGGTGTCATCGATGTTCGGAACATTTATATCTAAGATGAGCTGTATAGCATTCAGAAGCACTTCTCCGTTTCTTGATTTTGCTTCTTACCCGGCTAAACTGTTACTTTAATACGAAGATTAAGAAACGCCCCACAGATGTATAATGGCACAACATAAAGATTGTGTGGGCCTTTTTCTTATCCTCATGCTAAAAGAATTGAATATCTGCCATCTGAATAAGAAGTAACACCCGTGAGTCTTAGCTCGTTTCTTTCTGTTATTCTTTTTCAAATTATTTGAGAGGCAGATTAGTGATGGCGAGGATCTGGGCCTCCAGGGCTGAGACGTGTGGGCATGTCTTGTGTTCCAAGCAACTGATGTCTTCGCGCGATCTCCTTCGACACTTGTTTGGCATTTTCGATAAATGCGTGGTGTGATTTGTGTCCATGACTGTTGAAGAAGGACGAAGGGAGAGAGCGAGCTTCGACGATTGGAATTGATGTGGCAAGAAGGAAAATGCACAGGAAAATAGATATGAGTCTCCGAGAAGGACAAGAGACGTGTAGTAAGAACGAAAAAGAGAGCGAGAATGAAAAGGCAAAGGAGAAAGAGAGCGAGTTTGCCATTGCTGCAGATTTGGGTAAGTAAATGGTGTGGAGACTCGGGGGTTATATGTAGAACCTCGGATTTTTTTTATTTTTATTCTGTACTTTAGCCTGTGCATGGGACGTTGCTTTCTATGTCCGGAAGTTGTTTTCATAAAATCCCCAAGTCAATAACTAAGTTTCTTTTTTTAAAATTTTTTTTAAAGAATTGAGTAGGCACCTACTGATAAAGTGAGTGCATCACCTTCACATTCCTTTGAGTGCGTCCACGCATGGTGACGCCAGAAACATGCATAGAAGGCAAAGACAAAAGAGAGTCATATATAAAAAGAAGAAGCCACAAGCATGATAAGTTGGGAGCACTTTATATTTAGAACCTAATAAAACACATTGTCCTGGTTGAAGATTACAAAAGCTGCCAAACCTAAGCAGTTGCGGGACTAAAAATCTAAAATAATTTAAACATCATGTGTAGGACATAAACTGGGGAATTATCTTAAGGAATTGGATCCACTGTCTCTCTTTGTATTGCGTTCACTGCAGATTGCAAGTTCCTCGAAATGCATTATCTTTTTGAAGTTATTTGAGATTGGAGAAATCACCACCAAAATATATTATGCTGCAAATAGCCACTTGCAATTTGCATCTTGGAGATTATATGAGCGTCATGAAATCTTTCTGCAGAATAAGACAGTGAGAAAGATGTTCAAATGATCTTTCTTTTTTGTTGGCTACGAGTAATAACATCAAAAAGATACTTTATTAGTGGAGAAGGAAGAAAAGAATGAGGTAATATGAGAGTGATTTGATCAGATAAGACACCTACTGGTCCCTGGCTGGGCTTTTAACACCTACTACTGCAAGAGGGTTCCGACTCCATGGGTGAGAGTTGAGACGAATCCTCTGAAATGCGGGAATGATGAAGTGTGTAAAGTAATTTTTTTTTTTCTTAAATAGAAAATAAAACTCTCTTATGTAATCAACATAAACTTTATCACATAAGATATCTACATCCACCCCAAGGGTTGGCTAAAAAATACAATGGCAAATCTCCTAATCTCCACACCAATGGTTGGCTTTTGACCTTACCTAAAAGATAGATTAATTGCGGACCACATACTATTTGACAATAATACCCAGGTGAAAAACTAGACTTATATAGTAAAGTTCTATAATTAATTGCTATCAAACTTTTTTAATAAACACAAGACATAAAAAATAATTTATTGAAAGGGCGTTTCTTTGAAGTTGAAATTCAAGGAAAAAATTCTCATATTTTTACTGAAGAACAAATATTTAGAATCTATATTCCTAAGTTTCATCCGAATAGAAAAAGGGTTAGCCTTGAATATTCAGTGTATCCCATCCATATCAATAGGAAAGCAGGACTGGGAATCACCATGTCAGGTTCTTCGGACAAGGGGTGGTGTATGGTCAAGGCCTTCGTTACCTTCTGCAGCACTTTATGTTAGAAATGGCGTGTCAGCGTCAAATAGTCAGATTAAACTTCCGTTTGGAAGTCCGAGCTTTAGAAGTAATGGTTGTGAATCTCGAGCATAAACAAGTTAATCATTTGATGGGCAGGCCGTGCTTATCTGGGCTTGTGGTTTTATGCTTCCGCTGGGACATTTACTAATCTTAGGGATTGTTGATTCCAAGTGGCTTGAATCTTTCAGTTTGTATTAACTAAGCTTTTATGGTCTAAAGATGAACACTGGATCCATGAGGTTCTTGGCTTTTGCAGCTATGCTGGAGCACTTTCCGCTGATGCTTGCCTCAATGGGGTCCCAGATGTAGTTGAGTGCTCATTTGTGCAATCCAGTGTCACTGAGCTGCCTTTCTTTGCTTCTAAGGTGATTGAACTGTGACACTTATTCTGGATCATAACTTCATCCCGCGGGGGGGAATTTGACGCCACGTCAATGCCTAAATTTCTTACTCTCATTTATCTGAGCATGTGGGGTTTGTTTGTTCCAACTGGTGATCTTAAATGTTTGCAGGTGAGGCTTGGGAAGAATGGTGTGGACGAAGTTCTGGGCTTGGGTCCTCTTTCGGATTATGAACAACAAGGCCTGGATAGCCTTAAGTCTGAACTCAAAGCATCAATTGAGAAAGGAATTAACTTTGCCAACACGAACTAGTTGAACTTTCCAATACATGTCTGACAGGTTTTGTGAATATTCTATACAGAACTAATCGAAGATTTGCAATATAAGGACCATCGGTGTAATGAGCGACCGGCATGGGTGGTGTCGGTTTGTTGTTTAGATTCAATAATGTGAATCTGTGAGAGCAGTTAGCTGCCGAGGGTACCCAAATCCTGTTGACAAGATTAGAGAATATTGGCTCCAAACCATATGCATGGTTGAATAATTCAGTTTATTGCATTTGGAGGGTGTCAATCCCTTTTTAGTCTTTTCTTTCTTACCCTTTCTTTTGCGGAGATGATTAAGGCTGGCAAAATTGAGATTTTGTACATTTTATTGGGTTCCCTAAGAGCAATATAGTTCGTTTGCGTGCTTTGAGCTTCCTTAGCCAGCTAGTCAGCACAAGAGATGGCTTCTCTAGGTCTATAATCAATAGTAACCATCCAATTCTGCTTTTATAGCCATGGATGACTTATTGGCATGCCTTATATTTTTTTCACTCCTCTTTTCCTCTTCTCGTTAATCCACAACATGACGCATTTGTATTGACATAATACACAAGTATAGGCGCCCATGGATGCTGAAAGAAGAGTGGAAAAATGATAGTGAAATTAATTTGAAATTTTTGGATGGGTCCATGGTTTGGTTGGATTAGACCTTGAAACCAATAGGTCACACTCTAAAATTCGATCAGAGATCAGATCGTGAGTATTGGCCGATCCAGTCTTGCAAAATTTCAGCATTAAATTGCTCAGTAGGTTGGGTTTGAGTGGGTTTTTCCAATATTGCCAGTTAAATTGATCCGATGAGAGTGTGTGATTATATGTGCATTAAGGAGGAGCCTTTGTCAATTTAATAAGTGAAATGTCCTAGAAAATCCAATTTATACCAAAAAAAAAATTGCAAATGAATTAAACTGATCAAGAAGTTTAATAAAAAGGATATTGAACATACATTATTTTCTTTTATAATTGATTTAATTTGCATTTGACAAATAGAATTTTTGGCTTTGGACGTCCTTAACAAAAGTGTAGACAGAAAAATAGGAAGGAAAGATGAGTAAGAGAAAAGTAGGATTGCATTGAAGTCTCAATCATTACATTACATAAGCACAACTTTCAACACTAAGATTGAAGTCTCAATCATTACATTACATAAGCATAACTTTCAACAGTAAGATGACCTCATTGCTTTACAAATATGACACATGAATTTTAAAGATAAAAACTGCATGTGAAAAACAAAAGTTACTACTTGTGATGAATCTTGCTGGGAAGTAGCAAAACCTCATAATTCTTGCCATTTCCTAAAGAAATTATCAATGTCAATTTTAAGAGAGAAGAACATAACGTGTATACTCAGCCAGAAACAGATAAAAACAGACTTCCTACTGCAAAGAATTTGCCTTATGCATGCTCCTCTCCTTTGAGATTTGGATCTCTTAATTGCATTTTTAAGTTTAAATTAAGGTAGAGAGAAAATGATAACCTTCGAGTTATGATCATAATATAGGTTCTATGAAAATAAAACCTATTTTCATCTCTATCTCTCTTTATACTTCAAAGAATTTTATCTCTGTTGTAGCAGCACGATGCTGTAAAAAAAAAGAGATAAACCCGATATTCAAAATTTTTTTTTATGACAATGAGACCCATCCACCCTCATGTTTCTATACCTTTAAGGAGCCAAGTCATTCTTTTTGGCTATCCCATTGCAAGATATATATTCATGGGGTGTGTGAGAACAAATTCAACATGGTAAAAACTACGTTTCTGTGAAAGAAATTAACCTTGGTGGTGGTTATGCAGAAACGCGGTTTTGGCCACGTTTCAACGTGGTTTTCAAACAATGAGATTGAATATAACGAACATGATTCGTTGTGTCTTTCTCTTTTCAAAATTGACATTGCAAATTTCCTGAGGACACACGCAAGCTCATCATCATCAGCATCAATGGTGATGAGGATCAGGTCCGGCCGGCGAGAGCCGATCCAATCTTCCTTCAAGCATTGACCTCTTTGCATGAGAAGTACTGTTTCTGGGCACAATGTTGATCAGTAGTTGACGCAGCAGAAGCTGTGTGTTGATCTTTCTGGTGCTGGTTTTGGAAGAGAAACCAGCAGCTCGGAAGAATCTTGATTCTGAGCTTTGTACCAGCAGCGAAAGAACAACAACAATAATGAGACGAAAGATGGGTGAATTTAAAGGAGAAGAAGCCATAGTCATATATAGAAATTAATATGGCAAGCAAGCAAGCAAATGGAAGACTTTTTTGTTATGATTAGCACTGTGATGCAATGCAGCGCAATGATAGTATACGAAGAAGAAAAGAGCTATTTATAGAAGAATAGCCTACGTTCACCAGGCAAATGGCATATTTAAAATTCTTTAAAGCTATAGATTGAGCAGGAAATTACTAAGAATAATTAAAGGTATTTTTAATGTTGTATTTGTGTGTGTGAAAAATTGCATTCTCTCGTGAAAGATTACAAATCCATCGAAGATTTAATTGGTGCATACCTTGCCATTTTGGTGACATTTACCCTGAAAACCTATTATAAACAATCAATCATCCTCTCTTGTTTAACGGTGCCAAAATGCCATTATTACTTAAATTTGAAATTTTATTATTTAATCTCTTCTTAATAAATTACTAGTACCTCTTATCCTACAATTAAAAGCTAAATATACAAATGTTAAGAAAATTAGTGAGATTTTTATTCGTAATAAATGTGTTAATTTTTTTTTTTAAAATAATGTTATTTTAATAATTTGTATTGGAAACTTCCCCTCATTGATCAAAATCCCTTTTAGTTGTGTAATTAATGGAATTGTTTAAAAAATTAATTACAAATGTATGAGATAAAGTGAACTAACGTATTATAGTTATGACCAAAGCAGACTCCTCAACCAGCTTCTTTATTTAAGATCGAAGGAGTAATTCTCAAATAGATAATGGCTTGCTATACATTATAAACTAATGTAAAACTTTAAAACTTTCTATCATCATTGCTATTCTACTCATTACTTGGGGCCGCATATTTGTCGGGGCCTCCAGATCCAATGGCTCCAAACACCTCTTAATCTTTCTTAAATATAAGGTTGCGAAGTTCATTGTTTCTTTCCATCACTAGTGAAAGAAAACAAGGCTGCGTATCTCTGTTGTATTAATCAAAATGAATTAGCCGACCAAGTCCATTCATCCTAGATTGTACAATGTATCCGTTCCAAATCCTTTTATACTACGTTCATTCTTAAATATGAGAGCTAGTTGACTAATTTAAAGAGATTAAGAAAATAAGTCAAGTTAGTTATTTATAATAAATAGGTATTGTCTTTTTTAAAATATCTTTACTAATCAAGTGTATTGATTATAACTACTATTATGAGAAAGACTATCTTGAGAAAAAAATATACAAATGTGAGAGACAAAGTATATTTGAATCTTATATTTAAGACCAAAATAAAAATCAAAAGAAGTATTGTATTCCTCCAGTCCTTAATATAGGACCCAATTCTTGAGTTGGTTTTGATCCTAAATATAAGACTCATTTCTCATATTTATCAATTTTCTCTAAATTATCTCTATGGATACTCCTTCAACCATAATTAAGTAGAAGAGTGAGAAGGGGTATTAAGAAAAATGATTATGGTGTTTTAGGAAAAATGTGTCACATTTCTAATAATTAATTAACTTACCTCACTTCCTTAATCTAATCAAATTAATTAAATAGGTCTTATATTAAAAATCGGAGGAATATTAAGGATCGGAAGTAGTATTAATCAAATGTTAAGATTAAGCAAAGAATATAATTAAGCCACGAGGGCATCCTGACGGCTTCTCCATCATCAGCCACATGGCCCCGTCACAAATCGTTCGGTCCAGCCATTAATGTCGTCCGTGCTTCAGTGGAACGCATGTGTCGTTTGGCTTATTTCACTAACATTTCTTTAAGACACGTAAGCTTTTAACTTATAAATCAGACTGGTGAAAAGTTATTATAAACAGCTCCTAAATTTACAAAATGAATTATCATCCTTATAAACTGCTTTTTGCCTTCTCAAATACCCCACCAAACAGGCACTATATAATTATATTTATTTGAAACACTGAAGGGCGGCGCTGTCTTAATCAGTTTTGAAGGGGAGGTCAAATTCAATTCATGGATAATATTTCCTCCATTGATTAATATATTAATATGTGCATATACCTTTAACCCATTAATTACTCATTCGTGGCCTCCCACTCCAGCAAGCATGAAAAAGGGCACACCTTTTATCCTAGGTTGAGCTTAAATCCCGACCTCAACTAAGGCACCGTTTGGATGCACTTGCAAACCATGGTTTGGAAGCTCAAACCATGGTTTGCACAAAATGTTATCCAAACACTCCTCTTAAAAACCAAAACCATGATTTTGGGCCAAACCATGGTTTTGGAAAAAGTAAAAATTTTTTGCTTTTTGAGAAAAAAGGGAGAGTGTGAAAGCCTATAGGATATGTATCTTGTTATTTTTTTTATAAACATATTTTTTTATAAACATATTTAATCTTATATTTTATAAATATATATACATATTAATTATTTATTAATTATATTATCTTATGTATTATTAATTATGTTAATAAAAATATATTATTAACAATTTTATTCCTCTAAATTAAAATATATCATAAAATCTATTTTTTCTGTAATTATCATATTAACTTATTTTTTTTAGTAATTTGTATATATAAAAAGTGCTTCTGATAATAACTATCCAAACACTCTCACTTCTCAAAATCACTTTTTCATAAAATCTATTCTTTTCAGAATCTATTCTCCAGAATCACTTTTCCAAACCACGGTTTGGTTTCATCCAAACACACCCTAAATATGATGGGTACTATTATTGTTCAAATAACTAGCCGTTGACTTCTTATTCACAACAAGTGAACAAACCGGAGAAATAGACTGCACAAATTTTTAAAATTTTTTTGAATTTATATTTTTATTCTGAAACATTTTTTTAATAATGATTTTGTTCATTTTTTTTAATTTTTGGTTTGTTAATTTATTAAACTAATATGACAACTTTATTATGAATAATCTGTAAATATTTTGCAAATACTCTTTAGACCATAAGACCTACCCCTCTAATACTATTCATAAGGCAGAAAAAGTATTTTTTAAAATTAAAAATACAAGTCATTTCATTTAATTTATCATATGAATATATGATCTTTCTTTTAGTTCATTCTTTTGTTAACTGTTATTTTTTAAACTTGAAAAATATATATTAAATATGAATGAAATTAAAATAATAAAATAAAGTTAATAAAATTCAATACCTTCGGTAAAACAAATTGAAAATAATATTACCTCTATTTCTAAATATAAGAGCCAGTTGTAGTTTAATTTAGTCCTAAGTATGAAATTTCAATTTATTTTATCTCTCGTATTTATTCATTGTTTTCAAAGAAGTTCCCGTAGTGATTGCATATCTTAAAATATTTCCATTCTAATGCACATAAGTAATAAGGGTATTTTAAAAAAGATAATACTTATTTTTTATAAATAACAAACTTAACTAATTTTCGTAATATTTGCACGTTAGTTATCTATCTCTCATATTAAAGAATTATACTAACTCTTGTGAATATATTACCTCTGGTCCTTAATATAATAGCTAGTTTACTATTCAATTTGGTCTCAAACATAAAATTTTAATTTATTTTGTCTCACATATTTATTCATTTTTTTAACATAGTTCTTATAATAGTTGCACATGTTAAGTTTCATCGAATAGCAAGTTTAGCTAACATATATGATTAACAAGAGTATTTTTAGGAAAAAACACTTATTTATTACAAATAACTAACTTAATTAATTTTTTAATCTATTCAAATTAGTTAACTAGTTTTTATATTAAGCACACACATTCATGATGTCTGTTTTAATTAAAAAATCATTAGATGCGGAAGTGGATAATCATACAGAAATGAATCTCTGTTGGGTTGTTATTATGAGGTTATCCGATAAGATTCATTAAGGAACATGAACATGGGATGGGACAGCAAGTGAGTTATACTAATATTTTCTCACGCCACTGGCCGCCGTGGAATATAACTACAGAATTAAAGCTAAGTCGGCGCAAAAGAAATAAAATTTAAAAAAAAAAACAAGAAAGAAAGCAACATGTTTTGATTCTGTTCTTTTTTTTGGGGGGGGGGGGAGAAATCATGGGGGTTTTGATTGAATCTTAATTAACTACATTGCATTATTTTTTGGGTTTCAAATTTACAATAAAAATCCTTTTTGTGAATATTAACCTATCTTATTTGAGATATTAGATGTCTCATAAACTCGAGCATTAATGCCAAATAGATTTTTCTCCACGAAAGACTTACAAAAAAATTGTCTTAATTATTACTAGTATTAATTTGAATCAATGAAAATAAAATAGAAAATATTTAACGTAAAAATAAATTGAAAGATGAAAGTGCTCCTCATGTGGTCACTCCTATGAATAGAATGCTTAGATTATAACCGACCCACAACTGTTCCACTCATCCTTAGGCTTTCATAAACATATTCTGAACTCTTAGTAGTTAATTATTAAATGAAATTTTTAATTATATTATTTTACCTTTTCATTATAATTATATATATTAATTATGACCTTTTTCTTTTTGTTTAATCAATGTTATCCTTTTGTTGTTTGATTCCTTTCTGTGTCAAATTATTTTTTTCAAAGAGCGAGGTATTTGAAGCGGATATAAGGATTGAAAAGGGGGCAAAAAAAAAAAGAGACGTGGTCATGATAATATGATATTATTATATATAAACACAATTAACCGAAAGAAATTAAAAAAAGTGAAGAGGTTTGTTGAACTTCTATACATGTGATGATGACTAATGAATGACTAGGCCACGGAGTTCTATAGATGCCTTCTAAGTAATGCATAAAGCATTCATTAAAAAACAGATTATCACACAACAATTTTGAAAATGACCACATTAATTTATATGCATTAGTATATCTAAATACTCCCTCTCATTATACATGTAAGAATTAGATGATTAATTTATAAAAATTTAAAACATTAGTTAAGTTACTTGTTTATAAGGAGGATGTGTATTGAGTTTCTTAAAATATATATATTTTTATTATTTACGTTGAAATTACTCTCTTGATGGAAAGTTCTTTTAGTATGAACAACTAATAAAAAGATTTTTAAAAAAAAATATAAATTTGAGAGATAAGATGAATTTTATTAAGGTATTACATTTTAAAGTAAAGCAAACCTCTGCATTAACTCTTATATCTAGAATCCAAGAGGGTATATCTTAGATGATGTTTACAATTCAACATCGATTATAGTTTAAAATATTTCTAAATGTATTATTTGTGCTTGTTTGTCACACTTTTTCCATAGATCTCTCTGTTTTTTTAATGTAGCCCTTAGATCTCTTTTTATTCTCATATTTATGAATATTTTTGTATTTTTTTTAATTATATGCCTTCGCATATGATTTTTTCCAAAAGAAAAAAGTTATGCAAATAAAGCCCGACCTCATCATATTTATTATTAAATGTCCAAATCTTCATTTTGGAGTTCAAGAGTTATGACTTTATTTTTGGGATCCAAAAGTAGGATCTAGGATTCAGAGTCTACAACTTTGAGGTTAAAATTCAGGAATTGAATTTAAGGGCTAAGATTTAAAGGATTATTAACCTAAGTCTTAGGATTTAAGACTTATTTTTCTGTGTATTTGAATTTGTTTATTTTAACTAATTTTATGCTTTATAAAATAAATATGCGAGAGGGGTATGATATTTGAAACTTAAGATGATTTATGTTTAACACTGGGAATTGGTTTAGAGAGTTTTGGAGGTTGGAGTTAGAATTTAATTTTAGTTACTGGTAATTAGAGTTTAAAGTCGAAGGTTTAAAATTGAAATCAGAGTTTACGGATTAAGGTTTAGTGCATACAATTTATGACTTGAAGACTAAGACCTAAGTCCGAGTACATAGGTTTAATGATTTAGGATGTAGGATTTGTAATTCAAAGTTTAGGTTAGGCTTTAGAGTTTAGAGTTTAAGTTAGGATCAAAAGCTTTAAGGTCTAGAATTTAGGATATAAGATTTTGTTGCTTTGATTCAAAGTATAATTTAACTTTAGTTTATGGTTGGACATTTTTTCTTTCAATATAACACAATTAAACTACTTCCTGTGTTTGATATAAAATCTAATTTATAGTTCAAAATTTGAATTACAAATTACAAATGAGATTCTATATTAAAAATCAAAGTTAGTAATATTTCTACTCATAAAGTTTCATTTAGCCATTAAAATAGTAAATTTGTATAATGTTCAAAAAGTAAAAACATTTTACATTTGTATTTGGGTAACTTTAAATTTGTAAGTTTTTTTTTAGGGGGATATTGTTATATAAAATTTAGGCCAAAGTATATTTTTAGTATTTTAATTTAATCCGTTAACTTTGAAAAGTATAAGTTTTATCTTTTAACCCAAAACAGTTAATAAAAAATGATGATATTAAAATCTTAAATTTTGATAAAATTTTCTTTAATGATAACATATTAAGTGACATTCTTAAATAATAACATGTTAAGTTTAATTTTTAAAACAGCCCTAATTGTTACAAAAAAATATCATGACTAATGATTTTAGGGTTAAATAGACTAAAAATAAGTACTTTTTAAAGTTAAGGGACTAAATTAAAACTTGAAAAAATTAATCTTTTGGTCCTTAGAGTTTTAACACATTTGCAACTCAGTCCCTATATTTTGACTCAATGCAAGTCAGTCCTTATAATTTTGATTTGGTTGTAACTTAGTCCCTAAAGTTTGATTCATTACAACTCGGTCCCTATAGTCCTTGTGTTTTTGAAAAATGAAATTATATACCTAATAAAAGGAGGGACTAAATTATAAAATGGTTAAAAATATAAGAACTGAAATGGAGTAAATCAAACTTAGGGGACTGAATTATAAATGAGTAAAAATTATAGATACCAAAACATTAATTTTCCCTTGAAATTTTATATAAAGTTAAAAAATTAAAAGTATATTTTAGCTAAATTTTTATCAACAAACGATATATTTAATTTATTGGTCTACCTTTATTATGATAAATAGTACTCCTCCTCCATTCACCCCAAAAAAAAAAATTGTACTCTCCCTTCTTATATATAAGTTTTAAATTTGAGGATGAGTATAGTCCATTTTATAAGTTTATTTTGAATTTATTTTAATATTTAATGTCCTTTTTTCACTTTTGACTTTAATTATTTATTTTCTCTCTTTTACCACACTCTCTCTTATCATATTTTTCCACATATTTTCTTTCATCCTTTTTCTCATTTATTATAAAGGCATATTTGAAAATAAGATTATATTTCTAACCTATTTATTACTTTTAACTAGTATTAACTAATTATTTATTATCTGCAAATTAGTTATTTGAAATTTATATACACGAGCAGAGTGAGCACGATCTCTAGAAAAAAATTAGAATAATTATCTATGATGTCAAATAAATAAATAACATAACTAATTAAATGGAATGCAACGGTTAACCATCTTTTATCGTTAAAACAGTAATGAAGAGAAAGCATGGAACTGCTCAATCATTTTATAATTTGTGGCGACCGGAAAAACCACGGCGATCAGTTTATGCTTCTCCGACCCCACAACCGCACGCTCATGAATCTACAACTATCAAATACGGAAGGGAAAGCTCACAATTATCGAGGGAAATAATTTTTCGTGCATTCTCATTCTCAGATTTTTTAATAAAGAGATACGAATGCGTTAGTGGATTGCAGCTAAGGCGGAAAAGGGAATCAATGTCCTCACATCAGTCAATCCGGCTTTCCAATCCCTTGCTTCTTAATTTGCTTATTCATGTCAGGTAGGTTTGATCTGAATTCCAATTCTAGCCGCATGCACATGTATTTCTGTTAAAGTAGTTGTTCATTTTTTTTTACAATCCTAGTTTTGGAATATGCTCTCGTGTGCACGAGATTCTGACACCCTCCCCTGCCATGAGAACAAGATTTAAGTGGACACAAGCCTCATTTTGTCGGAATTGGCTTTAGGAGTCATAGAATGTGATTGAAACTGTCCTGTCCTGAGTTTTTTGCTCAAGTGGAGCACCACTAAATGAGATTCCTCATTGGAGTTAGCTAGAACTTACATTAATGGAAGGTGCTTTAACATATGCAAAATCCATTCCTATTATTCGAAATTAATAATTTCAGGCAGAGGAAATTAGACATTATACTTGCCGTTACATAAAAGAAAGTTACAATAACTCCCTTTGGCATCTACCAACTGATTGAGAAAATGCTTCTGTGAAACCCAAAGGCTTTAGGATCAAAATAGGTTCTGTATCATCTGACAAGATGGTAAACTAGGCAAGATCCTTGTATAAGAAATACAAGACAATCTTCAAAAGTTTTATTGTAAATGTAAATATTAGATACTTATACAAAAGTGATACAAAGAAGAATGCGGGAGAGATTAAAAACCTCTGCCCGATTAAAGAAACAAACTGCACTGCTAAACCGGGTATCATTACTCTGTATCTGGGTTTCTCTTCTTATGTAGATGCACATTCCCATCCAGACGGCAGATACACAATTCTTTTAGAATGAGGATAAGAAAAGGGCCCAAAAATGTCCCATTGTGGTGTCATCGATGTTCGGAATATTTATATCTAAGATAAGCTATATAGCATGCAGAAGCACTACTCTGTTTCTTGATTTTGATTCTTACCCGGCTACAGTGTTGCTTTAATATGAAGATAAAGAAACGCCCCACAGATATATAATGTCACAAGCATCAGTAGCACAACATAAAGATTGTGTGGGCCTTTTTCTTATCCTCATGCTAAAAGAATTGGGTATCTGCCACCTGAATGAGAAGTAACACCCGTGAGTCTTAGCTTGTTTCTTTCTTTTATTCTTTTTCAAGTAATTTGAGAGGCAGATTAGTGATGGCGAGGATCTGGGCCTCCAGGGCTGAGACGTGTGGGCATGTCTTGTGTTCCAAGCAACTGATGTCTTCGCGTGATCTCCTTCAACACTTGTTTGGCATTTTCGATAAATGCGTGGTGTGATTTGTGTCCATGACTGTTGGAGAATGACGAAGGGAGAGAGCGAGCTTGGCCAATTGGAATTGATGTGGCAAGAAGGAAAAAGCACAGGAAAAGAGATATGAGTCTCCGAGAAGGACATGAGACGTGTAGTAAGAACGAAAAAGAGAGCGAGAAGGAAAAGGCAAGGGAGAAAGAGAGCGAGTTTGCCATTGCTCCAGATTTGGGTAAGTAAATGGTGTGGACACTCGGGGGTTATATATAGAACGTCGGATTGTTTTTTATTCTGTACTTCAGCTTGTGCATGGAACGTTGCTTTCTATGTCCGGAAGTTGTTTTCATAAAATCCCCAAGTCAATAACTAAGTTTCTTTTTTAAAAAAATTGAAGCTTTCACCGAAAACTGCCGCATCCTCTGCCATCAATCTCCATATGTCCCATTTCAACCGCCATTACTAGTTTTTAATGAAGAAAAATTCACCGCCCGCTCTATCTTCTTCGAGTGGGTTCTCATTATGATTCCCCTAAAGCAAGAGGGTTCCTACTCCATGGGTGAGAGTTGAGACGAATCCTCTGAAATGCAGGAATGATGAAGCGTGTAAAGTTGTATTTTTTATTTTCTTAGGATGCATTTGGTATGAAGGATTTGAAGGGAAAGGGGAGGGAGAGGGAAAGATTTTAATCATTTCCTCTTATTTAGCAACAAACAAATTTTAGGAGGGGAGGGAAATTTTTTAAAATTTTGCCTCCCCTCCAAAATTGAGAGAATCTGGAGGAAAGGGTAATATTTTACTATGTTGTGACTATTATACCTATATTTATTTTTAATATCCTATACTATCCTAAATTCTTTTCTTCTTGTCTCTAGACGTTGCTCTCTCCTTTGCATGTAAATGTGAAATTTGAAAAAATAAAATAGACAATTAAATGAACAAAGTTTTGAGGATTTAATTATATATGTCAAAATTTAAATCCCCGGAACTTTGTAGTTATAAAGATAAAAATAGATGAAAACGATGTTCCACATCTAATGAGCTTATTTGTTTGACCAAATATTTCATTTAAAGATGGGATACAGTGCAAATTGTGGCTGAACATTATTTCAGTCTTGTTTTCAATAATACTTCACATTCTAGAGTTTATTAGAATTTTGGTAGTATTGCTTAATATATTAAATGTTATTTACAATTCTATTTTATTAAACATTCCATAAAATTTGAAAAAATAATCTTAAATAAAATAAGGGCAAACTTGTCTAGGTAAAAATTTTTCCCTCCCCTCCCCTTATGAACCAAACAAGGTAATATTAAAACTCCTCCTCTCCCCTCCCTTTTTATAAATTCAAACAAAGTAATATTAAAATCCTTCCACTCTCCTCTCCTTCCTTCCCCCATTAAAATCCCTCCCCTTTCCTTCTTCTCATTGAGCCAAACAAACTCTTAAATAAAAAAATAAAACTCTCTTTTGTAATCATATCTACATCCACCCTAAGGGTTGGCTAAAAAATATAATGGCAAATCCCCTAGTCTCCACATCAATGGTTGGCTTTTGATCTTACCTAAAAGATAGATTAATTGCGGACCACACACTATTTGACAATAATACCAAGGTGAAAAACTAGACTTATATAGTAAAGTTCTATAATTAATTGCTATCAAACTTTTTTAATAAACACAGGACATACAAAAAAAATTATTGAAAGGGCGTTTCTTTGAAGTTGAAATTCAAGGAAAAAATTCTCATTCTTTTACTGAAGAACAAATATTTAAAATCTATATTCCTAAGTTTCATCCGAATAGAAAAAGGGTTACCCTTGAATATGATGAACAGAACATTCATTGTATCCCATCCATATCAATAGGCCAGCAGGACCGGGAATCACCATGTCAGGTTCTTTGGACAAGGAGTGGTGTATAGTCAAGGCCTTCGTTACCTTCTGCAGCACTTTATGTCGGAAATGGCGTGTCAGTGTCAAATACTCAGATTAAACTTCCGTTTGGAAGTCCGAGCTGGTTTGGAAAGGGATGGATCACCATTCACCTTTTCCCCTTTAAAAAGAGGGATAGATAGAGTCCCAAAAATCTATAAGTGATATGAATGTCGGGGCCTCCCTTACCCTTTTTATGTAATCCTCAATCCTACACGAATTTTGCACCTGAAATCCTCTGTTTCACCTAAATGTTGTTGAAGCAAAACTCTGCATCGATCAGTTTTCTTAGTG
Organism: Neltuma alba; assembly: GCF_004799145.2. Classification (NCBI taxonomy): domain Eukaryota; kingdom Viridiplantae; phylum Streptophyta; class Magnoliopsida; order Fabales; family Fabaceae; genus Neltuma; species Neltuma alba. The sequence goes on from NW_021636212.1 coordinate 46,852, forward strand.
TCTCTAGTTTCTCTCTCAGTGATTGAATATGCAAGTTCTTATCCATATGACCTTATCAACAAGCATTTTTGGAGGGGCTAATATTAGCAAAGGAAGAGCATGATTTGCATGCTTTGTTTCTAAATATCAATAAACTACAAAGTAGCTGCGTTCAATTATTTCTTCCATCTTTTTTTCTTTTTTGCTTTATGTAAAGTAATTAGTCAAATTGGGTTCATATCTAGTAGTTCTGCTTTCAGGTTGGGTCGTCTATAACGGATAAGGCTGTAATCACACTGATCTGAGTCTGCAATATTGCTGATATCACCTGCAGTCTTATCCAAGTAAGTCTGCTTTTTTGCATCATTATCCTACTCCTTTTCGTTTTCGGTTGGGAACATGGTGAGGACATGAATTCGCGATCCAAAAAACTTAGTCATGAATCCTGATCACACATTTTAGATAAAGTTGTAAGAACTTTTAAGTTTAATACATCAATATGAATAAATATAATTTGTTAAGACGTCATTCACCCAAATACTTGATTTGACTCGTGATACACGACTAGATATTTAGAATATGTAATTTACAATGAAATGAGTTTGATGGTTGGTAGTAAATTTTGGTGGTGAGTTTACTGCGAGTCTCTCAAGTAATTATCATTTTCATATTAAACTTTGGAGTAACTACCATTTGTGTAGCTGAAGTATGCGTGCTTTATTAATGCAGTCCTTAAAAGTTAGTTTCCAACGTATGATTCCAACCATTTCTAATTTTAAGATTTCATCAATGTGAACCTTTCATAGTCTAGGCTGATGGTTAAATGCATTATTTTTCTATCAAATCCAATCACTGTTGTATGAAAAGAAATGAGTAGGCACCTACTGATAAAGTGAGTGCATCACCTTCATATTCCTTTGAGTGCGTCCATGGTGACGCCAGAAACATGCATAGAAGGCAAAGACAAAAGAGAGTCATATATAAAAGGAAGAAGCCACAAGCGTGATAAGTTGGCAGCACTTTATATTTAGAACCTAATAAAACACATTGTCCTGGCTGAAGATTACAAAAGCTGCCAAACCTAAACAGTTGCCGGACTAAAAAGCTAAAATAATTTAAACAGCATGTGTAGGACATTAACTAGGGAATTATCTTAAGAAATTGGATCCACTTTCTCTCTTCTTGTACTGCTTTCATCGCAGATTGCAAGTTCATCGAAATGCATTATCTTTTTGAAGTTCTTTGAGATTGGAGAAATTACCACCAAAATATATTATGCTGCAAATAGCCACTTGCAATTTGGATCTTGGAGATTATGTGAGCGTCATGAAATCTTTCTGCAGAATGAGACAGTGAGAAAGATGTTCAAATGATCTTTCTTTTTTGTTGGTTACGAGTAATAACATCAAAAAGATACTTTATTAGTGGACAAGGAAGAAAAGAATGAGGTAATATGAGAGTGATTTGATCAGATAAGACACCTACTGGTCTCTGGCTGGGTTTTTAACCCGAGTGTAGGACCTTAGGGTTTTAGACTAAAGAATAATTTTGGGTGCCAAAGTGACTGATGCATGGCGACTATTTTTACTCCGGTTGCATTTTTTTCCCTAGATATTTTAAGGTATACTTTATATGAATGTGGATCAATTTTATCGTCAGATACGTCTATCCTACTATGTTTATGTAGACTTGTCTTCTTTAGAGTGGCAAAAGTTAAATCAGGTTTACTCAACAAGAATTTTAATTTTTCTTCGTTTTTTGTGTTAATTATCTGTCATTCATGAAAAACATTTTAAAAGAGCATGGTAAGGTGTCTTTGCCAGAAAAAATTTCATTTTTGTCGACTTTTATGCCATTTTTCATAGCACTAACTGCATTGAAGCGAGCTAATTTGTCATTTATTATACATTCCAGATGCAATATCCTGGAGCAACAACATTCAGGGGACATACAGGTAAGTGAAACATAGATATATGCTTTCTTTCTTTTTTTAAATGGATACCCATTGGAAGAAAATGCACATACAAGAAATTTTTACTTATAATCGACCAAGTGATTAGCCCACTGCTTTGATAATATGGGTGCCCCTTAGAGGCTAACTTCACAAACTTCACGTAGTATTTCTCTGTTTTTTTCAGGACAATTACACAACCACCCAATCAACCATTGCGGCTCTCCCTTAGGGAGGAAAATTGAAAATCAATACACACCCACATGTCCACCTAGAGATTGAACCCGCAATGTGCTTGAGGAAAGGTTCCCTGAAGTCATGGTGTGTTCTGAAAATACAATTTAAAACAACACCTGTGACTGTGAGCTCAGAAAACCCCGCTTTTGTTAAGGCTTTGACGCTCATAGTTTGCTGTTAGCAGACATCCATTTGGAGTCTGTTAATTTCTATGGGATACGCTGAGCCCGGCTACGAATTTGTCGGACCTAAATAAACATAATAACTATATAAACAGTCATAACTTCCGGTTCAAGAAGAGTTACATAACTTCTGTTGCATATGAATGAAAAGCTCTTTCTAAGCTCATCGGTCTAGTGCAAACCCAAGTTTATTTGGTTGAGGGCAAATCTCAAGTTCAGAATCTAGCATTTATGCATCTGTTAAGGTTGTTTCAGTAATTTCAATGATTCTAGAACCACTGTAGCTAGATCTATAAATGAGTGTTGTTCGTCTCTTTATTTGGAAGCCATTGCTGAATAATATTATAAACTTTCTTTGTCCATCTGAATTTGAGTTTCTGCATTAGTTTGGGAATGAACTTGTTTATTTCTTGAAAGTTCTGTATGTCGGGCTCTATATACTTCACTTAAATTAATATAATTTTGAACACATCACAGACAAAATGGACAACAACTTCTGCAAAAGCTGTGCCATCTCAAAAAATAGAAATCAAATTGAGAAAGAAACAAGCTGAACACACATAAGACATTGAACTTAAGGAAAACAAACAAAAGGAAGAGAAAGAAGTACTCTCAAATATAAAAGAGAAGATAGGTTACCAAAAACATTGCCGCCAAACACACACTTAAAGCAAAAGATGCTTCACAGTTCACATGGCGTCCTCGTTCAAAAAAAGAAAGGGGGCTGACTCGTCATTTGGGATGGATGACTTGTCATTTCACAATGTCGTCCCCACATGCTCCACACCACAGCTTGTTTTTTAAGATTTTGGCATCAGCTCAACGTTATCTTCCCCTTTCTTAGTGACTCTCACACTACATTAATATAATATTTGACCCCCTTTTGTTCTTTAATTCATTTGACTTTATTAACATGCTTATATAAATGTGTGTGGCTACTTGTGTGTGTGTGTTTTGAAATTTATATATTAATGGCAGAGTCCTTTTTCCCTCCTTGAAAATGGAACATGGTACATCCAAAAAAAAATGGAACATGGCAATCAACTCCTTTGTTTGAAAATTAATTAATACTGCCTCAGATCCTTTTTTAAAAATAAGATTCTAATTTTTGAATTGGTTCTATCCTTCACCAATTTTACCGATTATTAATTGTATTATCTTTTTTTTCTATACATTCTTTACCCTCTTATTAATAAAAGCATATTTGGGGGAAAAATATTTCTTACATATTTATTACTTTGAATTAATGTTAACAGACTTTTTAAACCACATAAATGGTAATGTATAAGAATTAGATTTTGGAGTAACTTATAACTTACATTTTTTAAGATTAATTCATATGTCCAGCGTTTACATCTTATCCTCTAAAATTTACAATTGAGGAATGACAATTTCAGCCACCAAGTCCTGTTTTTTTTTTTTTTTTTAAGTTTGACTGTTAAGGATTTAGGTCTTTTGTGTCATTTTCCAAGTTCAAATGATTCATGTGTCATTAACTTTAGTTGTCATTTTCCCTAAAGCTCTTGGACGGCTACCCCACCATAAGGGCTTACCTAACACTTCTTGGCTTTTGTCCTTCTTTCGGTTCCTATTTTTTTTAAACTAAAATTAAATTAATTTTGTGTATATGATCAAAGGTAATCACCAAGTCAAAAGATATAATTGTTAAACAAGACGTAACTATTTTTTAAAAGATGTGATTAGTTTTGAGTTTCGGCTAATTTGTTTTCTTTTTTTTTTCCCCTTGGATTTAATCCGTCATTTATATAATTCGTACTCAAAATTCTAAGCAAGCGCACTTCATTTGGGGATAAGTGACCTTTGAAATGTCCATAAGGAATACTCAGAAGCACTAGTGATCCTAAGGTACAACACTAACTATATATGCTTACATTAATCCAAGAACTATTTTATTGATGTTTTATGCTAATGCCGATATCTAATTATTATAACAATCATTTACATTAAACAATTTTCAGAAAGCAATCAAGATAAGTATTTTTTAACCAAATTCGAATTATGTTCTACATAGTTGACGGGCGCACAATGTGAGGAACCCCCATTATATCAGTCCTTTTCTACTGTGCACATTTTACCAGCAAAATGTAATATAATAAGTGAATATTAGTTGGATTAAGTAGAATAAGTTCAATAATTTTTAATGAATAATGTCGCAGGTTTCAACCTTATAATTTTATTTTAAAAAATGTTGGGATGCAATATTTTAAGTTACCCTCATTATAATAACACTAGATCTAAGTTGACTGAAGATTATCTAAGTTTAATTAGTTGCATATGACTTCTTGTTCAGCATTTTGTGGGGTTTTAGAGGATTATAAGAAAAGACAAATTTACAAGTAGATTTTCAAATGCCATTAATGCAACTTAGGTCTGGTGTGTGTGTTGTGTTTTTTATCATAAAAATTTTAAAGGACATCCTTTCACACACACACACACACACACACACACACACACACACACACACATAGTGCTTTAAGCCTGTTATTTAGCTGGATTTCAATAGCTAAATAGTACGATAGGTAACATTAAAAGTAATTCCATTTGCTCCGTTTTATACTTCTCCAGAGAGAGTACTATTAACTACGAATCCATGAATCTACTCACTATTTATTAATTAGTGTCAAAATTTATCTTAATTTGATTTAAAGTGCATGTTGACATTTAATATCAATATAGGGCTGAATTTTTATCTGGCATATATGTATATATATAAACGTCATATATTATATTAACATGTTTTTTTTTCAATGAACATATGGATCTTAGTTATAATTTAAAGCAGAATAATATCAGGTGCAATTTTCGAATGGAAACAGAATTGCAAACTGCTCATACAATTCTCCATGTACAACTTTGAATAAATAATTACAAAACTTTCCTCATAAATTGCAACTACGATTCTAATTACACAAATGAATAATCTTATAGTAGCATTTAGTGATAATATAATGCCCAATGTTTTAAAAGCCGGACCGAAAGTCGAATCGGAAAGATCAACGGGTCATGGTTCAATCATTGGACCGATGACGAAATAATTAATTTAAAACAATATTATATACATATAATTAATATATATAAAAAATATCAAATTACTAAATAATTTAGAAACATATTTAAATAATCTAAAATTATAATGAAATCATTGAAAATAGACTAAAACCTTGTATCTTTAAATTTCTGTATGTTTAAAATATTTATCAATATTAAAAATTATTAATTCATTCAAATCAAAATATTGTTGTAAAAGCTAGACTAGACATCAAAACAAAAGAGCTAGTGACTCACAGTTTTAACACCACAATATATAAAATTTTTAATGAAATAATACTATATGGTTATAAATAATCTAAAAATATATTAGGATACTTGAGGGGGTCATTTTTTTATTTTTCTTCTTTTTTTTATTAATTTTTTAGTATGTTTTTAGTCAGGCTAAAAAACCATCTAGTTTTCTGAAAACCATTCTGATTCTCAGTCCAACTCTAAGTTCCAGCTTAATGATGGCTCAACTTTGGTCTAATCCGGCTCAACCATATGAATAGTTTTTTGGTCCAAACTGAGCCTTTAACAAGGAACAAAAAATCAGACCGGGAATTAAACCAATCAAGGTAGTAGGTCAAGGGTCAATGGTCAGACTGATCATATTAAAATAATATAATTTAATTCATAATATTAAAATAAAAAATGCATAAATAATAATTACTAAAAAAAAGATAAGAAGCCACAAAAGTAGTTTTAATGTTTAATAGTATCAAGCAAACATTAATGAAATGTATATCTTTACTATGGAAAATCAAAATCATCACTAAGATCATTGGCATGGACTGATATATCAACAGCTAGATGAGGAAAAGCAGGAGCAATAACATCATCCTAAAGTTGGAGGGTCAGCAATGTTCATATCTTCATCACCTATATAAGACAATGATCAATATTAATGATTATGCAAATAATTATATATTTGTATAAGAATAGAGTCTTAATTGTATATATAAACCTTTATTAGTCCTCTTCAGAGTTGTTGACAATATTCTCATTGTTAAGGACGCTTTCAAATGTAGCCACATCTCTATCATCAAACTCCGAAGTGGGATCTTTTCCAACCACCTAAAAATCCATCATATCAATGTTTTCATAGTCAATTGAATCACAACTTTTGCTCTTCTTCAATGTATTCCTTTAATGACAAATAAAATTTCAAATAAATATAAATCAATTAAAATAGAAAACTAAAAGTATTTACTATTTCTAAGATTACCTATGCTTCAATCGCAGATTATAGTTGGTGAAAACCAAATCATTCAGTCTTTTTTGTTCTAATTTGTTTCTTCTTTTCATATGAATTCTTTCAAATAAACTCCAATTCCTCTCACAACCAAAAGAAGCAGAAGTTTGACTAAGAATACGCATAACAACACACTACAATTCTAGAATTGAACAACCATAGTATGTCCACCATTCATCTACATAACAAAATACATTTAGTATCTAATATTATATAGAATTAGTGAATAACCATGAATATAATACTTACAGGGGTCTAGTTTTTGTGTAGCTTTTTGACATGAGAGTCTACTAAAAGATTCCTTGCCTTTGCGATAAGTAGTCACTTGTTTCATTACTAAGAAACCATCAATCTTCGTCTGAGTAAGACCCTACCACATCAATCAAAGCCATTATTAACTTTGACTTACCATAACAGTCTGGATCATATGTAATTGCAAGGTTCAACAAATATAATGCTACATGAAGATTGGTCCTCAGATGTCTATCCCATCGAGTTTGAATAATTCTTGTGTAAGGCTTATATAGTTCCTTGTTCTTCTTAAACATCTCCTTAATTGCCATTTTTGCCCTTCACATGCCTTCATAAATATAAGGTGGTGAAGGCTTCTCATCTGAATCCATAATTCTTAATAATTTTATGAGAGGAGATACAATCTTCACAACTTGATAACAGCCATTCCAAAATTGGTTATCTAATATGATTGCACTAAAAAATTTTCCTGCTTCAATTGTTGACAATCTATGGTCCACAAAATGCTTATCAAAGACTAGAGCTTGTAAGTCATTTTTGTGCATATATATGCTGTGCAATGTAATAAATGTAGTAGCAAATCTTGTAGCACCAGGACGCACAATTTCTTTCCAACTCATTCTTCTCCTCAGCCATGATAAGAAAACCATATGATTATATGCAAAGATAGTTACCTTTGATGCCTTTGATGCGAGGTCTGACACATGAGGCATACTGAAAAAATCTTTCAATACAAAATTCAAACCATAAGCAGTGCAAGGTGGCCAATAAATATTTTTATACTTATCCTTAATCAGCCTGTCACATACTACATAGTTAGTTGCATTGTCAATCACTACATGAACAATATTCTTAAGACCAATCCACTCAATAACTTCACAGAATAGCATAAACAAAGTTTTAGCATATTTGACTAGGTTTGATACATCAATAGACTTTACAAACACCATACCCTGTGTAGAATATACTAATAAATTCATCAAAGCACATTGCCTAATGTCAGTTCATCCATCAACCATGAGTGTGCAACCATTGTTTTTCCATTTAGCTCAATGGCTTTCAATGAGTAACTGACATGCTTTTCTCCAATCACTCAGCAAGTTGGTTTTGAAATCATAAGCACTAAGGGCTTTAAACCCAGGCCTAATTGAAGCAATACCATCTACAGCTTTTTCAAATAAAGGACAATCAAATGTCTTAAATGGAATGCAGTTCACAATGACTTATTCATTAATCAACATCTTCATATTGTGCTTTGCTTCTTTAGTTGCTAATGCACTTTTAATACCTGGTTAGGAATCAAGAGGTGTGCGAGGAGCAAAACATTTGGCCTTACTCCCAATAGTTTTTCTCTTTTTCGCACTACTCATGATAATTGATGAATCAACATGAGTTTCTTCAATTTCCTCTTCTGTATGTTTAATAGTTTTTTTCTTTGAACACTCTTTCAAAGATTCTGTCATTCTATAACGTACATCATGTGAAATTTTTTTTACAAGAAGATATTTGACCAATGATACCAGCAAGATATTACTTCATCCTATTTATCCCACCTTCTCTATAACTATTACCACAAAAAAGGCACATGTATATATTTTATGTCCCTTCTTTCTTATAAACAACATGTGCCCATACAGGATCAATTGTTGCATGTAATGAAGAAATAGGTGTGGGAGGAGTGGAAGTTTCGGTATTGGGAGTGGAAGATTCAGTACTAGGAGTGATAGTATCATTTCCAGAACTTTGATTATTTGAAATATCCATCACAGCTACCTCTTGGAAAGGAAACAAAATCAATATAAAATTAATTTAATCCAGTATCAATTTAGCTATCCAGAATTGATGTATCCATCTTTTGAGCAAGGCATGTCAAGAAGACATATCAAGGAGACAAAGACTACAAAGCAATATAACGTCCCAATATTTATGCAGTACCATACACAAATATGTCAATCATGATAAAATACTTCAAGTTACAAACATGAATATATAAAAGAGATAATAGTCACCAGATAACAACCCTAACTCATACATATGCATCTATATATATGGTCTTGAATTTTCAAATAAAAAAATATCATATTGATTATTAATCAATACTTTTTTCTTGACCAAAAGATTACTAATCAATACTTAAAAGTTGAAACAGACAGTTTTGGAGGTTCTTCGGTTTCAAGCTAAGAGTGTTTATTCTTTACATATCTAGAATCAATTTAGTCCAATCTCCAAAGGAAACAAAATCTATATTATTTCAGCAAAAAAAATTCATCAACTACTTTCCTCTCCTACTTCAAGTGTTCATAAATCAAATAGAAAATTATTATCTCCTCCCTTCCCAAACCTTTTGACAGCCAGAGAGAAAGAAGGAGGAACAAAGGCAACTCTTTAATCCTAAAAACACAACCTAGCTGGAAGGGAAAAGTTTCGAGCTTACCCACAACTCAAGGCACCAAAGGGACAACGTTGACTAGGATTTGAGGAAGACCTATGACTTTCGAGTTTCAATTCTGCCTTCTGCGAATGCGAGTAGCGAAGGACAAGCAAGATGTGGTAAGGTTGAGGGAGACTTGTGAGCTCAGGGCCTCAAACATGGGATGCGACTGTGAGGTGGAGACCTACGACTTTCGGTTCTGCCTTCTGCAAATGCAAGAGGCAAAGGCGAAGTAGGATGAGGTGAAGGCGAAGGCAAATACAACTGCGATGTTAGGGAACGGTCGAACAAGGAGCCCTGGCATCGTTTAGAGATCTTGGAGGAGGTGATTTTGGCTTGGGTTTGAGGGAGGGAGGAGCCTACATTGTGCAAGCCAGAGGGGAATCAAGGGAGGGAAACGAGGGAACTCGGCAGGAAAAGAGAAGAAAGATTTTTCTTTTTAATAAAAACATCGTCATTTTGAGATTTCTGGCAAGTAAAAAAATATAAACCGAGTAACCCACCAAATCAAGGTTACCCAATTTAATGCTGGTTTTTACCGATTAAATCGGTTTTTTACTAGTTCAATAGACCATCAGTCCACCAATTAAACCATATTGGATTGCAGACTAGTTCATCGGTTTTCTAGTTGGACCGATCAGTCCGGTCCCCTTTTTTTTCCTTGGCCATTAATGAGTCTAATTGACGGTTCAACTAGTCAGACCATCCGGTCCGGTCCGATTCTTTAATCATTGATAATGCGCAAACCACTTGATCGCAACTATTTCAATATCTCAATTGCAACCTCACGATAACTCCATGATTGAACTAGTTTGATATCAAAGTCATTGCATAAAAATGTTTATTTATAAAAACTTTCATCTTTTTTTCCTAAAAACTCCTAAAGTCAAAGTATAAATTTGTTCTAAAAGTTTTTATTAGATATTTGGAATTTTTTTAGAAACAAATTTGTTTCGGACTTTTAAAATCGTAGAAATATTGCCTCTCAATATTACTATTTTAATGATTAACATAAGTTTTTTAACAGTAGGAGGTAATATTGCTAAAATTTTAAATTTTTGAAACAAATTTTCTTCTAAGAAAACTTCTAGACACCCAATATTTCTGAGTGAAAATTTTCGAGACAAATTTACAGATTAACCGGAACTCCTATATATTCAATGACGACTATAATAATATAATTATTCTCCTAATAAATTCTTCTCTTCTCAAAAGTCATAAGCTTGTTTACTTTATCAAAAAAAATTTAAAAATTTAAGAGCCTTTCACCTTTCATGCTTCTCTTGTTTGAAACAAGTTATGGACACGAAATGTCAATTCTTGTATTGTGAATCGAAACGAAATTTATAATATTGATTATCAAAATTTAAAAAGACTTTCCATCCAAATGATAAATTAATAATTGATCTATTTTTAGGCTAGGGATTATGGAAAGTCCATCTTCTTGTGATGGAAAGGAAACTAGTGTTGCACATTGTATATGGAAAAGTTATTTCCTGAAAAATGAATAGAAAAGAGAAAGTTAGTTTTAAGTTGTTTGGAATGCTACAAATTAGTAATACACACTTTTCAACCCTAGTTAGGAAAATAGGTTTTTAGGAAAACTCATTTTTCATACATAGTTTCATTCTTATTCTTATTAACATCAAAGCTCTACTAGTTTGTATGAAGGTAAAATATGTTTTTGGATATATAAGTTGGATTCGGTAGTTTTGATAGTAACAGATATCAAGATTTTCCATTAGAAAACCTTTTCTTTTTATTTAAAAGATTGATTGATTCGCCTGTAGCCTCAAGTCATACCTCAGCAGATCCGATTTGAAGCATATAAAGGCATCCGAATCCTTCACAAGAAACTTTAAAATCATTGGTTTTTCTTTTTTGACCAGCAAAAATTGTAGGCTAATCCTTAAGAAAAGAAATAACTTTGTTGGTGCAAGATATGATTCCCATAAATACAAGACTTAAGTTGTCTCAAGTCTTGGAAAATGTTGGTCAAGATTATTTTGAATGGGCCCCTGTTTGATTTAAACTCATGGAAGACAATTGGTATTAAAGGCTTGTTTGGAATAACATTAAAGCTTTTGAAAACAGCTTTTTATTATAATTTACAATATATAAAATAAATATATAAGAAGAGTTTTGTTTCAACTTACATGAACGTACTAATAATAAGTAACTCCAAACAGGTACTAAACCAGCTTAAAATAAGTACTTTGATGTTTTATGAGATAAATTTTTTTTACATATTTATTTCATTCATTGCAAAATCACTTTTCGCACTTAATCCAAATACACTAAACAGTTACAAAATTTTTGCCTGCTTAAATGCTCTTTCTTAAAGTTTGTTATTAAGGCCTAGTCCTTGTCAAGAAAAGTTTTTGGATGGAAAAACAAAAGGCTCACTAACAACCATAAGTTCAGGCCCAATAATAAACAGCCCTTTCTAGAAAAAAATTATATCAGAATATTTCTTTACAATAATTCAATGTAATTATTTTGTCAAGTTTCATGTCATGGTTCCTTTACAAAATTAAAAACTAATAACAAATAGTCAGACATTAAATTTATATTTTTGCTTTTGAAAGGGAAAAATGCCTGTTAAAAAAACCTAGTCAAGAGAATATTTATTTAAAACACAGAGATTTACCAAATCAAAAGGCACAAAATGTTTTGCCCAAAAGAAAAAAAGGGGAGCAACAAGATCGTATCTCATAATATCTCATAATCTCATAAAATCATTGCCTTTTTATTGAAAGGTCAAAAAAAGAAAAGTAGATAACTTCGTACGGATAACATATGTGACCTCAAATTTATGTGACGTTACTGCCGATCATTTCTGGTCAAAAGAAAAAAAATCATGCATGCCAACCATTGACCAAGCACTTGATAAAGAGGGGAATCACTTCCTTTTTTCAAAATTGTTAAACAATATCAAACCGAACCACATTCTTAATTAGATTTTTTATCAATATTGATAGGTTTGATCAGGACCGCTAAGAAACAAGGTTCGATGAAAATTATACATCCACCAACCATAATTTTATCGCACATGGTCAATGGCAGAGAGAGGAGGCCTGGAAGGAACTATGAGCCTCAAGGTTTTTATTTTTTTGGTTGAAATTTTGTAGGCGTTATGTATGTTCGACTTCCAAGAATTTATGTAAATTTTTAACAAAATCAAGAGAGAGGTTTCCATTTAAAAAAATCAAGAGAGGAGGGTACAAAACTAATTCAGCATAAGGCTAAATGGCGGCTGCTTAAATCACAACGTAAATAATATACGGGGAAATGACATCAAGGACCCACAACTTATATTATTGATGGCTAGGAATGTTAAAAAATCAAAATGTCACTCAAGGATCACACAAATAAGTTACTATTGATTTACAACCTAGTCTTTCAAATGTTACAATGTTGTATAGAACAATTTAAAATTCCACCTTCAAAGAATGTGGGTAATAATTATAAAAAGCATCAAATCAAAGATAACTTCTTTCCATGATTCTGAAAAAGAGACTTTGACTTTTAAAATCACTGCTTGTCAATGTCATAAGTTACGGCTTCTTCAATGTCATTTCCCATACAAGAATGAAATATATACAGAAAAACACAATTAAGGAGCCTCTTGACTACTCAGGCAGGAGGGGTAACCTCTCCAAGCTGTAAGGGGAGCCATTGACATTACCACTGGGAGAGGCAAACTCATCGGGTCCTCCATCTTCAGGATCAGAAGCTTCACTACCTAATCTATCTTCATCAATTCTATACTGGTTTGGAAGGATGCGTAGATGTACACCTGAATCTCCAGTGATTTTCCTTGCTTCTAGTTGGTATTTTTGAACGAGTTCTAGCTGAAGTGATAATATGGCAGATGACCTTGGGAGCAGATCAACAGGCTCTCCTTTTGGGATAACAGTATGTTCTACGGCCATTCTTGCCTCCTGAAAGAGTAACTTGTTAAATAATAACAGCATGCATTTCTTTCTCTTTTTAATTTGACAAGCACTCAATTTCAGTTAAAAAATTTCCAGCCTTCCTAGGCCTGGGCGTACTTTGAAGATCTGAAATAAAGAATTCAGATAAAACACGCTATACATTGTTCCTCTCTCTTTTCTGGAGGGATTTTGATTTTCTACTTTTAGACGTCACAATACGTTTGAATCGTTGAATTAATCTACAAATATGCTCAGGCCCTTACAGATACAATCAAACTAAAACGGTGGGGAAGACAAGAATTTTCACAAAGTCGCCTGTCGTCAGTAACATCCACCGACAAGGGTGGTCTAATTACAATGGGAAGGGTCAGACTTTTCCAAACTTTTTCTTATATATATTGATCAGATATATGAGCCACTATCATTAAGGAAAAAGAGTTCCATTCTTGGATCTTAAAGGAATTGATAAATATTATTGTAGAGTTGGTAAAGAAAAATTAAAAAAAAGGCCCCATCACCACCAAAGAAGGTAATTTGGGCCAAGCTTGAGGGACCAGTCCATTTAATCCCGCAAAAAATTTACAGCCTGGCTTGGAACAAGTATACATTTTTTTTTATCAAGGTATTTGGTCCAGCCTGAATAGGCCCAAACAAAGCCAGCCTGTTCGGGCTCACTAACCATCAACATCACCGTGCATCGTAGTCATTGACTCATTGCTGTCTTTTTCACCGCTATAACTTTCAAGTCCATCTGAACGACAGTTACTCCAGTAATACCACCTCCATTAACATTATATCAACTCTATTGCCACGTTAACATCATTACCTACTACCATCATCTTACCTGTGCACAGTTAGCGTTGTCCTTAGTGACTCAATGGATCACAACAGAGCCAAGACACCGTGGTTTAAGCAATAATAAGCCTATGGTTTTGGTCTCTAAGTATTCACAATCTTGTTTCTCCCTCTATTTCATCATATCTAAAACTCAGATTTAGGGTTTCACCAACATCATTCACAGCCTAACAATTTTGACCATAAATTACTCCTTAGTGAAACAGAAAACCACATTTGGGAACACAGAAAAAGGAAAAAGTGAAAATCAAACATGCAGTTATAAAAATTAGAGGGAATAGCTGAAAGAAAACTACATTATAGATATTACCTCCAAGGCATCAACCTTCTCTGACAACTTTATGCTCTCTATGGATCCAACCGCCTTCAAACTATCTTCATAGTCACTTACTAGTGCTCGTATAGCTTTCTCAACTTGCACCAATGAACTTGTCTAAAAAGTAAAAATTACCTGCGGTATAAATTTACAACAAAGAATAATTGTTTAACTATAGATTTAATTTCAGAAATATTTTACCTTGGTTACATAAATGGGTATATCATGAGATTTTGCAGCAGCTTGGATCCGAGGATTCTTCTTAAGCTTGGATTGCAAGGCAAGTAACGCATTTGCCTCACTTATATTGTCAGTCAATTGAAGGGCCCAATCATTCATTTTCAGCTGTTTAATTGCTTGCATAATTGTTGCCTCCAGGATCTAGAATTACTGCTCATTCTGTAAGTTAAATAGCCAATACAAAATACTAAAAAGAAGAGTACACTAATTATGCTTTGATTGACCACAATTTGTGAATAGAATACTGGATAGCACTCCAGGAGGAATGAGCTACAGTAACTGGGGTTCATCTAATTGCAGTTAGTATTTGATAAATAATTGCAAGAATAACCAATAAAGAGCACAGTCTGTCTTAGAATTATTGTAGGCTCTTCCCTCAGCACCCCCCAAAACAACACTTTCGTCCCTCAAAAGTTAAAACAATTAAATTCACACAGAGCAGACTCCGTTAGTATCCAATGGACCCATGACATTGTGAATGCTAAACATAAAATGACAGAGTCGAAAGTAATTGTCGCATTAATAATATCAATCTTCATGTGAGAAGTAATGGGATGACACTTCTATCATCCATATTTCTTCCTTTTTAATCCTAAATTACAGTGTTTAGCCAGAACCATAGCATATTTTATCTAGTTCATTACAAATAAGACAATTACAGTGTTAATATCTATCTAATGTAGTGTTTGGCTAGAAACCACGGTATAGTTTATTACAGTGTTAATATCCAAAGGATCTATGGTGTCTTTAATGCTTTCTGCAGATAGGAGGTTTAATAGGGGAAGTGAAAAGAAGAAGATACATTGCTGGTGCCAAAAATGAAAGCATATCAGCCCATTCTCCTGAGGTAAAACTAATTTTATTAATTTTTTAGTCTTTGCAACTGAAGCACATCAATATCCTAGCTATCTGACACTAAACGCAAGTCTCTTTATGGTGTAAATAAGGTGTTAACTGCCTTGTATCATCACTATAACTCAACTATGTAAAGAAAGGAAAAAAGCCAGAGCCAAAGGCAATGAGAGACAATCAAATAAATCGCCTTTCTTTGGGATCTTAAGAATGTTTTATTGGTCAAAGCTGGTGAGTAATGACATCTTACCCCATAACAAAACAGGCGTAATGGCAATTTGTGTTCCCATGAATTCTCAACCATGTCAACAGGCAACTGAGAAAGTGTTTCAAATTGCCAGGTTTGATTGCCACTCATTTCTGGACCATCTTCAAGTATAACTTCATCATTCTTTTCAGAACTGTTAGCAACAGGTTCTGGTACGGTTTCTACCTCCCCCTCAGGATCCATCTTGCGGATGTCCACATATGGAAAGCGACCTGCACAAAGAAGGAATATAATTTTGATAATTAACAATACACTAGAACAACTTTAATATCCAGGGAAGGGTGTTACCTGAAAGATAAGCATCTACGGTTGCTTCAAGGCTACGGTGAATCCGCAACTCTGTCTTTGAAACTATCTCAACCGCACAACTGAATGTTGATGGACCTTTTCTCTCCAGTACAGTCTTCTGAACACCTCTGCGGCTAGCCTCTTCATCCCCCAGTGTCACACTCTAGAAAATAATAATAGCTTTATGTAACCAAGGAAAAAGAATACAAAATCTGCTTGTCATAAAAGAAAAGTCACAAAGATGATAACAAAATGATAGGATATCAGCAAAATGGGTTGGCAAAAACTGTACATAACACTTTAAGAGTATTATAATCCCTAAGTCATAATTTTATCGATATGAAAACCTCTTCAGCCAAGTGCTTAGTTTATAATCTAAACATGCATTTATCCAATGGCCTCTGGCTACAATGGCACCAGTGATAAAAAGAAATCTGAACAATGACATAGTACATCTATTTACCCACAAAGTCTGGTCTTAGTTAATATTAAAAGTGACTAGTGTATCGATGATCATTCATCTATTTCCTCCAGTTTCAACCTAGCATCATCAGCTCATAAGCTTCCTAGCATGATATTCCTTGTCAGCCTACTGATAGTGATGTGGCTCTAGACATCAGCAAACACAACTTCAAGTGAACTAATGTTTAGTCAGAGATTATAACAGCAGACAAATTGATAGCCTCGGTAAACAGGCCTTGCCAGTGCCCATATCCTTTAGATCATAAAGGAGTTAAGTACTAAATCTAAAACAGGTATAGAGTAAATTAGGCATTTCACTTTAAACAAAGGAAGTTCACCTGTATTCCTCCAACAAGCATTTCTAATGAAGGATTCATTATCAAGTTCTCAATTGTGACTCCATGAGCTGTGGCAACAAGCTGGATCCCTCGTTGTGCTATTGTGCTTGCAGCCATTGCTTCAAGTTTGGTGCCAATTTCATCAATTACAATTACTTGCGGCATGTGGTTTTCTACAGCTTCTATCAACACCTAAACAATGAAATACAACAAACACATGTAAAATAAAATTAAAAAAAGAAACACAAACATAAGAATCCTTGGATAAAATCATCTGTGATCCCGGGGATCCAGTTAAGAACATCTACCCATCCCCAAAAAAAAAGGGAAAGGGGGGGGGGGGGAGCCAACCAACCTCAGCTCCCTAGAAAACCTCATACCCGGGGGAGTGGGGGGTCATAACAAAAATAAGAAGGAAAAACAACACAGGAAAAAGAAAAAGAAAAGAAAAGACTCCCAACATATAGATAAGAACAACTGACTTACAGAATACATCTTACATAAAAGGGATGATTCTGGAAACCTGTTGAACATAGCGGAAAAAAGTTCATTTTATGCCATTTTTATTTTTTAAGAATGTAAGCTGAAGGACTATGCTCCAACCAATCATTAAATTATAATGCCAACCTAGATATGTCAATTATTCTCAAGCAGTGTAGATAATACAAATACATTTTCCACATTAATAAGCAAGATACAAAGACTCAAGAACCTTATGATTGCAGCTAATACCTTATGTTGCATTTCAGAGTCAGGAACCTGCATCCGACGAGCACTGCCTATTCCTGCATGAGGTATATCGCCATCACCACCAATCTCATTGGAGGTGTCAACAATCATTACACGCTTCTTGTAATCATTTGCTAACATACGGGCAATTCCCCTGCAGATGTGGATTAAAATACACATTAAGTTCAAGAGAAAGAATAAAGCTGCTAACCCCGCGCGTCCCCTGGGGGGAATCAATAACTGTTTGCTCACATTAAAATCAACAAAGTAAGCACGATGCATTCCCCCAGCTGCCTATTTTTTGATACTTTGAGCAAAAATAAATTCCTTGGATATGGAATAACAAAGCAATTACTAACCTAATAATCGTAGTTTTTCCCACACCTGGAGGCCCAATAAGCAACAAAGAGGACCCATCTTGAACCAAGTCTGTCAGCAACTTAGCACTACCTGATATGGCCCTGCCAACTCGACAAGTAAGACCAATAATTGCCCCTTTCCGATTTCTGATGGCACTAATTCGATGTAATGTCCTACTGATTCCGGCTCGATTATCAACAGCGAAGTCCCCAACCTGCAAGAGATGGTCCCATGAGTTCGCAGATAATACAGTTATAACCTATTATGAACAGCGTTAAGTTACAGTGCAAGACATTTCCCGAGAGAGACAGGCCAAAATAAATGACACTACCTCCTTCAACTACTTAATTACAAAATTAAATTGTTCGCTGGATTTTGAAATGTCAATTCTATCAAATAAACTTTCAAACTGAAATAAAATTATTAAATTCTGTCAAAATTAATTGTAAGGGTCTATTTCTCTACAATTTTCACGAATGGCCACATGATTGATATAAGAACAAAAGTATGAAAAGTTATACGAGGATTATGTGCCTTCATGCAATTAATTTTAACCAAGACTCTAAATCAAAACTCAGAGGTATTAAATACGCTTATCTTATAGTTTGATTTTAGTAAATGTCATTTCTCCTTCACAGGGCCTAACATTATTTTATCAGTCAATTCATCAAACAGGTAGCGGGCGCTGTTCCGCGAACCTGGGATGTCGCGTGCTCAATATCCTGAACCGTTATGGGATAGTCCGAGATCACAAAGTCTCCGGAGGGAAATCTAGCAAGAGGCTTCCTTCCCAAATCCATGACTACTTCAATCAATTGATGCAGCTCAGGGTGGTCACTGACCCTCCGCCGCATTTCATCGGGTAACAGCGCCAATAGACGGCCCAGTTCAACATCGAAGTCATCATCGGGAGATGAGCAAACCGATATTTTCGAAGCCAGTAAGCGTCTTGGGAACCCAGTAACGTTTAGAGGCAGAACTTGCGGCAAAGAAGCCAAATGTAAGCATCGATTTTGATAGTAGAAAGCTTTGGGTATGAGCTTCGGAAACAGGGTTGGTGGTGAGATTAAGGAAGGGTGGCGATGAAGTAACGGTAACCGAATCATCCGTTCTGGCGGGAACAGTGGCTCGCTTCTGGAAATCAAAGGAAAATGTTTTCCTTCCCAGTGAGACGAAGCAAACGCTGGAGCGAACGGAATTGAAATCACACAGAATTTCTAGACTCTCAAGTCTCAATCTCTTATTTCCGTGTGCGTGTTGCGGCGTCCAATAATGTCCGTCCAGCCTACGAATATCCCGCGATTCTATTTCTCACTTTGGAAACAATTCTTCAAAAGACATAACAGGCCAGTTTGGAAAGGTAAGAGTGTTTGGATATAAATCAAATCATGCTTTCAAAAGTGCTTTTACGGATTACGAAATAAATATGTGGAGGAGGTTATCTCATTTTGCAGAAAAGTGCTTCTGAAACCACGGTTTTGAAAATACCAAACACCGTCTAAGAAATCTCCTGTCAACACGTTTTATGTAAGCTGAAATAAAATTTTTCTCAAATACTTACTTCGTATTCTGTAAATTATTATCAAAAAAATAATTTATAAACTACTTATAAAATATTCCAAACAAGCCATTATTGTCAAGCCACTTCATGCAAGCTCAAGAAATGAAGGCGGAGATGCGAGTGAAAACCGAAAAGAGGTAAAGTTGTGCGAGTTTATATATAACAGAAGCTGGTAAAAAAAAAAAATATTAAACATAAATTTATTTTGTCTTTTATATTTATTTATTTTTTTAAAATAGTTCTTATAATAGTTATACATATTAAAGATTCTATCAAATGGTAGTTCTGGTTAATACACATGATTAGCAAGGATATTTTAGAAAAGAAAACACATATTTTTTTACAAATAACTAACTTAACAAACTTTCTTAATATATTCAAATTAATTAATTAGTCCTTATATTAACGGTCAGATGTACTATAATATAAAAATTCTAAGGAATCAATTATGAATACTGCCACTTATATTTTGTATTCCTTCTGAACATTAGATAACTATAACAATAAAATACAAAAACCATTCGCCCAAAAATAATTTTTAAAAAAAGCTCAAAAACTGAACAGAGCCAGAGGAGCCAATCTTCAGTCCAATGACTAGTCATGTTTATCATTTTACTATTTACATACAATTATAAATAATAAAAAATTAAAAACAATATAAATACATTAAAAGCAGAGAAACAAATCGTAATCAAGTACTAGAATAGGAAGAGAAAAAAAAAAAAGGCTTTCATGAAAAAATTTACAGTGTTATATATGTTGAGCAATGATTATTTAAAAGGGTCTTAAAATTAAATGTTCTAAAATCAAACTAATCAAGTTTATAATAAATTAGAACTTATTCTTCTTAATGTTAAAAATATATTTTGAATTAATTTATGACTTTTAATAAATCAAAATTGGGGTAAAAAGGAAGGAGGCGAGAATGAAATGATGGATAACCAATGACATTGGGTCTGGAGACCCGACATCTTATTGGGCCGAACTTTCGGCCCATATGAGATTGGTACAAATCCAACTAAACCTGCCATTAAGCCCACAGATTTAATTATTTTCAAGTTTTGCATAATGGCGCCTTTTTTAATCGCGGTTTCTTTTTCATTTGTCTTTTACAGACACGTTTCCTTTTTCTTATGTGGTCGCTTTCAAACACGTTTCTTAAGATAACAAATATCTAGATATATACGAACCTCCTTGATCTAACCAAAAAAAATAAAAAATAAAAAAATATCTGTTTTTTTCTATGGCCAAACAGATGTCCCTTCTTGGTGCCCTTGCGAGGGAATTAAATTGTTGCGTTAGACGTAACCATGCAAAACAAACACTAAAAAATAGAAATGTCCACCAACAGTAAGTTGTCTTAGTGAGAATGTTATCTATGATAAGGTTTTGACTTCGAATCCAATATTTGAGGGTATTCAAATTGATTATTAAAAAAAATAAGAAAGAAATCAAAGAAGAAGGCAGTGACTTGTTAGTGAACTGAAGAAGATTTTTATTTCTCATTGTTCTTATATATCTGCAGGTATTCGTGTTTTATTTATTTTATTTTATTTATTTATTTATTTATTATTATATTATTAGTTTCGCTTTGGACAAAGCTCCTCTTGATTTGTCCTCCTGTTTCATTTTACTTTTAACACAATTAATTATCTAGTCACTGATTTGATCATGCATCGTACAGATAAGGATATTTATTAATTAAGAAAATAAATCACCGTAATGATCAAATGTAACATTTTGATCAGGAAAGTAATAGAATTAGAAAACAATCACTAATTTTATTATTAAAAAAATATTTTATATGCGTAAGATCCTCATGGAAATTGCTCAATAATGTCTGAACTGTGCAAGAATTACATAACAGAGCTGAGGGGGCTGAAAGGCCTTATTAGACTTTCCTAGGAGCAATTGAGTGAGTATGTTCCTTAACAACTGGTCATTATTATTATTTTGGTAATAACCTACATACTTATTATATCTTCTACCAAGGGTTCAAACTCACAATACATACTTATTATATTTTCTACTGAGGATTCAAACTCGCAATCTTACATTAAAAGAGTTTTGAGAAATATATTTAGTATTAGTTGAGTTACAAGAACCTCTTAACAATTAGATGGTTATTTTAGACTATACATAATGCAAGGAGTGTGCTAAAGGGCTTGTACAACCTGGTCGAGACTGGATAGGTTGAGAATCTTTACTACCAACAGCTGTGCTACCTCTGTACTGCTATAAAGAAAACACCATTTAATTAAGCGTTAAAGTATAAATTTGTTCAAAAAGTTTTTACTCAATAGCACTAAATATCTGAAATTTTTTTAGAAACAAATTTATCCTGAAAATTTAAAATCATAGCATCATTGTCTCCTACCGTTAAAAAAAATTACATTAACCATTAAAACAGTGATGTTGATTGTTAAAATTTTTAATAATAGGGGCCAATAATACTACGATTTTAAACTTTCAAGGCAAATTAGCTTCTAAAAAAACTTTCAGATATCTAATACTCTCGAGTGAAAATTTCCGGGACAAATTTACATATTAACGATTTAATTAATTCAAGACAAGATTCAAGTCGTTGTTAGGTTTTCTATTTAATCCATCCTAATCATCCTTTTTAAGCTCTCAAAAACAAATCAATCGTAGGATTATTTTAAAACGACGAGGTTTAATTAGTTTAACGAACAAAACCTTCACTGTTTGCCCAACCAATGGCTCATATCTTAGTAGTAGAGAAGTCGCACGATTTGTTATATATAGTAGACATTCAGTCCCAAATTTTGATGTTCTTATTTTATATTTGGGTTAATGTGTAAATTTGTCCTAAAAATTTTTACTTATAAGTGCTGGCCACCTTGAAAGTTTTTTGTGGTTTAACATTACCCTAAATAATTAAAATTGTAACAATTTTACCCTATATATTATTAAAAATATTAATAATTAATGTTACTATTTTAATTAAGATCTCAACTGTATGAAACAAAATTGCTATGATTTAAAACTTTTAAAACAATATTAAACCTAAAAGACCTGTCGCTCCTAAATGAAAACTTTTCGGACAAACGTGAACACTAACCCTTTGTATTTCACTAACCTTCCTTTACATTACAAGAAATTAGTGAATAAGGAGACAAACAAGAACTAAGAAAGTCTCGCACGTATTCTCTACTTTTTCTTATGAGTTTTTCCCCATGACCTTTTGTCTTGCGCAGGACAGAGACGTTGTGATGTAGAGTTGAGAAAATTCTTGGCTGTTAAGCAAAGAACGGGGAGACGTAGATGTGCACAAGTATACGAAGGAATGTTGATGACTTTGGAGGGAAGATGATTATTCCGTGGAGATCATGAAGTGGATCCTTGCGCAGGGGAAAAGATGAGTGTGAGAGGGAAATAATTGTTTCAATCCCCTCAATCGCTACGTGACGTGAATAAAGGGAATATATGGGCACTGCGCAAGAATAATGGAGAAGTGAATAATTTCTTTGACCGCCAGCCTCAACGTGATCTGTCACTTCGGATATTAGGCGTGAATTCACTAGATGGAATGAGGGGAATATTTTAATGGGAGAAAAAGAAATTTTTTGTGGATCCGAAACTCAAACTCATTAGTAATTAATTGATCCACTTGATATTAACTATTGGATTGTGTTTAAATCCCAAGAAACGATCTTGCACCATGGGATTTCCCATATGCTCTTTCTTGACCTACAAGAATTTAAGTGCATCCATTAATGTAAATTATATCTAACTATAATCAAAAATTAAATATCAGATATGCACAAAAATTAGGTAAGAAATTGTAAAACTTTCTAAAAATATGAGACTTGTTTTCAAAGAAATAGAAAAAATTAATTCCGAGTCAAAAATAAGAAATCACAAAATATTTATATTTTTAATCCAAAATCTCAATTTTTATGTAAAATCCAAAAATTAACTAATTAATCTAATCATACATAAAAATTCAATTAAGCTCAAAATTATCATTTAAATCCTAAATTAACGTGGGATAAAATGTATAAAAATTGGGCTTTATCAAATGTGTTTGCTTCTTTTCAGCACAAAATGATCAAACTTTTCAACATCAAAGTGGGAATATAAACTAAGCTTTTTCCCTATGTTGAGGGACAGCAAATTAAACAATATCAAAAGGTAATTAAATGAGTTATAAGTTGAATAACATGTTCAGCTAAGTAGTACTACCTCAATTTCTTAATATAAGAGTTAGTTGAATAATTTAAATAAATTAAGAAAACTAATTAAGTTAGTTATTTGTAACAAATAGGTATTGTCTTTCCTGAAATATTCTTTGCTAATCAAGTGGATTGATTAGAGCTACCATTATTACAATAATTATTTAGGAAAAAAAAGATAAATATGAGAGACAAAATATATTAGGGTCTCATATTTAGAATCAAAATAAAAGTCAAATGAGTTCTTATATTAAAAATTGAAGGTAGTAATATATATAACTTCATTATATAATTATATATTGTCCGGATAACCATCTTTTTCATGCTTTAATATATAGTAACCACTAATTCAGCGACAACATTAATTAAGTTCTTGGTATTGAATTTGTTGTCGAAGATTATTGAAAACTGTTTAAGGTGGGTGGTTTGGACATGTAGAGTCTCTCACGGCTAGACAGAAGCCAATGATGTTCATACACACATATATGCATGTGTTTGAACGTAGTTAGTGGGTCTTTGCTTGATCCAAATAACTAGTTGTATTAGATCAAACTAAGACAGTGACCTTGATGTGGTCGGAACTTGCCAAAATTCTTGGACATCACGTAAGGAATGGTTGGATGTAGACTGGGACGACCACGTCAAATGGAGAAGAAGATGCACAGAGAAAGATGTTATTTTGCAATTGAACAAGAATTAATTATCACATTTTTTCAAACATCAAGGTGTGTATAGAATATTGCTTTATCCTAATTTCCAAGTTTGTGGGGAAAAGGAACCAGAACAAAGGGGGAAAAAAAAGAAGGTAATTTTGAATATCTCCACCAAATTAAAAAAAAGAGCATTTTCAGCTAACTATATGTTGAAAAAAATAATATATTATAAAATTATTTTTAAAATCATGGTTTAGTTTCTGCTCAAACAACTGTTAATTTAAACACCAAGTTTTAGAGGGGTCACAAAAGCGGGTTGGAATATAATTTTCTCTATGTTTGGATTATATTACTTTTTTCCAATCTACCAAGTATAAGAGTATACAACTCAGTTAGGATCAAGAGCAACCTACATCAATTGGCTTCCGCCATGTAAAAACTCCAGTTTTGCAACTAATACTCACTCTATTCCTTACTATTACGAGGCACTTTGAAGAATTTATATTACCCGAATCAAGGGATGAAACTTATCAAATTGTCTTGAATCAATCAAATTTTTCAACTTTACCCTTCTTAATGAGATTTTGAATGAGATAGAAAAACTTGATGGAACCACATGTAAGTATTAATTACAAAAACAAAATTGACAAATAAATATTAATGACTTTCCAAGTATTTTATATTAAGGACAAAAAATTTCTTCCTAAAATATCTTATAATAAAGATCAGAAGGTACATGAAAACGAGTACTCACCATTATGTGACCCAGCAAAAAAAAAAAAAAAAACAAAGTTGCATCAGGGCCATGGTTAGATTGGATGCAAATAATATGAATCAAAATGGGACCCTATTTGATTCACAATCTTCCACAGTTCACACATCAACCTGATTCTTTTGCCCTAATAACCACACACTATTTCATGGTGGTCGTCTCTGCAAGTCTCAACGGTTTCCTTCGATTTCAGACAAATCAAACAGAAAGTTCAAATTGGACACTTCTTGAAGGCATTATTGATACACCTAGAATTTTTTTTTCCTTCCACAGAGAAGTTTTATTAAATTTTATTAGGTTGGAGTTTTTATTAATTTATACTATGCAACTAGCTAGGCCTCTTTAATTGATTTCTCCCATAATGTTTTTCTAGTCGATCACCCCGATCAAATATTATAGGGTACTTCCAAATACCTCACCAAGATTTAAATAAAAAAATGGTTCAAACTTATTGAATTTGTCACAAATTAATTAATCGTGTCTTTCGAAATTATGCTGTCCCCGTTTAATAGGGTGATTATTGTACAAGGGACATCATCTTCGAGAAAAATTAAAACAAAATGAATTTTTCTTGTTCCTTAAATTGTTTAGAGAAAGATAAAGCATTCTGTGCTTTCTTATTATGTAAAACGTTTGTCTCAAATCTTAATTATAAGAACTAATTGAATTTCATAACTGATATAAAAGTATTATTAGTGAATAATAATTAATTTATAAGGGTTTTTGCAGTTTTAAAATCTATTCTCTCCTCATAATAACGATGAATTCTAGAGATTCAATACCTGAATTTTTATTTTTGTTGGGAAAGAAAGAAGTAAAAGGAAAAGAAGCGATGCTGGTGTGAGGTTTAGATACCTAGTTGTGGTGTTGGATCAGGAGCTGGCAGGATGGTGAAAAAGAAAGGACGAATGCACAGAATCACCTTTGCCTGTTTTACAGTCTTACTTTCTAACTCAATTCTCTCCCATTTAATGCTTTTTCAAAAGCTGATCTCTACAGCTGACAACCAACACCAATGCCCGAGAGCCGACACTGAGAGAAAGAGAGACATGGAGACGAATTAGGATTAATTATATTATATTTTAATTGAGAATTAATATACTTTAATATTTTTCTTTGTGCGAAACATATTAAGGAAGTGCTTCCTTGCACTTTTACCTTGTTCCCTCCCTCAATCCCTCTCCATTTTCTTTTCACTATTAAGTTGGATTGTGATTGAATTTCCCCCAAGCGCATGCTGTTAGCAGGAATGGTTCTCCGAAAACTTAAAAAAGAAGATATAAAGAAGAAAGTAGAATATGATGTCTTCAAGACTAAACAACACTTTTTTTAAGACTTAATTCTTTCTTACATATTCCTATATTATAGAATACAAGTTGGGTTGATCGGTAAATTTTCTTCACAATATAATGAAAACCCTTGAATATAAATTGCACTTCCAAGATTCAAGTCAAGACAACCATGACTTTTACAAAATAATTTGACTCTATCACCGTGTACATTTAAAGACAAAGGCAATAATTTGATCGTGATGTGTTTGTATTTGTGTTGTTTTCAAATAAAGTGATGGTAAGAGGTTTGTATAAACTATAGGGTGATGTCTTGAAAAGATACCTTTTAGAATAATATATTATTAATTAAAAAGTCACAACTATATGAACAAACATATTTAAATAAATAAAATATATTTAATATGTAGGGTTTTTTTAGTATTATAACTTCTTAAATAACCCTTCATATATATATTAATTTATTTGAAAATACAACCCTTCAAATAAATTTATTAATTTATATAAAAATATAATCCCTTATATAAATTTATTAATTTAATAAATATATGCAAAGAAGTGACTTTTTAAAAACACATCTTTTCATTTTAAAAATATTCCAACACTTGCAAGCCGCCATGCTTCTCTTTAATTTAAGTTGGCAAAAATGCTCATTTAGTATTTTAACTTTTTGAAAATTTTTATTTTAATATATTAATTTTATAAAGTAGCTCTTTGGTCATTTAATCTTGACATTGTTAATAAAAAATATTAATATTAAGATTTTAAATGTTAACATAATATTCTCAAATATTAACATATTAAGTTTAATTATCAAAATAAAAATAATTTCAAATTAAATGTATTAGAATTAAAGAATTAAGAAAATAGTTTTTAAAATTGAAAGATCAAATTGAAACCTTAATAAAATTAGAGAAAACAATAGTGCATTTTCTCCAATTAAATTTGTTTTAAATTATGCAAATATTATTTTTTCCTATTAATTCTTATACTACTTACAATCCTTAATATAAGAGCTAGATAACTAATTTAGAGAGATTAATAAAATTAGCTAAATTCGTTAAATCGTAACAAATATGTGTTGACTGCTCTAAACTATCTTCTTTAATCATGTGTATTGAAATTATCTTTTAGTAAAAACTATTGATAATCAATAAGGATATTTAAAAAAAAACATTATAAAAATGAGAAACAAAATGAATTAATATCTTATGTTTATGATTAAATTTAATTTCCAACTAGTTTTTATATTAAGTAGGTAGAAGTACATTCTCTTGCATCTATAGCGTCCAAATAAACAAGATGGTCCAAAGATGCTAACAAATCAATGAGACTACACTGAAAAACTTGAAAATAGGAGAAAATATTTCTTCGCAGTTGGTGTCGTCCACCTTCTGCAAGTATATACCTACGAATCATCCCCCTCTTCGAATGATTAGTTAAATTTATAAATATGAACTGTCGTTTTAAAAGGAACATGATTATTTATGACTAATGATGCATTAATTAAGATCCATTACTGACTTACACACACACACACACACACATATATGGGGACGACGATGGATCGATCGTTTTTGAAACGATATCATGAGATAGTGATAGAATCACCTGCAAGAAGGTCCGCTGCTATCTCACGCTGATGACTTCCCATTGATTCTAACAGCAACTTGCTCTATGCTCCACTGCTCTTTTACGATGAATCTTAAATATGTATCCATATGAAATTTAATATCATAAATTAGGGTTTCACAGAAACGCACGGACCTTCTGTTCACAAATTTATTTAATAAACATGAAGGCCATTTGGTGTCTGTGTCTGTGCCAGATATATATGAGCTGGCCGCATGAACACAGTAATTACTCTCTGCTGCATTTGATAGAAGGGTTCTGGGATTGGTTTTTTAAAAATGATTTTACGAAATCTGAAATAAGTATGTCAGAAGAATTTTATCTCGACTTATATGAAAATACTTGTTTGAAAGATTATATTCCAAACAACCCCCAAAGCTCCCTTAATCTCATGGTTAATTACTTGTGTCACTGCATTTCAAATATAATATTACTTTCTGATCTTTAATCCAAAAGCTAGTTAAGAGATTGAATTTAGTTTTAAATATAAGATCTTGTTTCATTCTATCTTCCAAACTTATAATTTTTTTTGACAGTTTAGGTAAACCAACAAACATTTTTAAAAAACATAATCAACTTAACTAATTTTCTTAACATGTATCTTTATATTAGTTATTTGACTTTTATATTAAAGGCATTAGATACACTAATAGTACATGTGAATAATTAGTTACACAACAAATTAAACAAGGATGAGTATAACAAGTGCATAAAAGACAGGAAGCACTAATAATGAATCAAAAAGAAACAATTAATAGATGCCTTTTATGGTGCATCCAAAGGCCCTACTTTCATTTATGTTGTTGCTGTTAGTTTCAGATTTCATTGTGATTTCCATGGCTCATCTCTCTCACAATGAATCTTAGGTTTCACACACACTGCATCCTCTTTATTTGTGTCTTCTGTCCTGTCTATTCATTTTCTTTTCTGCAAAATCACATTTAACTTTCAAACTAATTAAAACTCATTACTAGAATTATAAATGCCTAACTTGGCTTGCATGTTTCTAGATCATAAACGCATAAAATTTATGCCAAAATGTTCATGCTAATAATGATAAATTTGGAGAGGGAAAAAAACTATTAAATGAAACACAATTATATTGCAGAGAAAAAAGAACTAATTAATTAAACCCATGTATTTTTCCTAGTATTAGGTATAGGTGTTATACGTCAAATGTCTGTAACCTAGTATCATAGATGCTTTCTTCCAAGTGGGAAGACAGGTTTCGATCTCGCCAAAGGCCTTGTCCCCACTTTGATAATTAAATTCTAGCTTTACCCCACGTCTAATCGACAATGGTTGATCAAGTGAAATTGCATCGGCGAAAAGTGCAATGTATAACTTTAATTACATTTTAGGACTTTTATTAATGTGAACTATAGAAAACAAAGGCTAAAGGATGCTTTCAAGGCACTATTTTATATATAATTGCAAAAAGGATTTGTTCCTTAATCCTTTTTATTAATTAGTTAGAAATCTAGCTGCTGGCATGACAACTGGAGTAGTTAATTATATATATACGTGTATGGCACTATATATTAACCCTAACAGTGCAAGGTAGTTCAGCAATAATAGATCACATAATCACTCTAATAAGTTTATGGGGGCCACTTTATAAAGATTAACAGAAGTTCAATTATATGCTTAATTATTTTCTTTATTTTTATAACTAGCTAGCAGACATGATATAGTGAATGATGGACTTATTTTTCACTCCCACGTATTCATAATATAAGAGTTAGTTGGGATTTGTATTTGGTTCTACATATAATACATAATGTCGTGTGTATTATTTTTTTCTAAACTAATTTATTCAACTCATAAACTGATATATAATATGATCTTATAATGAGGTATTTTAAAAAGATCATGTCACATTTGTTATAATCAACTAATTTATTTAATTTTTTAAACCTACCTAAATTAGTTAAATATCTTTTATATTAAGAACGAGAAGGAATATATGGAGCTATGTAGATAATTCAAATGAGGCACAACTAACCTGGGTTCTAAGAGAAACTATTCTCATGAGCATGAAGTTTACACACGCCCGTGCTCCTCTAGTCCTCCTCTAATTTTATTTATAAGTCAGTTTTGGCATATTTTATATAAATTAAGAAAATTCTTAAATTTCATTAAATCTATCTTAAAATTAAATAACTTTTCATCTTTATCCATATTTAATATATATTATACCTCATGAAAATAACATCAACATAATAAGGATAATATCTCTATTGTTCATAAATAGGACCAAAAAAATTCTTTCTTTCTACTCTATAAAAAGCACCACACGAATATTAATTTTTGACCGGACCACACGAGTATTAATTAACAGAAAGTTGAGCGTGTTAAATCATTTTCAAAGTTCTAACTTAGTCTATTTGAATTATTTCAATGTGTGATTCATTTTTTCCTCTCATTGAACAGGCAAATTGGACCAGTGAAAAAGGGGGTGGATTTCTCAGACGTTGTAAAAGTCCACATCAAAATATATATGTTTATATATATATATATATATGTATGTAGAAGTCAATAAATTAAATAAAGCATTTTTGACCTGAAAATAAAGTACTAATTAATTGAATAGAAAAGAAAAGACGAAATCCCAATTTCCAACTGTACACCAATGATTTGTGGTGGACCTTGTTGTCACATGGCCTCTAAAATTAGGGCAACCTTTGAGGACCCATTTCATGTCCCACTCAAATCAATGCTCCATAGTGTCCCAACCCGACATGCATGTCCCATACCCAGCTAGCATCTCTTAAACTTTATATAAACGAAGAAAATGTTTCTTTGATGAATTATAAAATTTATATATATCCCCATATTTATCGTCATTTAGATTCTTCTTTGTTCTCTAATAAGCTTATAAGCATGGAAATTTTATATTTGTCGGGCTATATATAATTTATAAGAAAACGTGTATGCTTATTTGTATTCTGCGCTTTTTCTTCCATGTTTTTGGCTGGAGAAATCTAGGTACTTTTTCCCAATTAAATTTATAAATAAGTCCTTATCCCCAGTAATTCTTCCATATTTCTAATATAGATATTTTGAATATAAGAAAAGTTCCCCCCTAATAATACTAGGCAGAAAAAGATTCAATATTCAATAAGTCATATAATTATAATTATAAATATTTGAATAAATTATCAAATTTTATTCAAGTTTTGTTGAAATTGCACAAGACTTTCCTACAATTTTAAAATCAATAGAAATCTCTCTAGAATTTATTGAAATCAGAGTATTATACAAAAGGAATCTGTCTGTAATTTCAGAAAAATTCAAGAATTGTTTGTGTAATTTATTTTTACATCCAATAATGGTTTGTGTGAGTTAAAAATGAAATGGAGATTTGTAAAATTTAGTAAAATGTAGGCAGATTTTTGTATTTTATTTTCTTTTTTTAATGATCTGTATATATAGTTATTTTCCATACGTAAAAAAAAAAATCTTAAATCTTAAAAATAAGAATATGAAAATTTCATCAATTTTTTAAATTTATATAAAATGTATTCTATTTTACTGTTAAAGTTACCGGAAAAAAATATCAATTTCAAGGAAATAAATTCACAGGTAATTTGACCTCTCAAATGTGTTTGAGGTTATTTATTTGAGATATTTAGATTCATGTGAAGCGTGTCAGTGGGGGCGAATGGTGATAAGAAAATGATAGATGCGATGGTGAATTTATGGAGAGGTAGACAGCACACACAGTCACAGTGCACTTTTTTTTATATTATTCCTTTGATCTTAAATATAAAATTTACTTTGTAATATAATTATATTATAACATAGATTCTATATTTAAGATTAGAGAAGTATTTTTTAAATTTTTTTTATTTTCGTGTGTGTATATATATTGTAGCCATAAATATTTTAGGAAGAATCCTGAGAAAATATCCCCAAGTTTCAAAATTTTAAATCAATCTTATTTACCACTCTTTAATAATAATTAACAATATTTAAATAGTAAATAACAACACATATTTTATAATCAATCTTAATTTAAAATTTTAGAAATGTTTTATGCAAAAAGGGACATATGACACTTTCATAAGGCATATACCTTTATACGGGTATTTGGATGGAATCAAAATCATAGTTTTAAAAATGCTTTTACAGTGTATGAAATAAATATGTGAAAAAGTTTATTTTATTTTACGAAAAAATGCTTCTAAAAAGTATTTTTGGATACTTCCAAATACCCTATATATCTAACTAACATATAGCCTTCTATTCTATCCTCTATAGGGATCCTTTTGAATTTTTTTTTTCCTTTTTTGCCTAAACTACAAAGAAACACAGACAACGCGGCTTCCTGTCCAATTAAATTAGCCCATCTTCTTTTTTACTATGGAATGTTTGGCCATTGACAATAGTTGTTTCACTATTGTTAGTACAAGTAAGACAAAATTGGTTTAAAAACATTGGTAAAATTTACTTCTTCTAGTCCTTCCTTTCTTATCATCGATTAAAATCTTATATTTAAAATCAAAACATACCCCTCAACTAATTTCTGCACTTAGGATGGGATAAATATGTTCACAAGATATATATGTGTGTGTATGCATCTATCCCATAAACACATATATTACCATATCTCCAGTTTTTAATATATGATCTAATTTGTAGTTCAATATGAATTTATACATTATTATATAAGTATGTATGTATTATATAACTATATATATGTATGTATGCACCTATCCCATAAATATTACTATATTAATATAAAATTTAATTTGTAATTCAATTTAAACTATAACTTTTATATATATACACACAGTAGAGACGGGAAATAGTATTAATTATGGTAGAGGATATTCTTAACACTAGAAGAAAATGAAGGCATCAATCGATAATTCTAACTTTCAAAATGGAATGAACAAGCAAGCATTCCCCACATAATCAAATGTGCACGTACGAAATCAAATTTTCAAGTTGACTTTTTAAATTCTTCAATTATATTTTTATCACAATAATAATCTTACCGTTCTGGGGTGTACTGATTTGCCCAACAAATTAAAACAAATTAGATATGGTTAGTACAATTATTGCAGGCAACTTTAATTGTCCTATGGTTTCCATGATCGACCAACGAGAAATTTCATTTTAGTTTGAACTGATGTTGGAATAATCTTTGAGGAAGAATGAAACGTAGCTTTCACATATATATAGCCGTTTAATATTTGTTTACGAATGTGAATAACCTTTTATTCTTGATCAGAAAGAATATTACTTGTGAAAGTACAATTAAGGAAAAAATATTTAATATTCCTCTTGTCCTTAATATAAGACCCATTGAACTAATTTGATTAGATTAAGGAAGTTAGGTAAGTTAGTTAATTATAAGAAAAATGACACATTTTTCCTAAAACACCATAATCATCTTTCTTAATACTCCCTCTCCTTTTCTACTTGATTATGGTTGATGGAGTATTATAGGGGTAATTTAGAGAAAATTGATAAATATGAGAAATGGGTCTTATATTTAGGACCAAAACCAACTCAAAAATTAGGTCTTATATTAAGGACCGGAGGAGTATTATTTATTTTCGTTTCAATTTTGAAAATTGCCCTACAATAATGGCATAACAATTTTGGAGACATGTCAATTTTCTTCGGATGGGGTACAACGACCTGTTATCACATAAACATAATGATACCAATCATGGTGGGCCTTGAATTAATAATGATCCCTTTTTTTCAAAGAAATAATTAATTATTTTAAATAATTGGTATAAAAGAGTGCAAATTTTATCGTATAGAATATTCTAGTAAATTAGCTGGGGATTTTGTTCGCAAAAAATTAACTAAGGATTCAATGGGACTTTCCAATCCAAACAAAATGAAAAACAAGTTTAATGGACGATGCTTATTGACATAGCCAACTATTTAATTCGAATAAAAAATTGTCATTCAAATAATTGTAATAAATTAATACAAAAGCATTCCACTAACCAATGTAATAAAAAAATTGTCACAGTCTATTTATATGTTTTATGCAGAGAAAAACAATTAATTAAAGCAATATTTTTCCATCTTACAATAAAAAATTAATAATTTTATTACTTAAATTCTATTTTTATTCAAATAATTGTGCATCGATCTTCTTGTCTTACTTTAAGATGGTATATAAACATTAATTAATTAAATAAAAAAACCAAATGCACTTTCTCTCTCATATTTATTTTTTTCTCTCAAAATAATCATTGTAGTAGTTGTATATGTTAAAAGTTTTATCAAATAGTAGTTCTAGGCTTTTAGCTAATACATTTGATTAATAATAGTATTTTAAGAAAAAAAATATTTATTACAAATAACTAATTTAACTAATTTTTTTAATATATTCAAATTAGTCAATTAACTGTTATATTAAGGATTATATATAGTAGTAGCACTATATATAGTAAACTATAAAAGAATCATCATATAATTGCTTATTAATTACTGTGCTCAAACAAACTGACATTTAGAGGTCTGAGATTTAATTAATTAATTAATCGTAGTCTCTTTACTTAAATCAAACCGAATTCGAATTAACTAAATAACGACCAATAGCGTTTTAAATTGCTGCTGATTATAGACAGCAAAAGAGACATGCCTGTGAAAGAGGACCCCAAAAAAATATTCCCAACATGCACATTAAGTAACAAATTCCACAAGTAGATATAGTTTAAAATATCTACATTTTTTTTAATATATCTATGATTTGGATGTGTACGACGGTAGGTTATTATATTATTAATATTATGTATTTATGCGACAATATTTAAAAAAAACATACACGCACAATATCCTACTAAAGCAGAAATAAACACAAAATAATACTACCTCCAGTCTTAATTATAAGACTTTGTTTGTAAACTATAAATGAAGTCTTATAATTAGAATAAGAGGTAGTATTGTACAGCGGTTTTGCCTGGTGAAGAAAATAATATTCTGCTGTTTGGGGGAGCTTCGTCTTTACAATAAAAAACCTAATTAAGTAATTATTAAATATAATTACAAAGGATATAATATGTACTATAGAGGTGTATGTGACCCACATTTTAGTTATTTATTAATTATATTTACAAAAGACTTAATATATATTGCGAAAATAATAATAAAAACAAGGATTGAATAGGTACGTGTTTATCCTTACAATTAAGAAAACTAAGGAGTTATTATGTAGCTAGACAATGTCAAAAATCTAAGAACAATTACATGAATCTACATATATTTTTTTTTGGTTAAATCAAGAGAATTTGAAGTTTAAACGTCTATCCATGCTTTATCTCAAATATCAAAACATAATTACTATTTCAGATTTTCTCTTAATTAAATGTTGAAAATTTTTCCTTACAACCACAAATTTCTTTATTTTCTTTCTCTTTACTTGAACCAAATTTCTTTCTCATGCTATATTTAATGAGAAAATTTTCAAGGGAAAATGACCTAGAGATTAAAAGACCACACAATTTATAATTTATAAATAACCTATGACTCATGCATCGCAAAGTTTATGCAATGCATGAAAGATGTGCTTGGTTAAACATATATATATATATATATATATTTGAAAACATCAAACTTATGAATAGAAAAAGAAAAATAAATAAATAGAATATATTTATAAATTATAAATGATAGAACTCACTTCAAACTCAAATGTAAAGCATGAGAAATCCACATATTTAATTTAACTAAACACCAAACTTAATCAATAAAAAGGAGACCAACAAAAAAAGGGAATAACATAAAGAAGCAAAACGAGAGCGAAATCCACGAAGAGTTTGAAAAATGAAACCTCGTATGGTTACTCGTTTATGAAAAGAAAACATGGTTTCATGTTCCCCCTACCTTAATTCCTCATAAAAGGGAGAGCCTTCTTTGCCTTGAGCACCAAAATTCTTCTGTATACTACCAAATTGTTTTATATATATATATATATATATATATATATATATATAGACGCACAGGCATTTGCTAATATCCAATTGCTTTCAATGCTCCAATAAAAAGATTTGCGTGTGTCTATTTAAGGTCAAATAGTTGTGGATTGTGATCAACCTTAGCACCCATTTGCTCTATATATAGTCAAACTCCTACTTAATTAATCTTAAACACCGACCTATATCAGTTTTCACGTGATCATCCACAATTAATTAATCTTCCTAAACGGTCATTATCAACAGCTAGCCAGTTGGCTAGTGGACTAGTGGACTTTCAGGTTCATATATATACATGTAACATATGCTTTAGGTAGCTAGGGTTACTATTCAGAGATATTTTTATTCTTTCCCACTATCCTAAAGTTAGGTGTAGGATTAGTTAATTTGATTAATGAACTTTGAATGGCATGGGGCCTTTTTTTTTATAGGTAAAGTTACGTAGGATCTGTGATTTGTTTTTACTGTTTTCGATTCGGAACATTAAGGGAAGCACTAACTCTAACAGTACCCAACAGTATCAGACGTAGGAGACAACCTATGATCATCATGTATATCTTAATCACCAGATGAGAATATACTCCTCCGGTCCTAATTATAAGACCCAATTGACTTATTTGAGGAGATTAAGGAAGTAAGTTAAGTTGGTTATTTATAATAAATAAGTGCTGTCATTCCTAAAATATCCTTGCTAATTAAGTATATTGGCTAAAACTATTATTATTAAAAGGATTATCTTGGAAAAAATGCATAAATATAAGAGACAAAATGGATTGGGGTCTTATAATTAGGATCAAATAAAAAGTCAAATGGGGTCTTATAATAAGGACTGGAGGAGTATTATATATATGGTTTCTAATGAAAGCTGCATCGAGCTTACCAACTTCCTTTTTCCTTAAAAATTCACTTTCTTATGTTAAAGCCCGTGTTGCCTTAATTCGTAGGCATGCAAAGTAGATCCTGGAACCTATATAACTTTCTTTACTTTAATTATATAGTAACAAGTTATTTAATATTACATTTAATATTTAATATAAGAGTTAGATAACTAATTAAAAAATATTAAAAAAATTTAGTTACGCTGATTATTTGTTACAAATGTGTTAGTCTTTCCAAACTATTTTTTCCAATTATGTGCATTAATAGATTATTTAGAATTATTTCTTGGTGGGAATCCTTTAAAATTAGTATATAGGGATATTTTAAAAAAAAAAGATAGCAGACAATGTGAATTAAGATATTTTATTTAGGACCAAATTCAACCTTACATTAAGGACCGAAAGTAGTGTTTGATTATTTGTGATTAAAAAATTAATTGAGAAATTATATCTGGAATGGTACTCGGAATTTCATATGCCATTTGCTAACTAATTTTTCAATCAATGGCTTTTTCCCAAATTTTTCAAATATTAAAGCTAAAATAAAAAAAGAATTATCAACCTTTTGGATAGAATATATATACGGACGGATTTTCAGAATAAATAGCATTACGGTTAGACCTTAACCAATCCAAATTAAGAAACCCGATCATATAACTTAGATTTTTAGGTTGTCGACTTTTTTCTTGTCTTTCTAAAGCTAGAATTTTAGTTAGAGAAAAATTTCATGATGCGTCTACTTAACTGGGGGCAAGATATGTTACCGAAAATTCCCTTTATTATTTTCAATAAGAGATACACATTGTGTGGTTAACAAAGCAAATTAATTAAACTCCCTTGTTCCAAATTATTATTTCCTCTCAATCATCTGAAAGGAAAAAAATTGCACCATATGCCAACGCATTTCATACTTTTTATTCTTGATAATATATACTAACTTGGAAATTCGTGTATATATTGATACCGCATATATAGAAGACCATTAATTTTACAACTAATCAAGAGATCAAAAACAGGCTCGACACTCTTCAAAAACTTAAAATAAACAATATTAATCATAATCTTTTAAGCATATATATGAAGATATTTTGAAGTTTGTGACACAGCTACACACACACACACACAACGCTTATAATTAAAGCATCTCAAATTGCTAAAGAGAGTAGTATAGTTCAGGCACAAAGAAGGGAAACAGATTCCATATCTTTCCACCTCCAGGAAGGATACCAAAAGAACTTACTTGACCTCTCTGGAAACCTTTTCAACCTTATAACTTGTTGGATTCCAAAATCAGCTTCGCAGAAAGATCAGAGACAACTTGCATTGTATTATTCTTTGTCGTCGGGAGGAGAATATCTCATCTTCCTCATACCTCTGCTCACAAACCCTAGCTGGTTGCTTCACAAGTTTCTCTCTTTCAGCCACAACAGGTTTGCTTTCTGCCGCCTTCCTCTCATATATATATATATATATAGACGCGCACACACATACTGCTCTTTTTGTTTCCTTTTTCTCATTCCTTTGATTTTATATACATAT
Organism: Neltuma alba; assembly: GCF_004799145.2. Lineage (NCBI taxonomy): Eukaryota > Viridiplantae > Streptophyta > Magnoliopsida > Fabales > Fabaceae > Neltuma > Neltuma alba. The sequence goes on from NW_021636212.1 coordinate 85,302, forward strand.
ACATGCCTTCAATTTGTGCATTATTTCATATGAAATAGTTAAACAAGCTAGTGGTCCTTTTCCTATAGGTAAAAAAATATCAACTTGTGCAAACAATATCTCACACACATATCATAACAGTTCTAAAATATATATAGTGGGGTATACTACTGGGATTCAATATAATCTGAAAGTGTGAGGGTGTGTGCGTGTGTGCGTGCGCGCGCGCATGAAGAAAAGCTAGAAAAGGTGAAGATTGATTCTCAAGTTTTCTCAAGTTACGACCACCAAAATGGTGATGGAGAAATGATGAGGCAAGGATGGTCCTTACACTCTTGAATAGCAGATCTGAAAGTCACTTCACCAATTATTCGATCAGCATATATTATTACTTGGAGTTTCCTCTAAAAGAAACATATATAAATATATATATATATACATATATATATGCAACTTAGAGAAGCATCATCCACTCCTTTTGCTGTATATTATAAATAATATTATTTAATTTTAGTGTCACATTTTGCAAATATATATACCCGCATATATATATATCACTATCATTCATTTTGGGGAATTGCTGTTCTTCCTCTAGTCTTCATCATGAATATTGCAATTTTTTTAATTGGGTCGAAATTAAACTGGATCTGCATTGATTGAAGTCTATGTGTTAATGACGATCCTAAGTTTTTTATAATACTACCTCCGATCCTAATTATAAGAGCTAGTTAACTAATTTGAAGAGATTAAAGAAGTAAGTTAAGTTAGTTATTTATAATAAATAGGTGTTATTTTTTCTAAAATATCCTTACTAATTAAGTTTATTGATTAGAACTATCATTATTAAAAGAACTACTTTGAAAAAAGAACATAAATATGATAGATAAAATAGATTGGGATCTTATAATTAAGATCAAAATAAAAGTCAAATGAGGTCTTATATTAAGGACTGGAGGTAGTACATAATTTATGCGAAGCTGCTTTAAATACTCAGTTGATTTAATTTATTCATATGAAGAACAAAGTACATAATAGGAGAATTTAATATATATACACACACACAACTAAAACGATGTCTCTTCAAAAACAGAAAGTAGAAGGAAAAGATATACTATCATTACCACCAAAACCAGAACCTTGCCTTGAAAGATTTTTTTCTTCTTTTCATAATATGAAAGTTCAATCCTAACGATTTTATCTTAAATACTATATCAATATATAGTATAAACTTTAGAAAAAATTAATTATTTGGTCATTATAATTTGTCTTTTATCGCAATTTAGTTCCTGAACGTTAACTTTGTATAACTTAATTCTTATGATTTTGATTCTATTGAAACTCAGTCTTGATATTTTAAAAATGTTGGTTTTAAAATGTTGGTCCTAGCATTTTAAAAATAAAATTATAATAACTAAAATTATTTTTTAAATTTAAGGGCTAATGTTTTGAATGCTAAATCTATAAGGATTGACTTTCTTTGAGTCAAAATTCAGTGACTAAGTTTCAACCAAATTAAAACTATAAAGATAAGAGTTGAGGGTATATCAGGTCAAAAATACAAAAAAAAAAACGCAAATGATTAATTTTTCATAAATTTTATTACAGCTTACAATATCATTCATAAACAGGGAATAGGGCAACTCATTTATAAAATTTTAAAATATTTTTCAAATGATCTTAGTATATAATGTGCGTGTGCTTGACGGCTTTTATATGTTCGCATATTATGTTGAATGTCTTTCAGTCTTTGTACATTGTTTAATTAAGGCGGGGTATTCGCATTGAATGCATATTTTAAAAAAATTAACAGTTCAAATGCTTTTTAAAATAAATTAAAGTTATTTAGGTGACATAAACTATTCAATTTTATTTTTCTTACAAATTAAAAATATTTTGAAAATTACATTTTATTCTAAATTAATCAAATGAGCAAATTTTTGTTTAAATAAATACTCCTCTGGTCCTGTTTATAAATCACTTTTAGCATGCTTTACATAGACTAAGAAAAATTTTAAATTTTATTAACTCTTATTTAAAATTCAATAATTTTTCAACGTTTAATATACATTATACCTCGTATAAACAAAGTCAACACAATAATAAATAAAGAGTAAAATTGTACATTTAGACTAAAAAAAATTTTAGTGCCCTACAAATAGAATTAAAAAATATCTTTTATTTCTATCCTATAAATAGGAGCAGAGGAGTATATGTGTTGGTATTGAAATTTCTTGGCGTAATTTTCTTTTAATAATGCCCTAAGAAGAGTAAATGGAACAAAAATGATAGTGAGCTTACTAAACCTAACTCAAGCATATCGAGGACATGAAATTACTATGTTTGGATTAGCGTTCAATTGATACAAATCATAGTTTAAGGACCAGAAATTGGTTAGAAAATTTCATTTGCATTAGGATTTTTTTTTCACCAGCCATATTCAAATATGCATGGTCTAGGATGATATAAACACACGCCAAATTTCTTTAATTTAAAAAAAAAACTGGCCTATCTTAGCTCCACCTAAATGATATACTACCCCCAGTCCTAAATATTACTCTTTTGAAGAAAATATATATATATATATATGATCATATATTTTAAATAAATTATATTATTTAAATTATGATTGAGTTCACCTAGTCCAATTACAATTAGCCACTAACTCTTGAACTAGTGTCCATGTGTTGATAGGTTAAACGGTCGGAACCTTAAGTTGTTGGGGCGAAAAAAATCTTAAGAAATAAAAAAAAAACTCCTTTGATTTTTAATAAACTCATTTAGAATGATTTAAAGTAATATTTTATTTATAATATGAGAATTTTTTTTTTCTATATTTATGTGAAATGTGTCTATAAATATTTATATAAGTAATACTCTATAAAGTAAATCTAGTATAATTTATACCACAAAATAGATTTTATGTTAAAAGCTGAAGGGAGTAATAATGAAAGAAGGGCAAAAGAGTAAAAAGAGAAGGGGAAAAAGGGGAGAAAGGGGCAGAATGTTGTGACGAAAGAGGAAAGAAGAAGAAAGAGGGGTGAGGAAGATGCCATGTCCAGTAATACCAATAACCCCATAAAAGTAAGCTTGCCGTATGAGACTGAACGCACAGATGTTGCTGTTGTTCCTTTTTCTTCCTCAATCAATTTAGAGAGAGAGAGAGAGAGAGAGAGTCCCTTTCAAAAATTGTATAATTATCTTCATATGTTTAAACCACAAAACTGCCACATCATCATCATCTTCTTCTTCCTCATCAAAGACCGAGCCCCTCTTAATTTACTGTTACATCGCCCTCACTCACCCCTTCTCCACCATCTGCAAAAAAATTACTGCAAAGTTTCCCCATTTCTGAGATAGTTTCAGCGACAAATAATAATAACCAGTGACTACCTACTATTAACCGACCCAACTAAACTAGAATGTTATGTTAGTTATGTTATCTTGGTTTCTTTTCCCGCTTGGTTGAGTGAATCATAGCAGTACATAAAGGACAAGCACAATTACCCAAAGCCATAAAGTGGTATAGATAGAAAGACAGACTCAGAGAGACAGAGAGAGAGAGAGAGAGAGAGGAGATGGGTTAGGGCGAAAAGAAGGTTTGGTTTCTCTTGAGAGGAGGGGGGCGTGGGCGTGGTTTGGTTTTTCTGAGTTAAGCTTTTTGCTTTATATCAGTTTCTCTGGTAATGGAACAACTGGTAATATTGAATGAATGGCAGGTACTTTTGGTTGCCTCAGCACAAGAAATCTCTGGTTTCACAGTGGTGACGGTTGCACGAGGCACGAGAATTTCACACTTCCTGCAACCCCAATCACTGTAACAAAAAAGAGACAAAGCAGTCATCGTCATCTTCAAGCAGAGGAACCAGAAGAGAGAATCAAACCCCCCCTAACAAGTTCTTGTTAATAAGCTGGAAGAAGAAGAGCAAAAGCACTACAAGGTTCTGAGTCTGGATCCTCAAAGCAACCAACGTCATCACTTTCATCACCTCCACCATTTCCACCATCAAAACCCACTTCTCAATTCCAGGCATGTAGAGCCAGAAGACGACGACGAGGACCAGGATTCTTCAGTTTCTCCATCTTCTAAAGACCCAGCTCTTCATTTCCATCTTCAGTATCTGCAACAAAACCAGTCTTATGCAGGTTTAGACGCAGAGCATAGCTCTCTTCATCCTCCCAAGAAGCGGTCTTATTTCCTTCCTCCTCCGCCTCCGCCTTCTTCTTCTTCTTCTGTTACTGCTACCGTCGAATATGCAACAAAGATGGGGGAGAGTGCCAATCATCACCACCGACCCGCAACGACGTCGTCGAGATTGGCGATGAGGGGTGGAGTGGGAGAGATCGTGGAGGTTCAAGGAGGCCACATTGTTCGCTCCACCGGTCGCAAAGACCGTCACAGTAAGGTTTGTACCGCGAAGGGACCAAGGGATCGGCGAGTTCGTCTCTCCGCTCATACCGCCATTCAATTCTACGACGTCCAAGACCGCCTTGGCTACGACCGCCCCAGTAAAGCCGTCGATTGGCTCATTAAGAATGCCAAGGCCGCCATAGATGACCTTGCTAAGCTTCCGGCATGGAACCCCAATACGGTAAATCAAAATGCCCAGCAAGAGCAGGAGCGAGAGCAGAATCAGATGGTAAGCGAGAATGTGAACGAGAACAAGAGCCCGATTGGAGTTCACCGTGCAGTGGCGGCGGCAGATACCATGGCTTCTGGTAGCCGGGAAACAAGTACGCATGCGGGAAGTGGCTGTCAGATTTTGGAGCAATTGGGTGAAAACCCTAACCGTGGTGGGTCGGCTTTTCTGCCGCCGACGCTGGGCACTGACATTGCTGACTCCATCAAGTCTTTCTTCCCGACTGGTGCGACGGCGGCGCCAGAGACAAATTCTTCGTCCATTCAGTTTCAGAATTACCCACCAGATTTGCTTTCGCGAAGTAGTAGCGCCTGCCAGAACCAAGATCTGCGGCTCTCGCTCCAGTCCTTCCAGGACCCGATTCTGCTTCACCAAGCTCAAAATCAGACTCAGCACCACCATCAACATCAACAGAACGAGCAGTTGTTCTCTGCAACGACCCCACTAGGGTTCGATGGGGCTTCTTTCCCAGACGAACACGGTCGATTGCATAGAATGGTAGCCTGGAATGGTGGTGCTGCTGACGCTGGCAATAGTGGCCACGGCGGAGGAGGAGGTTTCATCTTCAACTCGCCGTCGCCGATGCCGACTCTGCCGCCGCCGCTGTTCGGCCAGAGCCATTATCTTACTCAGAGGGGACCCCTTCAGTCCAGTAACCATCCTTCGATTCGTGCTTGGATAGACTCATCCACCACTGATCACCACCACCACCACTATCTTCCACCGACATTCCATCATCAGTCTGCTATCGCCGGCGGCATCGGATTTGACCCCGGTAGCTTCTCAGGTTTCCGCATCCCAGCACGAATCCAGGGTGAAGAGGAGCATGACGGCGTTTCTGATAAGCCGTCCCCTGCTTCCTCTGATTCTCGCCATTGAATGCATAAGCATTCCGACATTCCCTCTCCTTTTAAGGTGCCACCTTCAAATTTCATTACGGTACCTCTGTTTTACTCTCACAATGTAATTTTCACCCTTTTTCTCTCCTGCAGGATTCATGGTGACACCCAAGATGATTGAGAACTTGCAGTTTCATCAAGAACCAAGAACGAATTTTCCAGCTGCAATCGGAGTCAATCAAGATTGAAGAAGCATAATAATCTCAAGGAGTTGGACTCGGATTTCACTCGCTCTGGTTCAATGGCGTGTTTATATACCGTGGGAGAGAAGAAAATCTGGGCGAATTCGCCAGGTTTCCCGATCCCCGGTTTGTTGTGTGTTTCATTTCCAGTTTTTGTTTGGCCTATGTTTGACCAGAGACTTTCACGTGTCTTTCGTTTCATCATTGTTGGATCACTGTTACCTCCGTGCCATTTTGGAAGTCATCCCTATCTAAAATACTGAGTTTTAAGTTTTAACACTACTGTGCACGAATTGATTGTTACCAAGTGATGTTTCAAAGTTCTGAATCTTGCAGGCTATATATAGTGTTTGATGTTGAATTTTCATTTTAAGATTAAGAAATGGCTTGGTTGGAGACATGGTGTTATGGTTTCCCTGTCTTGTTTTCGAAAGTCAGGAAAATGCTCAAAAGGCTTACGAAACGTAATCAGTACAAAGAAATCTGAGGAATTAGACATGAGTCAATGTTGTGTTCCTTTTCCCCTACTTTGTGGGCTGTTTTGTTTAATAACTGTTTCGTGTTTCGATTTTGGGAGCATTTTTGACTGATAAGTCATTGTCCATGAACAGTAACAAGAGAAAAAGATGAGTCTCCTTTGTAAAATGTCAAGTCTTTGAGGAAGGAGTTTCATTTGCGTAACTTACAAACAGTACATTGTTTTATAAGTTTGGTATTATATGCTGATATATTGAGAGTAATGTTGACAAGAAAGCATGGAGATGATATGATAGCAAATTACAAATTTTGATGTTGGGGTGGTAGGGTTAGTGATAGACACACTGTTAGAGTAGATGGTCCCCTTGTCCCAGAAGTCTCACTCCGATATGTAAGAGCTGGAAAATGATCTTCTTCCGGAAGATAAGGATCCATTATGGCGGCAATGTTTTCCTTGTTGCTGCTACAACTACCTTTTGTTTCCAGATCCTCAATTGTATAAGAAACAATAAACAGTCCATTTAGAATGGTTTATAAGCATTTTTTAATATTAGTTTACAAAATATAAGGTAAATATGTGATATGAGTGTTATGTCGGTTTACCTGAAACGTTTTTATAAGTCTGGTAGAAGTAATTAATTTCTACAATGTGGCGTTCCCCTCTGGTTTGGAATGAAATTTCATCTTGTTTGCCCCAAAAAACACTTATTTGGCGAACGAAAATTGTTTCTAATAAAAACTTTGACGAAGATCTTGGCTCCAGCAGCTCCAGCCTCCGAGTTCTACTTCAACTTTCTGAGCATTTCACAACCAAAATCATCTTCATTTTGATTCAGGAATAACCCAATGAACTAATTTCGACAGAAACTTTGTTTCCCCTAATCTTCGAAAGATGGCTTCTGCCATTTTTTTTTTCCTGGTCAAATTCGAAAGATGGCTTCTTGAGACTAAAACCAGCATCCTGAAAGTGACTGGAATTGGAATGAATTCCAAAGTGAAGTCAGTGAAAGTGCAGTTGTGGCTATTTATGCAAATCTCATACCATACGCTCACAAAGCTAACCGGGCTTCTGTTTTTCTCTGCAAATTTCAGTTGGGCAATAACTTCCTCTGTTTTCCTCCCACACATTTCCATAAATTTTTGTTATAGCCAAGAGATTTCTTCTATCATGCTTTAGCCCACTTGTTTTCATTGGTTAATCCCGGCCCACTATTGTCTACTTGTAATCATTCAGCATCCCACTTTTTTGTAACTGCGTTTTCTTTCCAATAGTTTCTGAAATATGTTTGTGCCTCTTGCATGGGTTCACGCCTGCACATTTTGTTTGGACCGCAAGAGATCGGGACATTAGGTAAACGGAAAGTCGGAAACTTGAGCCCTCAACGTTTCACTTAATTTGTAATTTGATCCCTGTGCGTCAATTGGGTATTAATTTAGACCTCAAGGGTTTCCAATCATTATAAAAGTGTCAAATATATGATTTTAAACGTTGAATATCTGATCCAAAGATCAGTATTACTCTGAAAGTACTACCTCCGCTTCTTATATTAGGCCTCGTTTGACTTTTATTTTGATTCTAAATATAAGACCCTAATCCACTTTGTCTCTTATATTATCTATTTTTTTCTAAGGTAATCCTTCTAATAATCGTAATTCTAGCAAATACACTTGATTAGCAAAGATATTTTAGGAAAGACAATATCTATTTATTACAAATAACTAACTTAATTTGTTTCCTTAATCTCCTCAAATTAATCAATTAGCTCTTATAATTAGGATGGAGGTAGTATTAATCAGCAAAAGAACCCACCCTGCGTCTTGAATAAAACTTTGATGTCCATACCATATTCGACTATTTATTTGACGTTTTAAATTATAGGGATGGAATTAATACCATTAAAAACACAGGGACCAGCTCACCATCAGATGAAACATTGCGGGCCAAAAGTCCCATTTTTTGCTGAACAATTATTATAGTGTGCCATTGAATTTTAAGGGCTTAGTAGGCCACACATGTACGTTACACGAGAATTCTCCTCCTCCACTTTTAAGTATAAAACCCTTTTTATAGTACAAATTGTATTACAAAATAAATTCCATATCAAGTACCAAAGGAGTATTGTTTTAGTGCTACAATAACAACTAATAAGGATTTGATCTAACGAAATGGGTTAATCTTTAATAATGTGATGAGTCAATATTCAAATCCTAATGAAAAGTGTTTACACTTAATATTAACACGTATCTCAAAATATGGGATAGGAGAAAATATTTTCCTAATTCTATTTATGATGTATTTCTAGACCGAGATCAAAAGAAACTTTAAAATTATACATTTGTACAATAATTTAATGAATAAGTTATATTAAGCTTTGTTTGATAATGAAATCAGAGACTACACGTTTTATTAGGAAAACTAGAAACCTGTTTCTACTATTCCATTCAAAATGCTAAACCTAATTATTGCATTTGTGCTTTACATTGTTTACCTAGTTAAGTAGAGATGGTATTTCATATAAATCTGAACACTCCATAAGAAAATAGGATAGGATTATCATCAATATCAATATTATTTACTAGTATATAACAGAAGACTAATACTTATTGCTGACCCCAAAAAAGAAGAAGAAGACTAATATTTTAAATATCACTACTAAAAATTATGCACAATGTCATTAAGCAAAATTTAAAATAAAAACTTATACATCAAATCATGCAGCCATTTAAATATTATTTCGCATACCCTGTTCTTCAGGGTATGATCATGACTTAATTAATTATGAGTGCGTAAATAGATCAACAGATGGAATTTGAGAAATTTATAGATGGGCAGGTAAGATTATAAAAACTCAATTAAATGCCCGATATTCCTCATCAAATATTCATGATGTGAGATTTTATTAATTAATTTTAGTATGCCGATGGATGGAATATTAAAAGAATAACTGGTTGACTATATTAGTTTAACAGTCTAATATAATTATCACATAAAAATATATAAAATCATGATTCAAAATATAAAATAATTAGTTCAAGTTTCATCGTACTTGGCTTTCCCCATCAGTAACATTATAATAGAGCCAATGCAGCATTAATTCTTTCTTCCTTTGATTTTAGACAAAGAATACACCGGATTACTTTCTCTTGTCTAAAATATAAGAGTTGGATTACTAATTTACAAAAATTAAAAAATTTAATTAATTTGGTTATTGGTAATAAACATATGTTGATTTTTCTAAATAGACCTTGTATTAAATATAAGTATCCTTTTATTGCCTATTTGAAAAATTGTTAGGTACTAAATGTAGTACCTTTTTCAGTAGGGATTTAAATATTAAATCGTCAAGTTACAAAGGCAAACCCCTTCTGTAAAAATTAAATCTCAGTTGATTAAAATGCTCGTTCTATAATAAGTAGCATCGGAGACTTCTTTATTAATGAAAACCTGCTTTAATATGTGTAACCAAGGATTATTTGGAAAAATAATAATTAGACATTGTGAGCAGAATGGATTAGACTCTCATATTGAATATTAAACAAATCTTTCAATTAACTTTTATATTTAAAAGCAGGCGAAGTAAATTATGAATTTACAGCTGATAAATTATCATAACAAATTTTAACTCATTGTCAACTTAGGAGTTTTTTTGTGTGGCCTGAAGAGTGTTATTTATCGTCAAGGTGCAGAAAATTTTATACAATTTAGAAATATCTTTAATTAATTCATGCGTGGATTTGTCATCAGCAGCAAAATACAATCATGATCTTCTACTCCTACTACCCCACGCATATTCTTAATTTTTTTTTTTCGGGCAATCCTATTGATTTTGTGAGAATATTAATCTGTTTTGGCTGTAATTATGAATGATTAAAAAATGATTAATATAATGGGCACCTATGTCTTTTTGTCATATAAGATAAAATATCTGCCTTTTTGTCTTGTCGGACTAATAATTGAGATTTCATTCCTTGTGGCTCTTTATGTCGTGTTATTGCATCCAAAATAATTATTCTTCCGATTCTTAATATATGACTTATTTCTCATATTTATCGGTTTTTTTTAATTATTTTTCATGAATACTCCATCACCATAATCAAGTAGAAGAGGAAAGATGATTTAAAAAGATAATTATGGTGTTTTAAAAAAAACATGTTATATTTCTTATAATTAACTAACTTCTTTAATCTAATCATATTAATTAAATACGTTTTATATTAAAACCGTAGGAGTATCACATAAATAAACCAATTATATCTATCTTTCTAATATTTTTTGACAAAGCTTAACCAAAAAAATTAATTAATAGCTCACAAGCTATAACAATATATAAGTGTGTGTGTGTGTGTGTGTCCGAACTTTTATATTATTAAGTAAGTTGGAACATTCTTATCACCAGAAGAAATTGTAGGGATCGATAATTCTGACTTTCAAAATAAAATGAAAATGTAAGCCTTCCCTACATATATAAAATCAATTTTCAGTACAAAAAAAATCAGTTTTCAAGTTTACTTATTATTTCTCTAATTATATTTTATCAGTTTGCAAAAATTATGTTTTTGTCAAAATAATTAACCGAACGTTCTGTATGTAATGATTTGCAAAATAAAACAAATTATGTAGTTGGTACAATTATTGTAGGCAACTCTAACCTATTGTTCTATAATTAAAATTATTTTTTAAAGGTTAACCAATAGGTCCTTATTGTCACTAGTCTGTTTTTTCTTAGGAAAAAAGTTGTCCACATGCAAATCATCTACAATGTAAAAGAATTTAAAAGAAGTAAAATTTAACAACTAGGTTGCCACTAAAAAACGCGTTTTATTAGTAAAATAGGGTAAGAAATTTTCTAAAATTTTTTTTCAAAAATCTCAAATCAAGAATGACTACAAAAAGTATTGTCATTTGCTTTTCAAATGTTATCAATTGTTATTAAAGTGTAGTGAACAACTGATTTGAAATTTTAAAATTCAAAAGTATTTTTTTAGGATCATCCTGATAAAATACTCTTTAGTCTTAAATAAGATCTATTTTGTAGTATAAATTATACTAGAAAATGAGTTTTATATTTAGAATTGGAAGAGTACTAATTAATGATAGGAAATAATCTACCAAAATTTATTTTTTTGGGTTTCATATGTAAAACTAAATTACAAGCTTTACTTTAATAATAAATATAAGATTCTAATTCATTTTATCTTAAAATTTATAATTTTTGTTTCGTACTATTCATATTAATTGCACATATTAGAGATAGTTTTCATATATAAACAATTTAATTACAGATAATTAAAGGAGGTATCTAGCAAATCAATTAATATATACTTTTGAAAAAAACTTAGATCCAATTTCTTATATCCATTATATCAAATTATTCAATCAAAAATAGCTAATTATATTTCTTTGTTTCATGTGAATTTATAATTAAATGATATTCAATACTACGAATATTTTAAAAATAGAATACATCACCATGTTTGAATGGAGAACTTGACATAATATATATAAAAAATTGATATATGTGTTTGTCATCCTTTTTTTTTTTACACAAATATTTAACTCAACTAATTTTATTAATATTTAAAATTAATTATCAAATTCTTATACCTAGGAACCGAAGAAGTAATTTTTTTTAGAGGCATTGTCAAATTTTAAGAATTTGCTAGAGTTCTTTATTGTTGAAGGTGAACAAAACTTTTTACTTTTCCGGTCCTTAATATAATACCTATTTAATCAATTTGATTTGTTTAAGAAGTTAGGTTAGTTAGTTAATTATAAAAAATATGACTATTTTTCTTAAAACACTATAATCATCTTTTTAGTATTATCTTTTCCTCTTATACTTGATTATGGTTGAGGAAGTGTCCATATGGGTAGTTTAGGAAAAAATTAATAAATATGAGAAATCGGTCTTATATTTAGGATCAAAATCAACTCAATAATTAGATCCTCTATTAAGGATCAGAGGAGTACATACATTTTAGCAAAATCGTTAGTTTATGTTGGGACTTTGTCATCACCAATCACTAACACTAAATAAAACACAATGACGCTCTTCGTTATCCCACACATATCCCTATTGACTAAATCTTATTTAATATTTTGAAAAGATTAGTTTTATTTTGGTTTCATTTATGAATAATAAGTAATGACTAATAAAATGGACGCCTAAATCTTCCGGATTTGCCTTTTTGTCTGGTAGGATTAATAATTCATTGTGATTTCATTGCTTATGTAATGGTTCTTCGTGTCGTATTATTGCAACCAAAAATTATCACATAAACAAAATTTCTATATAATATACATTATTCTTTGGACTAAGCTTAGCCTATATAATTAATTATTAATAGCTGATAGGATAGCAATATATATATATATATATAATATGACATTTTGCATTATTAGGGCACGTAGAGGATTCTTAACGTACCAGAACAAAATTTAGGGTTCGATAATTCTAACTTTGAAAATAAATTGAATAAGTTAGCATTCCCCCACATAATTAAATATGCATATATGAAATAAATTTTTAAGTTTACTTTATTAATTTATTCATTCTGCAGTTATATTTTATCGAACCAATTAGTCGACTGTTCTGTGTGTATTGATCTGCATGCATGGGAAAACAAAACTATACATTGTTGGTACAATTATTGGCGGAAACTTTGTTTTATTTTGAAATAATTTTGGGAGAACATTGACAAATATGAGAGAGAAAATGAAACGTGGCTTTCATTGAAGAACTTTCTAAGTGTTTTCTTTTAATATAATTACTTTTTTTTTGCCAGGGCTTTAATATAATTACTTGATGCTTGATACTATTAATTAACTTCTTATTTAAATATTGTAAAGCACAAATTAGTGATATAACTAATTAATTTGATTTTTCTCCAATGTAAGCCTTGTTTGCGAAATATTAATTAAATTTCTAACACTAGAACCTATAATCCTTGATATATATTTTTATCTTGGGAAAATTACTCACAGGTCCCAGGTAAAAAGATCATTTACAAGTCAAACTTGTAAATATTAAATTACTTGGGACCTATTAATATTAAATAAAATTTTGGAGATTATTTGTATTTAATTTTTTATTTGGAATTTATAGATAATTTTTCCTTTTATTTTCTCATTTCGCGTGGACTTTTAACAGGCATAAGACTAATGAATTGTTGTCTATATATTGACGAAAGTAAATATACATTGACATGAGTAATTAAACATAGCTGTGTAGTGAATAACTTTCTAGGTTTTTTTTAGTCGTTTAATATTTGGTAATACTTATTGATCCACATATATATATATATTGAAATGTTTCAAATTCTCAATAAAATGATCTCTTTTAACGTTATTTTTTTAATTCATAACATTCGAAAGGAGAATTTATTTTAAGAAATAATGAGTTTCTCTTTTATGATCTAACCACTATGAATATAACTTTCTAATAAGCTCTAATATGCACTTGAGATTAGACTTTAATGAGCATAAGAAAAATTAATACTCCCTGCCATCCAAAATATCAGAGTTAGTTTCGAGATTTGCTTTAATATATTCTAAGTGTAAAAATAAAATTTTAATCCATTACTTTGTCTTCTAAATTTATAAATTTTTCCAAACTATCATTATTATATTTTAAAGGGGTTTCAATAATAAATTACTAAATTAATTAATTTTTCTAATATTTATAAATTTGTTATGTAGTGTCTACGGTAGTTTTTATTTTGTATATCGACGGTTGACCAATATAAACACTACGGCATGAGAAGATCCCTTTTTAATTCTCTATAATCAGAAGGAATATTTTTGAAAGCACAATTAAGGACAAAATAAATTAATATTATTATTTATTTTCATTTCAATTTTGAAAATTGACTCCCAAATGGCATAAAGATTTTGGAGATATGTCAATTTCCTTCGGTAACGTAATGATACGGATAGGGTATCGTCCCAGTCATGGTGGGCCTTGAATATAATTAATCAATAATATTGTTCATCTTTCCAAACAAATAATTAAATTTTTAACATTGGTGGATAAAATATATAATATGTTTTTGCTTGAGGATGAGGATATTATATATTAAATAACAAGGGGATTTAATGCGAGAGGAGATAATGCACACATAGGCATGGATAATGAACCTTTAATTTATAGCCAATCATATACAACAAATTATTAACTTTATACCCATTCTAAGCTGGTTTAAATTAATAATTTTAATTTCAAATCCAAACAAAATGAAACTTAATTTTCGTGGATGATGTCATTATTGAAACCAATCTATGTTTTGTAGCCAATTATTTAATGATAATCATATTCCCTCTATGTAATGTAAAAATTGTCCGGAGTCTATTGTGTCAAGTTCTTATCCCAGAAAAAAAAAGACAATGTTTAAGAAATTGATATGAATAAAATCATTCTTTCATTTCAACAAAAAATATCACAAATTTTAGTGTCGATGAAATAAATTAAAATGTGCATCAGTTTGCTTCATATTTTTCTTGATGGTAATTGATGTTAGAAAATATGTTGTAGACAGAAGAAAATGCAATGGAAATAATTGCACGAATACAGTTGAGCAGTACCAGAGTTTACAGTAATTAATTTTGACCATTTAAATTGATTTATATTTTACATATTTTTTATTCTTAATAATTATCTTTAAAAATTTGATTAAACTTTTCTTGTGTCATCGTTCTTTTAATATAAAAAAATTTAAATTATGGATATATAAATTTAAATAGTATAAAGTGACTAAAGTAAAATTTAACTGATTAAATTTCGTCGTTGACTTGGGGTAAAAAAAATATGATATACCGTACTTGCTCATTCCTGTGCTCAAAATAGGTTGATTAATTAATTAATTAATTATGTTTTTGACCATGGTGCTTGCTTAAATAATGTGAGATTGCATAGAGAGATCTAAGATATAGTCTCTTTACTTAAATCAAACCAAATCTGATTTAACTGCATAACCGCCGTATCAAATCTCATTCCCCCCTAATCTGGACAACATAAAAGACATAGCTCTTAACAAGGACGAAAAATATCCCGACATGCCAATTAAAATTAAAAAAAAATATTTTTACGGTCATAATGAATATTAGAAAGCACACTCACGTACAATCTCAATAAAAAAAATTTCAAATTATAACACAACGACTTCTCTTGGTGGAGGGAGTCTTCCATCTACTAGGTTTTAATCATTTTTACTATCCTTCATTCTAAATATAATAATAGAAGTTGAATAACTAATTTGTAGAGAATAACAAAATTAGGTAAGTTAGTTGTTTGTAAAAACACGTGGTTGTTTTTCTACTACTCTAATTCTATTTATAAGTCACTTCTAAATCTCAATATGTTTTACATAAATTAAGAAAAATATTAAATTTTATTAATTATGTCTTAAAAATTCAACAAATTTTAACTTTATTCATATTTAATATATATATCGTACTCCATGAGAAAAAAGTCAACACAATAATTAATAAATGATAAAATTATATATTCATATAAAAAATTCAGTAATATGACTTATAAATAGGATAAAAAATTATTCTTTTTACTTTATAAATAGGATCAAAGCATAGAGGAGTAAAATACTTCTTCAATCATTTATATTAGAAAGTACCCCATTAATAGAATAGTGATAGTTTAGGAAGACAAAATGAATTAAGGTTTTTACATTTAGAACCAAAACAACCTTTTTAACTAATAGCTTTTAGAGCTAAGGTGTATTTAGCATCCCTGAAATATTTTTTTAGGTGCATTCAGCATCCCAAGTATCCAGCACCTTAAATATATTTTTTGCCTAGATACTAGATATATCAAAAAATATTTTTGGATGCTAGACGTGTCTAAAGTATACTTTACGTGTTGAATGCACTGAAAAATATTTTAAGATAGTGTACTCGTTTAAAAAAATACTTTATAATGTTGAATGTACTATAAAATATTTTTAGAAAAATATTTAGAATGCTAAATACACTTTAACCTAACTTTTATATTTAGAACTGGAGAGAATAATAGATAATCATTCATGAGAGTATGAAAGGGCCTTCCTCTTTTTAATTTCCTTTCAAAATAGGTAACGTCAATATCCTCTGTGGAAAAAAATTTAATTAAATGAGAGGACGAGGACTTTCAATGTGTACCATAAAATACTTTTAGAAAAATATTTGGAATGCTAAATACACTTTAACCCTAACTTTTATATTTAGAAGTGGAGAGAATAATAGATAATCATTCATCAGAGTATGAAAGAGCCTTCCTCTTTTTAATTTCCTTTCAAAATAGGTAACGTCAATATCCTCTGTGGAAAAAAAATTAATCAAATGAGAGGATGAGGACTTTCAATGTGTATGTCATAAAAGATCTGGGAAAAAAAATTTAAACCTATATAGTCAGTATCCTCTGTGGAAAAAAAATTCAGTAATGATTTGCTTTAATATATTCTTTATTTCTTCTAGCCGGAGTGGTTAAACTTCTTTTTCTCTAATATAATAAATAGTATAATGAGACAGTAATGCACTAATTATGGATATTCGCTCACAAATACTACCATTTTCCTGGTTCCTGATCACAGTATATGATACTTGAAATTTTATGTAATATTTACAACTAACAATTAAAATATTTTTATTAGTTATCAATCGAACTTTTTCCTTCCAATGCCAGAGACTACAGAGAGATAGGAGGAGAAAAGATTTTAATAACTCAGATCGTGGTTAAAATTTTTACTCAAACCGAAAAGATAATTAATTATAACAGGCATCTGGAAATAAATCATTTGAGCTTAATCATCTGGGTAGAAAAAGACCCCAATGCATTTCATATTTATATTGATAATAATTCTGAATTTAGTTTGACAATTTAATCTGTATCAATATATATATAATGACCAAAATACATTTAATTAAGAGATATGAAACACAAACCAAGGACATGCTTCAAAATCCAAAAATGTCCTAAACCATTAATACTAATCTTTCATTTGAAATTTGTTAGACACGCACACAAAATAAAAAAAGGAACTAGATTCTCCGCCACAAGTAATTAAAGAGGTAGGTTCGATTCATGCTCATAAAATAAAAGTCAAACAAGTCACATATGATTCTGCGGCAGCAATGGAAAAACAACTTACTTCACTGGGCCCCTCTTGCCTTTTTCATCCTTGTAACTTTTGGCAGATTCCAAACAAAGCGAACTAAGCTTCGCAGAAAGAAAGATCGGAGGAGAACAATCCTCACAACTTTATATTGTTCTTTGCATGCCTCAACTCATCAGAACAGAAACCCTAGCCAGCTGCTGCTTCACCACTTAATTTGCTTTATGTCTTCCTCATCATTCTCTTCCCCGTATATTCTTCCTGCTGTTAATATATGCTTATGTGCGCGTGTTTGTGTGTTATTCTTACTTTGTGACTTTATTATATGTCCAAGTGGTCCTTTTCCTAGGAAAATACACGGAGAATCATCATAAAGCACCAAGAAAGAAACGTAATTATTAACAAGTCTTATGAAGCTGAGTAGTTTATAATGACGAGTTTCAATACAAGAAATAACAACAAGTTCAAGCTGTTATTGGGATTTTTTAATAATTATATTCCTTTCTTAAAACTTCATAATACTCTCAAAAACTTATCACTGTGTGAAAAGTAACAGATATATATATATATATATATTTATATATAGCAGTTTCAAAGTAGGGTAGTACTGCACTAGGAATTCAATCACCAATATAGCTAGCTCAAAAATTTTCTTTGTTGTATATTTTAAATTTCTCTTCAGAAATATATATACATATTCCGATTAATAAGTGCCACAATACTAGATTGATTAATTTGCGTGTGTGTGTTTGTGTGTTATGTGGTCCATATATGCATGAACAACAAAGACAAAAGGGTGAAAATTTATGATTCTCAAGTTGTTTTATTTTTTTGAAGTCACCACTAGAATGGTGAGATGCAGAAATGACAAAACCAAAGATGGTCCTCACTTTTGAATAGAGTAGGTGTGAAAGTTACTCAACCAATAGTTCTTATCATTATTATTAGTTTTCTCTTAAAAAAACATGAGACTTAGGAAGCATAATTCCTTTGTGATAATATTTAAGTTTTTAATATTACAATGTTACGTATCACTATCATTATTTAAAAAAAAAAAAAGATTTGGAGGAGTAGTGCTCGTTGTGTCTTCATCATGGATGCGATTTTTAATTAGGATGAACTGATGGATGTTCATTTATTGAGGTCGATCTGAATAATCCAATGTTTCATGATGTATAGGAAGCTGCATGAAACAAATAATTGATGATTCATGCATAGAACAAAGCATAGTACAAATACCACCCACCCCCCAAAAAAGGAAATTATTTAATATTAAACAAAATCAAAACCAATGCTTTTAGATTTTATATTAATGATAATGCACAAGGAATGCAAAATTAAATTGTGGAATGATGGTTTGAACTAGAGCTGAAATTTTGGACCAAATTAAACTTGACAGGTCAGCCTGAGTAAGCCTAAAACAATACTAGGATTTGACTTGTGAGAATAATACCTTTTCTTATAACTGGATTTTCTCTTTGCTAGGTACATTGATCTTCTTATTGAAAGTAATCATATTCAAGGTATTGTTAAGTATTAAATGTAGGCATCTTTTCTAGAAGGGATTTGAACTTTAATTCGCCATATTATAATTGATTAATTTTTTTTACTAAACTCAACCCTTATTGATTAGCTGAAACCTTTTGAGCTAACCTAAATATCTCAGGAAAAAATAAGGTCAGGCCTGTACGTATGGCCCGACCCAAACACTAGCATTGTTTTTCTTGTGGTGGGGAGAGATGAGTGAAGAAGGATTTCATGACATGATTTTTTTTTTGCCATCATGAGATGAACAGGATATAACTGGAACAAAGAGAAAGTAAAAGAAACTGAGTCCATGAAAGAAAAACTAAAAGAAAATGACACAAAAATGATACTTGAACCTGAAAATGTCAAAGTGGTTACTTGAATTTGCAAAATCCCAATTTAGTCACAAGTGACCAATTTGACATTTATAAATTTGCTGAAATAACCATATCACCTTTCATTTTATTTATTATTTTTTAAAAAACCAAAACCTCCACTAACCGGCCAGTCGCCGAAGCTCCAGCAGTCAGAAATAATTTTTTTAAAAATTTTTACAACTTCAGTGTAACAGTTAAACTCTTTTGTAACGTTATCAACAACTTCAGTATAGTACGTAATTAACAAGTTTTCTAGAAAATTCAAAAGTAGCATTTTTACAACTTCAGTAATACCATTAACAAGTTTCGTAACTCTATTAATAACTTCAATATAGCATTTAACAACAAGTTTTTCTTAAAAATTAAAAAAAAGGCATTTTTACAACTTTAGCAACTACTTTTTTTTAAAAAAATTTTACAATTTCAGTATAACGGTTAATAATTTTTGTAACGCTATTAATAACTTTTGTATAACGGTTAACAACAGGTTTTTGAATTTGTTAATGGCATTACTGAAATTATAAAAATGCTACTTTTGTTGATGGCATTACTGAAATTGTAAAAATGTTACTTTTTGAATTTTTGAAAAACCTATTGCTAATTGCTATATTAAAGTTGTTAATAGCGTTTATGAACTTGTTAACTATTTTACTGAAATTATAAAATTTTTTTTAAAAAGTAGTTGCTAAGGTTGTAAAAAGCTACTTTTTGAATTTTTAAGAAGACCTGTTGTTAAATGCTATACTAAAGTTGTTAATAGAGTTACATAATTTGTTAACAACATTACTGAATTGTAAAAATACTACTTTTTAATTTTTTAAAAACCTGCTGTTAATTGCTATATTAAATTGTTAATAGCATTACAAAAGTTGTTAACCGTTATATTAAAGTTGTAAAAATTTAAAAAAAAGTTACTAAAGTTGTAAAATACCATTTTTTTAATTTTTAAGAAAACATGCTATTAAATGCTATACCGAAACTGTTAATAGAGTTATGAAACTTGTTAATGGCATTACTGAAGTTATAAAAATACTACTTTTTGAATTTTCTAAAAAACCTATTATTAACTGTTATACTGAAATTGTTAATAGCGTTATAAAAGTTGTTGACCGTTATATTGAAGTTGTAAAATTTTTTAAAAAATTGTTTTCGGTCTCCGGAACTCTGGTGACAGCCATCGCCGGAGCTGTGGCGACCGGCCGCGGCAATGGGGGCTTAGTTTTTTAAAAAACAATAAATAAAATGAAAGCAATATTGTTATTTTAACAAATTTATAAATGTTAAATTGGTCACTTGTAACTAATTGGAATTTCCCAAATTCAAGTGATAATTTTGGCATTTCTTAGTTCAAGTGTCATTTTTGTGTCACCTTCTGAAAAACTAATTATTTATTTTTGAAAATACAAATATTTTGATAAAGCAATGCCTTGAGTTTTAGTACAATTTCACAAACTCGAGGACCATCACTGTATCCATCTTTTTATTAGAGAGAAAAAAAAAAGAGTGGATGAAAATTAAGAAAGGAAGGGCAAAATAGTAAAAAGGGGGATGGAAAGGAAAAAGGACACGATAAAAGAGGAGCAGAGAAGGAGGACGTTGGGGCAAAAAAGAAAAAAAAGATTGGAGTGAAGATGCCCTCTCCACTGTCCAACAAATCTCAAAAGGTTTGTTTGGAACATGACAATCCCTACACGCATGTTTGTTGTTGTTCCTTTTCTTTCATTCATTTATCAAACCACACAGACAAAGTGATGGAAACAAACACACACAAACACACAAAACCAAGGAAAAGGAAAATCCAAAGAAGAAAGAGAGGAAATGAGAGGAAGTCCCTTTCAATGAGGAGGGGGTGATGGCAATGTCATGGCCTCGTGGGTATGTATCTCTTCATCACATGGCATCCAAATTAAGAAGGAATAAACATACACATATCCGGTAAAACAAACATACAAAAATATCTTTAAGTATGGAATCCTTAATTCAGGATATCTTCCCAATACTCTATTATTGCAATTTTTCAGGGATTAGCTTGACGTTAAATTTATAAGGAAATTACCCAAATATTTGTAATTTAAAATCTTTAAAAAAAAAAATGAAATGGTCAAGGACAAACGGATACTAAGGTAAACACAATTAATTGATAAAAATTTCTATGAAAATAACAGTTTAACAAATAACAATTTTCACTTATTAAATTTCAAGCAGCTTTCTTCAATCGTTATTGTTAAGAGAATTTTGTCTTGATTTACATAAAATATTTATAAACTTAAATAAATAAATAAATCCAAACGATGCCTAAAGCAATACCAACTGGCTTTTCCTAAACGATTAGGTTAGGTCATTTCACAAAAATCTTTTTCTCTAAAATGATTCCAAGAACTTTATTCCAAGAACTTTATGGGAATTAAGTCATTTGTGTAGGACTATTTTGGGATTCTCATGTTTCAACGGTTCTTATATGTCTTTCTCCCCCTTCTTAGAATGGATTATGCATTTATTTTTCCACATATAATTTAATCTCTACCTTTAGCTTCCCAATAAACTAAATATGTATTTTCTGTGTCTTATAAAAAAAATTGAAGAGTGATTTATAACTCTAACTTCTGTTATTGAATAACGTAGTTTGTTCTAAATTATACATACTGCGGAATAGTGTATTACTTATATTGATGATTCAAATTTCAAAGCCAATCAACAATCATTGAACAATGCACATTTAGTCATTGATTATATGGATTTTGTATTTGACTAAATTAGGCATTTATTTTTTTAAATATATATATATATATATATATATATATATGAGATACTATGCATGCAAAGAGGTATAGATGATAAAATGGATCTTTGTTAAAGAAAATGAGTCTGAGAATTAAAACTGTCTTTGAATTAAAAAAGAAATGAGTCTGAGAATTAGTACTACTACTTACATGGATTGGCGCAAAACAAATCTGAAAATATTATATAAAGACAAGTAATTATTATTCATCAAAATAAATATTTTTTTGTTAGTTGACGGTGACACCGCATAATTAATCATATATCTGGATCAAATTATGTTTGCTTTTCAGGAGAGTGAATTATTGAAGGGTATCGGAAAACTATCTTAATTTTTAGATATTTATATTAAATTTTTAAATCTATAAAAATCTGAAATATGAATTCCATTTTTGCCACCTTAATATGCATTCATTCTCTCTCTTTCCTTTGGATGCAATCAAGATTGTTGCTTATTGTAATTGGCGCCAAAAAAAACAGAAAAGAAAAAATAATAATTTACTAATTGGTTCATATTGCTCGGTTGTTATTACTGGTTACTCTGCTGCTGCTGGTATTGCTACTATTCTCAACATAAAAATAAAGAAAAAAATTGCTGAAAAATTTAAAACTACAAAATTTATTACCAAAAAATATCCTAAGTTAGTTTGAGAACTCAAATGATGCTTATTTTTAGCGGGTGCAAACTCTTCTTTAATTTGTGAAGCCTATTTTTAATTACATGCAAAACAAAATATACTTACACCTAAATGAACATATGTTACATGTAATTGAAAAAGAGTTATATCTTTAACCATTAACCATTTTTTCTAAAAATAAAAACATTTGGTATCGATGAAATTTATTTTTTATTAAATTTTATAGTTTTTCTAATCACACACTAATCCTTTTTTGGGTATACTAAATCGCACACTCAATAATTGTTTAAATAAAACCACCAACCTTATTCATGGCCAAAGCCCACACTATCACCTGAGCTAAATGAGTTGATATTTTATTATTTATTTTATTTTATTTATTGTACAAACAAACCTTCCCTGTTGTATAGTGTGTACTCTTCTGTGTAAATCACAATTGCAAATAATAGTCTCTCACTTTTACCCTCCCGCTCTGACCCGGCGCCGTGTCGGCGTCACCATCATCCCAATCAAACATATGTTTTTTCTGCCTTATTTTAATTATAAGGTTTTATTTATAAATTATAATCAAAATTTTATAATTAGGTTTGGAGTTAATACCTCTTCTCCTTAGAAAGTATTTAGACAGAATCAAAATCATAAATTTAAAAGTGTTTTTTACGTTATACAAAGTAAATATGTAGAGAAAGTTACCTCGTTTTATTAAAAAAGTACTTCCAAAAGATATTTTTGGATGCTTCCAAACACCTCCTTAATGTCAGTACTATTTTAAAAAATAATTTTATTCTAAATATAAAACTTTAATTTACTTAATGTTAATTTTTTCAATCATGCGTAACCAACCATATGTCATATTTTTGGAATATTAGCACCGCATATGATTAAAAAATTCAACATAACAAATATAAGTAGCTTAATTTAAATACAAGTAGTATATTATTTATAACCAATTGCTGGGTAATCAAAGTGTGATATCATTGTTAAATGTTAATTTCTGTCCTTTAAATTTAAAATAATATTACGTTTGATCCTTAATATAAGAGGTCGTTTGATTTTTATTTTAATTTTAAATATAAGATCTTGATTTACTTTGTCTCTCATACTTTTTTTTCTAAAGTAATCATTGTAATCATAATAGCTCTAGTTAATATATTTGATTAATAAAAATATTTTTTTAAATAATACCTATTTATTATAAATAAATAATATAATTAATTTTTTTAATTTATTCAAATTAATCTATTAAGTTGTAATCCATTAACCGACCCAACTGTATTGCCTTTTTTATTTTTTTTAAAAATTGTTTTGCAGGCGGGTCAGTGAATCGCAGCAGTACATAAAGCAGAAGCTCAGTTGCCTAAAGCCACGAGAGCGGCTTCGATAGAGAGAGAGAGAGAAGTGAAGGACATGGGTTAGGGCGAAAAGAGAGTTTTGGGTTTCTGGGTTTTGCTTTTTCTTGTTTCTCTCTTTCCATGGAAACACTGGTAATATTGAATATATGGCAGGTTCTTTCGCTATCCTCAGCAAAATCCTGTGAAGAACATTCGTCATCGTCGTCATCATCAACAATAAGATCAAAATCCTGTACCGAGTTTTGAAAAGCTGGAAGAGGAATATAAAAGACTTTGAGTCTGGATCCTCTAAGCGACGATCGTCACCATTGTTACCATCTCAACCATTACCTTCATCAGAGCCAAGTTCTGAATTTCACAGGCATGTAGAGGGGGAAGAAGAAGCGGGTGGGGAAGACGAAGAGGATCAGGATTCATCAATATCTCCATCCGGCAAAGACCCAGCTCTGCATTTCCAGCTTCAGTATCTGCAACAAAACCACTCTTTCGCAGACTTAGATACAGAGCTTAAATCTCTTCATCCTCCCAAGAAGCGGTCTTATCTCCTTCCTCCTTCGCCTCCGTCTTCCGCTTTTTACCGTTGAATATGCAGCAAAGATGGGAGAGAGTGCCAATCGTCACCAGCGACCGCCGGCAACGACGTCGTCCAGATTGGCTGTGAGGGGTGGAGGGGGAGAGATCGTGGAGGTTCAAGGCGGCCACATTGTTCGCTCCACCGGACGCAAAGACCGGCACAGTAAGGTGTGTACCGCTAAGGGACCCAGAGATCGGCGAGTTCGTCTCTCCGCTCATACCGCCATTCAATTCTACGACGTCCAAGATCGCCTTGGCTACGACCGCCCCAGCAAAGCCGTCGATTGGCTCATTAAGAATGCCAAAGCCGCCATAGATGAGCTTGCCAAGCTTCCTGCGTGGAACCCCCACACAACAAATCAAAATGCTCAGCAGGAGAAGGATCGACACCAGAATCAGCAGGTGAACGAGGACGAGAACCTCATTGGAGTTGACCGTTCCGCGGTCGATGCTATGGATTCTTTTGGCCGGAGAACAGGTTCGGCCGCAGATAATGGCGGGAGGATTATGGAGCAATTCGATGAAAACCCTGACCGTGGCGGGTTGGATTTTCTACCGCCGACATTTGACACTGACATTGCTGACTCTATGAAGTCTTTCTTCCCCAGTGGGGAGTCAGCGCCGGAGACGGATTCTTCGTCGATTCAGTTTCAGAATTACTCACCAGATTTGCATTCGCTAACTAGTAGCGCCTGCCAGAACCAAGATCTACGGCTCTCGCTCCAGTCGTTGCAGGACCCGATTCTACTTTCACCAGGCTCAAGCTCAGACCCACCACCACCACCAGGGTGAGCAATTGTTCTCTGCGACGACCCCAGTGGGGTTCGATGGGGCTTCATTCCCAGTGGAGCATGATCGATTGAGTAGAATGGTAGCTTGGAATGGTGGTGCTACTGATACTGGTAATAGTGGCCATGGCGGAGACGGAGGACTTATCTTCAACCCGCAGTCGCCGATGCAGACTCCGCTGCAGCCACTGTTCAGTCGGAGCCAGTATCTTTCTCAGAGGGGTCCCCCTCAGTCCAGTAACACTCCTTTGATTCGTGCTTGGATAGACTCGTCAACCGCCTCCACGCCTGACCACAGCCACTATCTACCACCGACAATTCATCATCAATCTTCTATCTCCGGCGGCATCGGATTTGATTCTGATATCTTCTCCGGTTTTCACATTCCAGCACGAATCCAGGGTGAAGAGGAGTACGACGGCGTTTCTGACAAGCCGTCCTCTGCTTCCTCTGATTCTCGCTATTGAACACATCAGATTTCCGAACTTCCCTCTCCTTTCAGGTGCCACCCTCAAATTCCTGTATTCTATCTCTCTGTTTTACACTTTTTACTCTCACAATGCAATTCTCACTCTGTTTTTTCTTCCCCAGGATTCACAATCGCATCCAAGATGATTTTACAGAGAACTAAGAACGAAATTTTCAGCTACAGTGGGAATTAAGATTGAAGAAGCATCAGAAATTAAAGGAGTTGGATTCAGTTTTCAGTCAGTCTTGATTCAATGGCGTGTTTATTATGCCGTGGGAAAGAAGAGAAGCTGGGGCAAATTTTCCAGGCTTCCTAATCCCCGGTTTGTTTGTTGTTGTGTGTGTGTGTGTGTTTTTTCAGTCAACTTTTGTTCGACCTGTGTTTGACCATGAACCATGTTTCTTCCATTTCATCACTGTTGGATCACTATGTTGCCTCTGTGCCACTCTGAATTCACTATAGATTCAAGTTTTAAGTAACCACTGCATTACAGTGCATGAATGAGGTGCTAATCAGATGATGTTTCAATTGATTGAATCGCTAATTTATGGTTAAGAGACATTTTTGAAACGAGGGAAAAGGATAAAGCAAAAGGATGATGAGTTGTTCCGTTTTGCATAGGGTTTGGGGAATGGTGAAAAGGCTGACGTTATCATCAAAATATTCAATTCCAGAAATGGAAGAGCGTGGGAATGAATGATTACTGTGTTTCTTTCTTTCCTTTTTTTTTTTTTTTTTTTTGGTTTTACTGCTTTCTAGGATGGTTGTTGTTTTTTTATGACTATTTTGGTGCTTCAATTTTGGGAGCATTTTGACTGTGAAGTCATTGTCCATGAACACATGAACACAGGAAACTATATTATTATTATTATTATATGTGTAGGAAGCAGAGCTTGTGGGAAGGCCGATATTTCTAGATTCCCACAAGCAAAATTACATTCCATAACCTTGAAAAGTGTAATTTACAGTATTGGACTTCGGAAAAATAAGGGAGAATTAGAACAAAGGACCTATGGAGAAAAATATTTATTAAAAAAGATCATAATTAAAATATTTTAAATGTTAAATATATACTCCTCCAGTCCTTAATATAAGATCCATTTAACTAATTTGATTATATTAAGAAAGTTATATTAGTTAATTATAAGAAAAGTGACACATTTTTCCTAAACACCATAACATTTTCTTAAATTCCCTCTCCCTTTTCTATTGATTATACTGAGAGAGTATCCATAAGGTATTTAGAAAAAATTGATAAATATGAGAAATGGATCATATTTTACCAAATAACTTAAAAATTAGGTCTTATGGACTATTTTGAATACCAGATTACCTCTATCCCCTTCTTTATTATTTCTCTGATTCTGTCAGCAATTTTTCTGTTTTTGTTTTTATTCGATGATTTATACATCGAAGAAAATTAATAAGACATTTAGAATCATTTCAAAAGGTAACATTCGAACCCGTTTGTCACTTGTAATTCGAAGTCTCATCATAGACTTTGCTTTCAAATTATCCATCGCCTATTGATTTCTAAACTTATATACATTAATCAATATCCACAGAAAATGCAAAGATCCTAAGGTCAGACTATGAAATTAATTATAAATATACACATGACTTGTAATTGTAGAAACAGAAAGAAAAACTAATTCTCATTGCTTATTTCTTAACAGAGGCCAAAACAATATTAATGGGGTAAAACAAACAAACTTGCATCAAAGATATCAGAAAGCAATCACTAGTAGATGATAAAGTTTGTCACAAAATGCATAGAAGCCTTTATCATTATTGGTGAGTTCCAAGGGTTTTCTAATTCTCTGTGGAATGAGTGCAGGCCAACGTAAAAAAAAGAAACTTATCAACTATCAAATAATTGAGATGTATAAGAGAGAAGATAGAAGGATTAGTTAACAATTTAGTCTTTCTAAAATTATATTTTAATATATGGTCCTTTAAAATAATTCTAATTTTTACGATCCTTTTTACTAAATATTTTTTCTCTACAAGTCATTTGTTCTAATTCTCCCAAAAAACAATTATAACCCCGGACAGATTGGCTTGACCACACCCTGCGTTTTATTTATAAATTATTTTTAATATATTTTGTATAGATTAAAAAAATTTAAATTTTATTAATTCTCATTTAAAATTTAACAACTTCAAATGCATTATACCCTATTAGAACAAAATCAACACAATATTAAATAAAAGATAAAATTTTACATTTCTATAAAAATTTTCTCTCTCCTTTATAAAAGGGACTAAACAATTGCTTCTTTCTCTATCTTATAAAAGGATCAGAGGAGTACATGATACGGTTATATTGTTTTATGATTATATTACCTCTTGCACTAAATATAAGATTTAGTTTTTAGTGCAATGCATATAGGATAAATATCATAGGGTATATAGCATCGAAGCTATTACATAGTGATAAATAATATAGGGTAAAATAGCATCTAACGTCTTGATGTTATCTTTTAATTATGTTTAACACCTTAATCTTATCTTTTTTATCATACATATGACATTTTGATGTTATTTTCTAATATTTTTATTACTGTACTCTTATTCATAATGCATTTAGCACTGACATAACTGAAAAATAATATCAATTATTAAATTATATATATTGATATTGGACGGCATTTTTTTGGACTCATGGACGGCATTGAGTCTTGAAGGTTATTTCTGTGAGGGATTTGCAAGTGGAGAGCACTGCATGCAATTTTGGGGAAGATGAAAGCGTAACGGATTTGTAGGTGTTTTAGGGAGTGGAGAGCAAATCTGAAAGCGACTCAAAGATTGATTTGAAAAGGCAAGGTACCTTAATTAGTGACGGAAAGCAACTCCATCATCATCTTTAGAGTTAGGACCCACTTACCAACTTTCTCTCGTTCCAAATCATCTGCACACAGTTTTTCGGAATTTAATTCATAATTCCACTTCAATATTCCGTCTTCTGAGTTGTACTGTACTTCTTCGTCTTTGGTATCTAGAAAAAATGATTTCCTGTTGGTTAATGTAATTGTCCCTAAACCGTACGATACTAATGGGGCATTTGGCGTTAGCCCCAAAAATTATTTTGTCTTAAAAGATAAAGTCTTTTTATATATTTAACGGAGGATAAAATTACTCAAAATAAGCTAAATTAAAAATATATCTTAGTCAGTAATTTTTTCCTTCGCTTTTTATTATAAAGACGCCCACCGTGTCTTATACTTCCTCCTGTCTATATATTATAAGAAGTTTTATAGGTTTTTTAGAAAGTATTTTTGGTTCATTTTATAAGATATTTTGATAGTTTTATTAAGCATTAAATTTTTTTTCATGTATGCCCATATTTAATAAAAGTATTGAGAGTTAAAAATTAATATGATGGTAGAATTTAATATGGTTAATAAAGTTATGTTCAAAATCAATAACTTCATGACAAACTTAATGCTTTTAATTATTTTTAGTACATGTGAATTAGTTAGAAACATTTTATATTATGGACATACTAATTTTAGTCTTTAATATAAAAGTTAGTTAGAGGTTGAATTTGATTCCAAATATAAGATCTTAATCGTTTTTTTGTTTTTCAAATTTATAATTCTTTCTCAAAGTATTTCTATTGATTATATACGTTAGAAGTAACTCCAATATCCATGATTAAAAATGGTAGTTTAGGAAAGTCAATATACATTTGTTATTAATAATTGGTATGTGGACTCCCAGGCCGAACAAGGATCCAGTCTAGATTAAATTGAGATATGAGAGGTTGCAGAATTATTGCTACAAATGTGGCAAAATTGGTCATGAACAGAGAAGCTGTAAGTGTGTAGAGGAGGATGACGATGTAGACGATAGTGGCTATGGAGGTTGGTTAGGAGTTCAAGCTACCAGAAATATTGATGGTATTATTGACAGTTGTAGAGATGGCTGGGAGGAGTTTGTAGTGAAGGAAAGGAGGAAGGAATCAAAAAATGAGAAGTTATTAAAAATAGGTGAGACTAAGGAGGGAAAAGGCAAGAGTAATCTGATGATTGATGATAATAAAGAGAACAGAACTCCTATTCTCAAATTACAGAAGAACTCTGTATCGGCTGGGGAGAGTAGTGGTAAAAGTGAGGATGAGAAGTTGGCGTCTGTTGAGAGAAAGCAGAATAATTCAACAATCATGATAAGGACAAGAGTCATGATTTGAAGAAAGAAGATCCTAAACTGAATAATAGTAAAAATAAGGAGAATTTCTCAAAGGCCAAAGAGTAGTTATGGGGCGCATTCACCTATGAGTGAGGTTACAATTGGACTAAGGAAAGTAAAACTAAAGAGGAACTTGGAAGATGAAGAGGAGAGGTTGGATGTTAAGAGAAGGAAGTTATCTGTTGAAGAACCAAATATTGTTGTTATAAACAAAGGAAATCACTTGAAAAAAGAGGAGGACATAAGAGTGTGCAAAGGATCAAGAAGCATATGAGAAGGAGGGGAATGTTGGGAAGGAAGGTGGGGAAGTCTGGAGAAGAGTTGGGGAAGAGAGTGTGTCCATTGAGGATGTTTTCTCAGTGGTAAGTCAAAGTGCTTTGCTGGAAAATGGTCTTGGTGGCTGGCCTCAAACAACCACTAAGGAGCCATGAAGTTCATAGGTTGGAACTGTCAAGGTTTAGGAAGAGCCTTGACAGTTAAGAAGTTGAGGGAGGAGTGTTTTAAGAACAAGCCCTTGTGATCTTCCTAATGGAAACAAGGATGAAAAGTGATAAGTTGAAAAGAATTCAAGGTCAATGTCAGATGTAAGAAGAGTTTTATGTTGATCCGAGAGGTAGAGGAGGTGGTTTGGCTCTGTGGTGGAGCCATGAGGTTGTGATTAATGTCTGGTTCAGCTCAAGAAACCTAATCCATGTGACTATGGATTCTAATTTTCTTAAAGTACCTAAGTATGTCACCTTTATTTATGGTGCTTCAATAAATGAAGAGAAGATGTTAGTCTGGAATGAGATGAGAAGGTTGGTAGGTGGTATAAGGGGATTATGGCTCTGTTTTGGAGATTTTAATGATGTGATCTTTGATGATGAGAAGTGGGGAAATTTGCTTGTCGATATTGGTAGGGCTATCAATTTCCAATGTATGCTAGCTGACTGTCAATTATTAGACCTTGGCTTCCAGGGAGCTAAGTATACTTGGAATAATAAAAGGCTAGGGGCATCACATATGAAGGAAAGATTGGATTAGGTATAGCTAATGTTGAGTTTAGAGAAGATTTTGTAAATGCTACTGCTGTTCATATGGAACCGGTTGGATCTGACCATCACTTGCTACTTGTGGATTGTGAGTTTGGGCATGCGAAGGTATTAAGAATCTTTATATTTGAGGCTTATTGGGCTGAACATGTTGATTTTTTGAATGTTGTTAGAAGAGGATGGAGAAGTGCAAGTGTGTTTGAAAGTAAAGTAGAAGAGTTGATTAGTAAGCTTGATGAATATATAAGAAGTTTGATCAAATGGAGTAGGGAAACCTTTCCAAATGCTAAGAAACAAGTCGAATTGCTGACAAAGAAACTGGAAAGTTGTAATAAGAGTACTTTGAATGAACAAAAAAAAAAAACAAGAAGCTGAGGGTAAGTATTGGTGATGGGGATAGAAACACAAGATTCTTTCATTCAAGTACCATACAGAGAAGGATGAGGAACAAAGTAACAAGGCTGAAGTGTAATGATGGTAGATGGTTGGTGCACGAGAAGGATGTGAATGAGGCTTTTTTGAAGTTCTATGCTTCACTTTTCTCTTCTGCTGGGTGTAGAAATTTGCAGGTGGCTTTACATTTTGTGAAAGAGTTTGTGCTAGAAAGGGACAGGGAAAGGCTTGAGAGATCGATTTCTATTGAGGAAATCAAGATGGCTGTGTTTCAATTGAATGGGACCAAGGCCCCAGGTCCTGATGGCTATTCTGGAGTGTTTTACCATTCTGCTTGGAATAAGGTCAACAAGGAGGTGGTGGAAATGGTGGTTGATTTTTTTGAAGGAAGGGCAAGTCTAAGAAATTTAAATAGTACTAATGTTGTTCTAATTCCCAAGGTAGAGAATGCTGTGTGGGTCAATATAGACCAATTGGTCTTTGCAATTTTGCTTACAAAATTGTATCTAAGATATTAGCCAATTGATTAAAAGACTTGCTGAGAAGAGTGATTTCTGAGAACCAAAGAGCCTTTGTTGTAGGAAGATTAATTCAAGACAACATCCTGATCTCTCATGAAGCTTTCCATTATTTGAAAACCAAGGAAAAAGGAAAGAAAATGGAAATGGCAATAAAGATTGATATGAATAAAGCCTATGATAGGCCAGAATCGCATTTTATTAAAGAAGTTATGAGATGAATGGGATTTGGAGAGAAGTGGATTACTTGGGTAATGGATTGTGTCAAAACTGTGAATTTGAACCTAGTAGTTTCTGGTAGAAAGATTGTTGATATCAAAATGGAGAGAGGAATAAGACAAGGAGACACTCTATCTCCTTATCTTTTTATATTAGCAGCTGATGTTTTATCATCAATGATCCAATGGCATGTTGAAAATGGCAGATTAAGAGGTATAAGATTAGCAAAAGAATGCCCAATACTCTCTCGTTGTTTCTTTGCAGATGATGCATTATTTTTTGTTAATACTAAGAGGCAAAATTGTAAGGTGTTGAAAGAAATTATTGATTGTTACTGTGAGGCATCAAGTCAAGCTGTTAACTTTGACAAGTCCTGTGTTTTTTTCCCTTAAAGAACACGATTAAAGAGGTAAAGAAGGAAGTTTTTGTGGTACTAGGTATGAAGGGAAGTGATAATCCTAGGAAATATTTGGGTTTGCCCACGTTATGGGGTAAATCTAAAAATGAAGCTTTGAACCTTGTTAAGAACAAGGTGAATATGAAGTTACAAGGGTAGAAACAAAAGCTTCTAACCTTTACTGGTAGAGAAGTGTTGTTGAAAGCTGTAGCTACAGTAATCCCTGTGTTTCTGATGACTTGTTTTAAATTTCCAAAGAAGGTGTGCTTGAAATTGGATGCTGTGGTGGCAAAGTCCTAGTGGGGACAGAAGGAGCATGAAGGTAGAATTCACTAAAAAGCTTGGAAATCTCTTGAAAAGTCGAAAAGTGAAGATGGCATGGGGTTCAGAGATCTGGAGCTTTTCAATAAAGCCTTGTTAGCCAAAACTGCTTGGAGAATTTTACGGAATCCGAATGATCTTTGGTGCAAGATTCTGAAGGGCATCTATTTTCCTCATGATGATTTCTTCAAAGCAAAGCAAGGGAGTAAGTCATCTTGGGGGTGGGCAAGTATTCTGGAAGGTAGAGACCTATTGAAAGATGATTTGTGTTGGAGGATTGATGATGGCGTGGGGATCAATGTTTTCTCTGATAAATGGATACCACATGCTGTAGGATACGATTTAAAAGAAAGAAGCCTTAATGAGGAGATGAGAGACTTAACAGTGGACAGCTTAATCAGGAATGATGAGTGGTGTCTTGATGCTTTCAGGAATTATCTGTGAGGAAGATATGAAGCTGATAAAAGGTGTGAAACTACCAGTAGTGAAAATGGCTAATAAGCTTCTATGGTTGAAAAATAGAGATGGTTGCTATAGTATCAAGTTGGGGTATAGGGTGGTCAAAGATAAAGAGGATAGGAAGGGTTCAGGGAGACCTAGTAGCTCGTATCAAACTCCTAGAGTGATTTGGGATGTGTTTTGGAAGTGGAAAATTCCTCCAAAAGTTGCTCATTTTTTATGGAGGGTATTCAATGGAGCCTTGGCAACTCGAGAGGCACTGCTTAGAAGGAAATGTGCAAGTACCCCAATCTGTGCTATCTGTAGATGACAACCTGAATCAATTGAGCACATGCTGTTTTTGTGTCCCTGGGCTTTGCAGGTCTGGTTGTTCTCCTTTATCACTGAGGTTTAAGGAGAGGAGTATGAAAAGAATTGATATATGGTTGGATGAGTGGCTAAAAATCAAGGAGGGACCTGATGACTATATTTGTGCCCTTTTTGCTACAATTTGTTGGGAAATCTAGAAGTCTAGATGCCAGTTTGTTTCTAAGGTAAGAAGGTGGATGCTCTTGGGTGTGTTGGCAGAGCTATGGGACTGGTACGTGACTGCTAGTAAGAAGAGGAGATGTGTTTCTGTGACAAGTGTGGAAAGGAATAAGTCTTGGGTCTTGCCTACAAGAGGGACAATTAAAATAAATGTTGATGCTGCTTTCTGTAAAGAAAGGGGTAAAGCTGTTGTGGGATTAGTAGCAAGGGATGATAAGGGAGGATTTATTGGTGGTCTGGGCAAGAAGATTAATGCCGGTTCTGTTTTCATTGCTGAAAGTATGGCAATAATGGAAGTGTTAAACAGCTATGACAGAATAGGCAATGCTGAGGTGATTGTTGAAACTGATTGTCAGGTCTTATTTGATAAATTGCAGAAAAGGCAGGTGAAGGGCTGTGAATGGGGTTGTGAAGACATCCTGTAGAAGCGTATCTCAACGTTATAGGTAAGGCAGAATTGACATTTATCCTTGGTTGCAAGAAGTGGGAACAAAGCTGCTGATTTTATGGCAGTTGATGTTATGAGGAGTGTGGTACCGAAAGGTTGGCTTTGTGTGCCACCACCTTCTCTGAAGCCTGTGTTACACCTGGACGTGAGGAACTCTCATGAGGACGTGGGGGAAAGATCTAGTATTGGTTAAGTAGCAGCTTTGCTTCTTTGTTCTTAGGTGTTTCGTTGCTTTTAGTTTTGTTTTGTCTTGTTGCTTTCCTCTTTTTCTTTCGTTGTTTCTGTTTTTGTTTTTAGCGTTTGTACTGGTCTTTGAGTATTAATGCAGAGTATTATTCAGCTCAAAAAAAAAATTAATTTCCTTAATAATTATATAGCTTTTGTATTAAGGATCCGATGTAATAACACTAATTTTTTCACCAGTTTTCCCTAACTAATTATAAAACTTTCTAACTAATTAACATGACTCCTCTAATTAGAGATTTTTATTAGGACAAAATGAATGCAATAATGCGCGCTGTACCGTTTCTTGGCTGAAAATGGGCGTTATACCTTATTATGATATATATGTGTTCCATCCATAATTATATTTATTATCTATTTTTCTTAATTTACTCTCAATACTTGTTTTATGAGTGAAGAGTATGTAAATGGTATAAATTTTATACTTCTTTCTGATACTTTTATGATAATATGTTAACTACTTCACACAAATTAAAAAATAAAATTAAACATATTTATCTGAAATTTCAACTCTATCTTTTTTTACAAAAAAATTACCCTCCCTCCGTTATCTTCATCAAACCAGTGCACGTTTTCCAGGTACTCTTCCTGATCTCTCCACGTGAGAATTTTTATAATACTACCTTCAGTTTTAGTTATAAGACCTCGTTTGTAGTCTATAAATGAAATATTATAATTAGGTAAGGAGGTAGTACATCTCATTTGATCATCATTCCATTCATGAAGACTCTCTTTTTATATGTAGTCAATAAAATAGCCTGAAAAAATTTGAGTGATAAAACATATTGAAATTTTATATTCAAAATGTAAATATTTTAACTAATTTTTATATTTAGGATTAAAAATAATACTATATATCAATATGAATCAATAATAGAGAGACGATATTGGGTGGCATTGATATTGAAAATGAAAAAGTGAGAAATAAGGACATAATAATAGGATATGAAATTATGGAGATGTGAACATTTTGGTGTTATTTGTGTTGGTGATGGAGATTGTAGGAGAGTGGACCGTCCAACTGCAATAATTAATAAGCATGGACAAAAAATAATTCTAACAAAATTTGGGCAAAGAAAAACCCTTGGGCGGGTTATGTGTCTATACACAATTATATGTGTTTCATAACCCATACTTTTTTTGTGATAAAAATGTATGCTTACTATTAGAATTGTGTGCATAAAAAATATATTTTCAAAATATTTTTACCATATCTTAGTTCCATTGACGTTAAACAAAATGTGTTCATCCTTTTCAAAACAAAAAAGTCAAAATCTGATCCAACTCTTCTCAATCTGAACAATATTTCTTTGGTTTTTTGTTTTGTTTTGTTTTGTTGGATAATCTACAATCCACATGAAGCCTGTTGTTTTAATACAAAACAATAAGCCCATAGTTTAGTGGGCTAAGAATCTGGCAAAAAAAGCATAGTGGGTCCATAAGGCATGGGCCCAAACACTGATTAACAAAATAAACTAAGTTCAATGGTCCCGGCCAGGCTCGAACGCGCGACCTTCGGCTCATAAGACCAACGCTCTAACCAACTGAGCTAGGGGACGGGGAGACGCCACGTTTGCAATTTTTAAAATAAGATACTACTTAATTTTATACGACACATGAGATTTTCCCAATGAAAGATCTAGAAAGTGTAACGTTAACAATGTCATGGGCACCTCAAGGATATGGGAGTGTTGTGTCTCTTTCTCCATGACAATACACAAGAATCTAATATGGATCATTCCATAGCATTTTTTTTTCATTTATGCTTAATTACATCAGTTTTGCAGTGCATGGAGTATAAAGAAATGAGCTACATTGATTATAACATGAAGATAATACAAATAGATTTTATTATATATATTAATGATAGTTGTTGTGTTGATAATTTATTTTAATTCAGTTATTAGCAGTTAAGATTGATCATATGCATTTCCTGTGGTAAAATTTTACTTGCTCAATATGTACTTATGTGGTTAATATACAATATGAAATTCAATATTATTGAAAGTTATAAATCATGCGTGAGGCACGAATAATGTACTATACCTTAAATTATGTGCAAAATATGGGACTTGCATTCTAATTTTGAAAAATCATTTGAAACCCTTATATTTCATCAAATTATAACATCATCTCATCAGTGTTTTACATTAATTTAGGATAATAAAAATTTTGTTCTCTTAAATTGGTTTCAGTTTTCGATTTGGTCCTTGAATTTTTTTTTGGTTAACCAGCTCCTGGAATTTTATGACCATACCTAATTGGGCTTTTAGTATGAAAAAAAAATACTTCTCATGTTTTTAATATAAGACCTATTTAACTAATTTGATTAGATTAAGGAAGTTAAGTAAGTTAGTTAATTATAAGAAATATGACATGTTTTCTTAAAACATAATAATCATTTTTCTTAATATCTCTCCTCTCTCTTCTACTTGATTATAGTTAAAGGAGTATTCATAAGGATAATTTAAAAAAAAATTAATAAATATAAAAAATATGCCTTATATTTAGACAAAAAATAACTCAACAATTATGTTTTATATTAAAAACAGTACGAGTAACATCTTAAAAATAAATGGTGTAAATTTCAAGTACTTGATTAATATATATTTATACATTTAACTCTTAAAAGAATGAGAACTGGTTAAAATTCATTTGTACGATAATCACAACGTTTCAATAATCAATATCAATATTGTATTAAATACCAATTTCAAATTTCATTTCTTCGTGTGTGTACTGTGTATGCCTGGGGGATGACATGTGTCCACTTTTTGCGCCAAAACGAAGGCAAATCCAAATTCCAATCAGGCGGTGAATTGAAAGGCCATGCATGTGGTGTGGGTGGGCCCCACCGCATTTGGGTCCCGTACCTGCGAAAAAAGCCAGCCATGCTCAAATGAACCAACAACCTCCCACTCCCAATCTCTCTCTCTCTCTCTCTCCCCGCCATTACTGCATAAAGAGTGGGAGAGTAAGGCCAGCAAGATAATGAACAGAAAGCAGCGAGGATTTGGGCGACAAATGGGTTAATGTAATATTTATGCATTATGCCATTAGATTTTCCTTGTTTAAATTTTGAGGTAAAAAGATTTCTTCTTGATTTTTCTCTTACAGTTATTTTGTTAAATCTTTCAACTGTGTTTCAGATCATAAGAAAAATCCTTTCAACTATGTCGTCTATCATCACCCGTTTGGGTCTCTGGTCCGTCCCTCGGACAAGCTCCTGGATTTAAGAGAAAATCCCAAATCTTTCAACACACTCTCTGTGTCTCCATCTCTCTCTACCCCACTCTGCTTTCTTCTTCGTCGTCGTCGTCCTCTTTCCAAGTCAGTAATTGCTGAATCGTTTGCTTGGCTCTTGGGTTTTTGTTTCTCATACCTCGCATTCTTTGAGATTTAGGTAAATTTTCGAACTCCTTTATATTTTGCTCCCATTACACGCTTTTCAAATTATGGGGTCCTGATCAAACTTTTGGGTCTCTCTTTCTGTTGATCTGGGTGTCAAAATTTGCTCGCAAAATCTGTTCTTGAAAGTTCAAAGTCAGATGGGAGAGAACAAAGAAACTGCCTAGAGATCAAAAAACCACTGCAGACCCATTTGTGGTGGTGTACGCAAATTTTCATGGAAGACAATGACTCAGCAAGATCAAACCCAAAAATGGAGCAATAGCGGCAGTGGCGGCGCCGGAGGTCCCGGAAGGTCTTCAAAGAAGCCAAAGCAGAAAAAGGTACCACAAAGAGGACTTGGTGTGGCACAGCTTGAGAAAATAAGAATAGAAGAACAACAAAGGAAAGAAGCTGCTGCTGCTGCTGCAATTTTACCAACCCCACCATCACTATCACCAAGCAAATGTTATCTGCCTCCGCAACTTCCTAGTTTTCATCATTCTAATCAACCGTCCTCTTCTCCAATTTCATTACATCCTGGCATCCCAGTAGATTTTTTTAGGTTGCCTCCGTCACTGCAAAATCTAGATGCTAATAAAGCTTCTTCATGCACTGTTCCATTGGAAGACAGTTGTACTTTTGACCCTGCCTGGCGTAAGTTGTGTGAATTTGAGAAGGATTTTGTGTCAAGTATGTCTATGAACTTGCCTTATGAATCCAACCACATTTGGCCTCCCTCCCATTGGACTCAAAGAACACAGCAATATCAGCAACCTTCTTCATCAACGGTAAGTTACTTTCAAGTTTCAAGTTTGATCTTTCTATGGTTTTCCAAGATGAGGTTTTCAATTGGCATCTTTTGGATTGTTGGAATTTGTAGGTGAATGTCTCATCAGGGAACTTAACATCACCTGTCTCTCATTACTCAAAAGAGCCCCCTTCAAACCAAAACTGTAGTAGCAGCCGTGTGCCTATGAGGCCAGAGGAGAAGGTAATCTGCAATTTGTGCTCATACTGGAATTCATCTGCATAATTTAAGCTTATGGTTCATCAGCACGATGAATGAAATTTTGGACTGATGCATATTGATTTAAGATTTCCCCCTTACAAAACTTTGACTTAATCATAAAACTGTCTTAATTGGATCTCCGTGTTTTAAATTTGGAGCAGATGATTGGCCAGAAAAGATCATACCCCTTCTCTCTGGAAGTTCCACCCGCCTCCTCTTTCAATTTCAAATCGCCTGCCTTGACTATTAATGTGAAACCAAATGAAAGTACTTCACGTGCCTATGGAAGTGGCCTGAACTTTGGTGCTTCCTCTTCAGCTTTTAGGTTGTCTCGGTTTGAATCTGTTCGCTCTTGCATTGTAATTGTAAATTCTGTTACCTCACATCATTTGTTTCTGCAACTTCTGCAGAGAAGTACCTTCCTGTTCAACACCATGCTCATCAGAGCCAAACTCTAAGAAGAATGAGAATTTCAATGGAGATTTTCTCTCCTTAGCTCCACCCATTTCACCCTCCAAGTGCAAGTCTACTTCAACTTTCCCAGCATTTCACAACCAGGAACTTCCTCATTTTGAACCTCCACCTTTTCAGGTTAGGAAAACCCTTCTTATTTTGACAGAAACCTTATTTTTTATCCTTGAAAGATGGCATCGTTATCAATTTGACAGTCTTGAATTGTTGTACCTAAGACTAATCTGATTCTAATGTCACCCTTTTAGTGTACTGAAATGACTCTTAGGTGTTAAGTGAGAACCCAAGAACTAAAGAGGAGTTATTGTTCATTTCTGCAGAATCTAATAATTCATTTTAACTTCCATTTCATTTTCTTCAGGGAACCGGAGAAGATCAAATGCCTCATGGCCAGCAACAATCTTTACACAGTTTCTTCCCACCAAAGGAAGAAGAAACTGTCCAAACGACAGAGACAAACAAAGATGGGAATTGCAGTGGTGAAAAAGGAAAAAGTGTTGATTTAAACTTGAAGCTATGAGCATCTTCTTTTGCCCCATTTTCTTGTCATGGTGTCACTATTAGGCCAGTTGTTCCTCACTATGAAACTCACACCCAAAATTGCAAACTCATCTGTGATCCAATGTCACAAGTGGGTAGATATTTCTAGAAGTCGCACATGTGGGGCTGAGTCTGAAAGGGACTTCAAATCTTTGCCATGTGAGAAGTGGGAGAGCGGAGAAGCAAAAACGAGAGATTTAGTTTGTTTTTAGGCCTAGGGGCTCCCTATAATAATAACAATGTCTTTTTTGCTTCTATAAAGCCGAACTCTGATAGTTGTGTGTTTGTGTTGTATTGTGTTTTTGGAATTTTCTTCATCTTTAGAAATACTTTGCTACATATAAAAGTACCATTTCTTTTATAGTTATTAAAAGTGACACAATTTAATACAATTGAAAAAGAGATAAAAAAAGAATGAGAAAATTGTTGGAAAATCTCTCATTGTAAAGTTTTTGGTTTAAAAATACCTGAAATTTGCATAAGAACTCTCGTGTAATTTTCAACAGCTACAAGTTTTTTTAGCAGTGCATAGCCTCTCTTTTATTACGTATCAAACGGCCAAGGGGAAAAAAAAATCAATAATAGGGTGAGATTGGGTTGGAGAGTGACCTCTTGAGAAGAGGTGGGAAGAGGAGAAGGGGGATAACTAACTAAAATACATGTTTGTGGGAGGCGGAGGGATGCGATTGCGTTGTGTTTGGTTTGCGTTCTCTTTTCGATCGAAGAGTGGGGTCCACAAATCTGAAGGCTTCATTATGGTTCTAACTTCCATGTGACGCCTTGTGGGGCCCGCCCAACAACGTGCATGCGTGGGGGGGTCTTGTCTTGGTGGAGAGGATTCCGATCCTTGTAAAAGCCAAGGAAGAAAAAGAGGACTTGATTGTGGGAATTTAGATGACAAAACGACAGCGGATCTCATGGGGCCCGCTCTATCTTGAACTGTGCAGGTTTTTTTTTGTTGGTAAATTGTAAGTCTTTTTTTTTTTTTTTCCGGGTAAGTCACAAATCCTATGTATAATCAGAAAGTATCTAAGTAGAAACAAAATCATAATTTTAAAAATATTTTTACCGTATGCAAACTAAATACGTTTAAAAATTTGTCTCAATTTATAAAAAAATACTTTTAAAAAATATTTTTGGAGTTACTCAAATACTTTAGAGTTGTTTGAATTAATTTTTTAGAGGTAATTTTATAAAATATAAAATAAATATGTGAGTGGAGTATTATTTTAACTTAGATGAAAATATTTTTTTTATGTACATACGGAATTTTCCAAACACCCCACGTCTTTAAGCTAGCTAAACCTTTAGCTAACCCAAGTTGATAAATGGGGCATTGGAATGAACTTAAAAACCCTTTTCACGGCTCGGTGCATGAAAATATAAAACGTACAGGCGTTTTGAAAATATCATGTCATAGTTTCAAAATTTATTAGTTCAGCTTTCAGAAAACACAAATAATATTAATCTATTCCCATAACCCTGAAAAAGAGCTTAATTATTAAAATATTTCACTGTCGTTATTGGAATTATAAATACAAATCCTTAATTCTTATTTTTTGAAACTTTAATTTCACACTATTATCTAGTTCTAATTAAAACCTAAAAAAAAAAAAGGTTAGAAATTCATGATCGATCTAATTAGTACTCCCTCCGTTCCTTATTATAAGAGACAAATAACCGAAGTACGTTGATCAAAAAAACAGTTAAAGTTAGTTAAGAACAATTAATGTATAAAAAGTATAATTTTTTCCAAAAATGCCCTCATTAATAAGGAGAGAGAGCATGAGAGAGAACAATTAAATTATTAAAAGAAAGAGAAGTGGGAGGGAGAGAGAGTGTGAGTTGGAGATAATAAATATGGGTAAAATAGTAAATCAACACAAAAAAGTAGAGACAACTTGTAAGTGTTTCTTATATATAGGAACATGGCATAAGCATCAAGTGTCTCTTATAATAAGGAACGGAGGGAGTACTAATCAAGCATTATGATTCTCTATTCAAGCTTCTCAGTTAAACATAGATGTATCAGTGAAGGCCAGGAACATCAGTCTCTCATTAGTTCATTACAATATCCATATACGATAATAGTAAAGGCCTAAGATAGAACATGCTCACTAAAAATAAGAATTAAACCAAGCTAATCATAAACAAACATCTCTAACCCACACGTTCCTTGATAACCAGATTGGTTTACTTATATTTAACAGAGCATTCATATGTGTTGATGATTGGGGTTTATGACCAACCACAGATATAATCAAGGACATAGACCAATGCGAGAGAGAAGGGATAAAGTAGGATGGCCACTATAGAAGCCCAGAGGGGAAAAGTGGTACGGAAACTGACAAAGGCCCCCATCACAATGCAAACTACCATAATGACCAACACTTCTGCAGAGAAGTCCCATGTCAATCCCCTTACATACACAAGGGCCAAGAACACTGCCAGGCAAAGCACGTTGTTCATTGTCACCGACCCATATAGCTGCAAACACACAAATAACGCACTTATATTTTTAGAAGCCTTCATTAATTGTCACAGCAAGCATATGAGGAAAATGACTGAATGTATGCATACTTTTCATCAATCGGGTTTGAAATACATTTCATTTTCATCAAGAATTCCGCGGGTGTTAAGTTTTGGAAACAGAATGAAGAAATTTTAGGAGATGAGCAGGGCTGGAACCAAAACTTATGAGAAGAAATTTAAACCCGATACTGAGTGAAGGCACGAAATATCTATTCTGACTAAGAATCTCTGAGTGTTGCTGCTACAAGGAAAGAACTGAGGCTGTGAATTGTGGGATTTATACTATGAGCCTGGCATCTCCATATACCGCGCAATGCAATGCTAATGATGACAGAAAAGCAAGCTAAAGAACCAGAAATTGGAAAGATATATTGATCGAAAGATAAATTGGATGTTTCTTCTTAAGGGCCTGTTTGGGTGCCTTCCAAAACCATAGTTTGGGAGGTAAAACCATGGTTTGAGTGGGATGTTACCCAAACAGTATCAATTTTGGAGAAATAATCTGAAACCATGGTTTTGGAGCCCAAAACCATGATTTCAGGAGAAGTGAATCCATTTTGCTTCCGGCTCAAATTGGAGAGTATGATTGTGCTGTCAGAGTAGATATCAACAATCATATGACTTTGACATCCCTCAATTATTTTTTTATAAACATATTTGATCTTATATCTTATAAATATATGTACAAATATTAATTATTTATTAATTATATTATCTTATGTATTATTATGTTGGTAAAAAAATTATTATTAACAATTTTATCTTTTATGTAATTATCATGTTAACTTATATAATTATCATGTTAACTTATGTCTTTTTTACTAATTTGCATATATAAAAAGTGCTTCTAACAATAACTATTCAAACACTCTCACTTCTCATAATTATTTTTTTACAAAATCTATTCTTCACAAAATCTATTCTCCCTGGAATCTCCATGATTTGATTTCATCCAAACACCCTTTAAGACATCCTCGCAAAGCAGAGCTAAACTCAAATGGCACAAGCTGAATACCATATGCTTGAAAGAAAAGCAGAGTGTCAAAAAAGTAAATAAACAAACCTCGGAAAAAGTTAAGGAGGCGGTCTGCCTCTTGTCACGGCTAGCAAAAATAATTGCTGACACTGCTTCACTGGAATTTGTAGCCAAAGGCAGTACAATGAAGGAAATGAAGAAG
The DNA here is from genome assembly GCF_004799145.2 of Neltuma alba. Lineage (NCBI taxonomy): Eukaryota > Viridiplantae > Streptophyta > Magnoliopsida > Fabales > Fabaceae > Neltuma > Neltuma alba. The sequence goes on from NW_021636212.1 coordinate 128,949, forward strand.
GCAGGAATACTTGTGACGTCGGAAAATTCGTGAACAGCATCAACCAGAGGATCAGCAACTGCAGCAGCAATAACTGTTCCCAGAAGGAGCAGCAGCACTGCTTTTATAGTATTCCATTTGGCATTCTGAACACCCTCAGCAGCTTCTTCAGCCGGAGCCCCAACATCCAGCAGATCGTGTTCCCTCTTTGTTTCCTGCAAATGAAAATCCGGTCAGTAATATATCCGTTTCCTGAAAGAATTTCTTTGGTCGAGTCTACCATAGCAAAACTCACTTGGTGAAAATCAGTTAAGTACTTCATTGTATGTGGACCAGCATCACCAGAAGCACGTCGAGAGCGCTTAGCCTTAGAAAGCCATCTACTAATTCCGTTAAAAAACTCCTCTTCAGCAATAAGTGAGTTACGAGAAGTATCAAAATCCTCTATTATTTTCGTTACAGCATCATCATGGTCCAGGTCAAGCTCTTCAAGTTCAATTCCAACAACCAGCGCTCTCAACTCACCTTGAGAAAGTTGTCCATCACCGTTCTCGTCAATTTTTGAAAAAAGCCTATGTGGATTAAAAGGAGATCAATGACGACCCAAAAAGCATAAAAATATGGAAATAAGAAAACAATATGCTTCGGAAAGTAATTTCTCGAGTCAGACCAAAGAGAAGAAAACATCTAACTTCTTGATTATTTCTCTATCAGGTTCACCATCTTCTCTCAGCAACCTTCCCAATGCTTGCTGCTTTAAATGTCTCAGAATTCCAAATATTACGTGCTTGTGTCTCACATAAGCAAGTCTTCTCCTCTGTATCCAGGGCTGGATAACCTACACAATTTTCCCCCTCAATTTCTTTAGGTTGCAGGAACAATTTTCAGGTGTTCATTGGTGCAGACAATCTCTCACTTAGTATACAGTAATAATAGATATTGGAAGCGCTGAACCTAGAATCTAAGAAAAATACAACAGAACAATATGAGGATCTGGACACGGTATATGGGTTTACATCCCTTCCTTATTTAGGCCCAATATACCAAATTGGCTAATCACAAATGAAACAAACTAAATTCCACTAGGCATACACGCAACACATGCTTCCTCTTATCAAGGCTTTGTAAAGCATTGTCTCCATTTCTTTCATGGTATTGTGCTACTTAAAAACCAGAGTAAGCATTGTCTCTATTTCTTTCATGGTATTATGATATATGACAATATTGCAGCAACAAATTTACCTGGTAAAAGCAATAACAAGCCAATAAACAAAGAGAGACAATAAGTGCAATTAAAACAGCCAAGTGCCTTCCAGACGTTGATTTGAGTACTTGGGGTATCTGAACAATCAGAAATGGAATGACAGATATAACCATGATCCTTGCAGCATAGCTTGTCCAAATATCAGTACTAACGCCAGAACCTGCAAGTGGAAAATATATTGGACTAATTATTAAAACATCCATAATGCTGAAATGTATGACATTGAAATGAAATGAAGGTTTAGCAAAATAGATAAACTGAATCTACTGCATTCATCCTTTTAAAATTTAAACAGTTATGCCTTAATTCAGGAGAAAAAATTGACGTATACTTGTTGGATATCACAACATGAGGTGAGATATTTTTTTAAGGTCTTCGACAAGAAAAGCTTAATATCAAATTTTTCGCAGATCCCTGAGAGGAGAAGGACATAAGAGACTTACCAGTTAAGCTAAATCCTCGTGTGTCTTGTGAATCTTTCGCAATTGAATCTTCAATGTCACACTTGCCAACAATTACACAAGTTCCCCATATTATAGTCAGAAGCAAAACTGTTGACCCCGCTAGCAAACCCATTCCAACAGAGACCTGACTTTGAGCGGTTTCTTTGCTACCGGAAAGCCCAGATACTAGGGTAAAAACAAGATAAATAGATCAGAAACTATAAAAATAGGGAGATAACAATACCAAGTGTTTGCTCCCCAAAAAAAAAAAAAAAAAAAACAAGTGTTCGTTAGTTTTAATAAGTAAGAGCGAACAAATATATAGCAATCTTCTGGCTAGTATGATGAACACCACGAGATTGTGGTCAAAATAAACAATGAATCGTGAAAAATGTCTCACAAAAATTGCTGCTTGTCAGCTAAGACTATTAGTTGAATTCTTCTATTTGTACCTCTATAATGCGATCAAGAAATAAATTATTGAACTATGCATACTATTTACTGAACTGAAAAGTCCGCTTCCTTTTCTTTTCTTTTCTTTTTTTCCAGGACGCAAATTTCGTTAGTTGTTGGAACACTCAGAATGATCACCCTTAGAAACAACTGATAATTTTTTGAAAGGTGCACCTGAGGATATTTTTTGGTCATTCCTAAATTCCAATTGGCACAAATAATCATCAAGTGGAGAGCAGCGCACAAAGTGTAAAAGGAGGTTGAGCATATAGAAATTTGAAGAGTTTAAGCAACGCATATAAAAAGTAAAAGGTGGGAATGAAGCTCCAAAAAGAAAGCGGATCTCATGCACCAGAGCAAGGGACCAAATTCTCATGCCCAGAGTTGCTCAGTATGAATAGATCTAGTACTTTTATTTATATCTGAATTGATCCAATATGACTGAAAAAGCAAGGATACGAGATGGCAAGTTAGAATGACATTAAATTGTACTCATCCATATAAATAATACTCTCCGATTCTTAATGTAAAATCTACTTAATTAATTTGAGTAGATTAATTATATTAATTAAATTAATTAATATGATATGTTTTCTTAAAACACCTAAACTTCTTTCTCAATTCCCTTCCTCCTTTCCTTACTTGATTATTGTTAAGGAAATAGAGCTAATTTAGAAAAAAAATTAACAAACATTTTAAATAAGTCTTATATATAAACCAACATAAACTTCCTAATTAGATCATATATTAAGAATTGGAGGAGTAATTAATAAATAATGAATTTGATAAATATTTTAAGCATTCTATAATATTTTCTATTTTCATTATAGAAAACAAGAAAAATCATATGTGCTAACATGATTCAGACGCGAAGTTTTATAAATTGGTTTTTGTTCTAAAAAAAGTTAGGGAAAATTGCAAATAAAGACCCCCCAATATATAAAATAGCAATTATGGATCCTGAATTTGAGAAATTGCTCACAAGGACCCGGTCTCAATTTGCAATTATAAAATCATGGCCAAATTACCAAAATACTCCTCTTTAATTTTTTTTTCAAAAAAGAACACCACTGCCTCGCCGGAATCTGGCCGCCGGCGCCGGAGCTCCGATGCCGGCGGCCGAATTCCGGCCATTGCCGACGGCCTTCCTTTGTTGCTTTTTTTGAAACTTTTTTTTTTTAATTGGGGGGAAGTGAGGTTGGGGGGATTTGATCCCCCAACCTAATGCTTCCCAAAATTAAGAATGACCATTGAGCCAACAAATTTTTGCTAACATTATAATACAAAAAAAAATATAAGTTAACTCATTTACTCTTGTTCCAGGTGATAACAATAATACATTTGAAAATAACAAATTCTGATTATAAAATAACAAGTCTGGGATTAAAATTTAACAACACGTTTTTTTATAACAACACACTCTGTTGCAGGTGATAACAACAATACATTTGAAAATAACAAGTTCTGATTATAAAATAACAAGTCTGAGATTAAAATTTAACAACACGTTTTTTTTATAACAACACACTCTGTTGTAGGTGATAACAACAATACATTTGAAAATAACAAGTTCTGATTATAAAATAACAAGTCTGGAATTAAAATTTAACAACACATTTTTTTAGAAAATTATTTATATTATGATTTTGGAAAATAAATTATTTATAACTTATAAAAATATTTTTAATATATTTATTTTTTTAAAAAAATACTTTTTAATCTATATATCTATACAACTCATTATAAATCAAACTACTTCTTATAAATTATAAAGCATTTATAATTAAGTATTTTTAATCTATAAATCACAGTATAAATTTTTATATTATTTCATTCTTTAAATATTAAAAATAGTTTTTATATTTAAAGAATAAAATAGTATTTTTAATTATAAATTAGAGATAAATTTCATTTATAAATTTAAGCAATCAAAAGGTATTTTTAATCTACAATAAATTGTACTATTTATAATTTATAAGAAGTAGTTTGATTTATAATGAGTTGTATAGATATATAGATTAAAAAAAATTTTAAAAAAATTAAAAATGTGTGTTGTCATTTTCCCTAAATTTTATTTATAAATTTGAACAATAAAAAAGTATTTTTAATCTATAATAAATTACACTTCAATTTCTGATTATAAATTGGAGATAAAAATTATTTTTTTAGCAAATTAAATAGATTTAAAATACTTTTTATAAGTTATAAATAATTTATTTTTCAAAAGTATAAAATAATTAATTGTTATAAAAAAAACGTTTTGTTAAATTTTAATTTCAGATTTTTTATTTTATAATCAGAACTTGTTATTTTCAAATGTATTGTTATTATCACTTGGAATAAAATGTGTTGTTATATAAAAAAAAAAAGGTGCTGTTAAATTTTAATTCCAAACTAGTTATTTTATAATCAGAACTTGTTATTTCCAAAGGTATTGTTGTTATCACCTGAAACAGAATGTGTTGTTATAAAAAAACATGTTGTTAAATTTTAATCCCAAACTTGTTATTTCCAAATGTATTGTTGTTATCACCTGAAACAAAGTGTGTTGTTATAAAAAAAACGTGTTGTTAAATTTTAATCCCAGACTTGTTATTTTATAATCAGAACTTGTTATTTTCAAATGTATTGTTGTTATTACTTGCAACAGAGTGTGTTGTTATAAAAAAAACGTGTTGTTAAATTTTAATCCCAGACTTGTTATTTTATAATCAGAACTTGTTATTTTCAAATATATTATTGTTATCACCTGGAACAAGAGTAAATGAGTTAACTTATATATTTTTTTGTATTATAATGTTAGCAAAAATTTGTTGGCTCAATGGTCATTCTTAATTTTGGGAAGCATTAGGTTGGGGATCAAATCCCCCCAACCTCACTTCCCCCCAATTTAAAAAAAAAAAACCGTTTCAAAAAAAAAACAAAGGAAGGCCGCCGGCATCGGAGCTCCGACGGCTGGCAGCCGAGGTGGCGGAGCTCCGGCGCTGGCGGCCGGATTCTGGCGAGGCAGTGGTGTTCTTTTTTGGAAAAAAAAAAATTAAAGAGGGGTATTTTGGTAATTTGGTCATGATTTCATAATTGCAAATTGGGATCGGGTCCTTGTGAGCAATTTCTCAAATTCAAGGTCCCTGATTGCCATTTTATATATTGGGGGTCTTTATTTACAATTTTTTCAAAAAATTATTGGAGAGAAAGTTAAAAAAACCGTAAAAATTATAAAATTGCAAATCAAGTATTTTGTGAAAAAATGGTTGTCATTTAATTTATTTGCTACTCAACTATTGTCAACACCTATGCAAGTCTTATAATGAATCTTGATTTGCAGTTTTGTAATTTTTATGGTTTTTTGTGATTTTTCCAAAATTAAATTGATATGAGAAAGAAAATAAAGGATCCGCGCGCTCATATCAGGAACTTGTTTTGTGGGTCAAAAAAAGAAAACATGTATGTTAAGGAACCGTCTTATCAGTACTTTTGTAAAGAGAAAAAGTAGAAAAATAAAAAATTAAGATGCGATTGACTACTGATTAAGTATCCTTTTTATATTTTAATGTTGAAGATTTTATAAGATATAATAATAAAATAAAATTATAAGAATCATAAATTCCTTAACAAATTTATTTTTAATTAATTTATAAATTATTTTTGCGAATGGAGAATTTTAATTAAAGAATAATCAAACTATTCATATATCGCAAATAATTTAATTCGTTATAGTATTATATATAGAATTTATAATAAACTGCAATATTATAAAAATAAAAAATAATATAATTTTTATGTCAAGCATAAATAACATAAGTGATTTTATTAGACTCATGGATCTTATATTAATTGTTTTTATAATAAATTCATAAGTTATTTTCTAATTATACTTTCACTAAAAAAATTTATTGATATTTAAGCTTGTTTGTTCTCTGTTTTTTTTTAACTCCTCTAAATTTTTTAATTTTCCCCCAAGGACTGAAAGGATCCGCCGAAAAAAAATTCCATCTAAAGATTGTAAAATATTATCGGATGAATAATGAAGACAGTTGGCAAAAAGAAAAAAGTAATGAAGATGATCAAACGAAAACTCTGATGCCTGCAGTATCCTCGACGCTGCAGGAAACTTTAAAATAAAAGAAATGAAAGTAGGGCTGAGCAATGGGCGGGTTGGGCTAGCCCATAGCCCGCCCATTTATGAATAAACGGGCATGGGCTAGCCCATAACCCGGTAGCAGCCCATTTTAGCTTGTATTAAATGGGTTACGGGACAGCCCGTTTGGGCTGATCGGGTTATGGGTAACCCATTTATTTTTCTACTTTTTTTTTTTTTTACAATTTTTTCAGCATAGTATAATCTTATGTAGCTGTTAATAAATTTTGCATAGCAAATAGCAAATCAAATATAAAATAACATCACATAATACCAACTATATTTCATCACATAACTTCACGTAGAGTCACCAATCATAAAAAGTATCAATCGAAGTTGAAGTCTTAAAGACGGCAAGACGCAGCGGCAGCACCGTACAGAGTTCAGATGATCAGTGGAGCTCCAATGTCGAAGTTGAAGACTTGAAGTTGCAGCAACCCAGCCATCCAGCATCACAGGCTCACAGTTACAGTCTTGAAGATGCAGAGACACAGAGTCACAGCATCACTCTCTCAACTCTCGCGGTTGCAAACAGCTAGAGAAATTGACGATCATAGTTCATAGATCGCTGGAGCTCAAAGCAAACTGGGCAACTACAGGCTCAAAGTTGAACCTGAATCTCAAAGACGCTAGACGGAGAGCACAAGTAAGTGGCAACAGCATAGGAAGTTCCTAGTTCATAGTCGGCTGGCTAGTCCTACTTGTTCGGTCGAAAGAGAGCAAGACAGAGACAGAGTTGAAACCTGAAAGCCTGAAACCGAAAGTCCGAAGGAAATGGATAAATGGATAATTGCCTAATTGGATATGAAACTCAATCCTGAAACTTGGTACCAGCCCATGACTCCAGGAGCCCACTTGCTGATGGCTTAAAAAAATATTTTTAAAAAAAAACACTTAAATGGGCAGGTATGGGCAGCCCGATGCCTTGCCCATAGCCCGTCCCGTTTAATGGGCTGCCCTGCCCATTTAACCCAACCCATTTAGGATCTGCTATATGGACTAATTGAGTGGACTTAAATGGACAAAAAATTATTGGGTTATGGGCAGGTCAGCGGGTTATGGGTTTCTTGCTCACCCCTAAATGGAAGCTTTAAACGGACACAAGTCATCTAAGAATTTTTCTTAGGTTTAAAGAAATCTTTCTTAGGGTGTGTTTGGATTAGCGGCGGAGGAGTAACTTTTTTTTCAATATGACTTTTACAGAAGTCAGATTGGATAAAAATAGCTTCTTTGAGCTTATTGTATAAGCCTGTTTCGGTGACAGAAGTCAGATTGTAAAAATATGATTCTAAACACATCCCAAATCAAAAAAACTCCTTTTGCCGATGGAGAAGTCAGTTTGAAGGTCCAGATGTGATTCTAAACACACTCTAAAGTATCAAAGAAACTCAATTAAGGGAGAAAATTGTCTACTGCGCATAAAAGCGTGCGCCCACTCACAACAGGGGCGTTACTGCGCAGCAACGTTCCGAATTTTGAGAGACGACTTGGAGGAGGAAAAGTTCGGTGGGGTAAGGTGTTACCAAATACAAAATCATGATTTTAAAATACGAAAAAGCATTTTTAAAAAGGTGTCCAAAATCCCCTAACATATTTTCCAGCTAACCAAACAGATGAAAGAAAATCCTTATCCGAATTAACGAGCAGACTGAAAACTCCTTAATATCGGTGTGATAAACACAGCGCGGGTAAGAACTCATAGGAGCTATAAATGAACAAAAGGCGAGGAAGGAAAAGAAAACTGCTATTATGATTTCCCAACTATTCAAAAAAAAAAAAATCTAGAACATCCAACAGAAAACAGAAATGCATCACGCAATTACTGATGTCTCCAAGAATTCATCTCGTTTTTCACTAATAATTCTTAGTTTTCATTTTTAGGATGAAGGCGGCAGAGAAAACGCAAATTAGTATCGTATGTGACTTCTAACCAAACAATTAAAAGAGAAGTAAAATCCAGAACGGAACATGAACGACAAAAAATAAAAAAGAACGACGGCGTACCAATTGTTAAAATTTATAACGAAACAAATTAAATCAGTTTTGCTGATTCTACGAGATCTTAATTTTCCATTTGCAGGATTAAAAACAGAAGTGTAATCATATTATATATACTTACCGAGAATGAGCATGGCATCAGGCAGCGCGCCGAGAACGGGAAGAAACAAGCCACCAACGATCCCAGGGCCCAAGATCTCAAGCAACAGCTCGCTGCCATTGGACAAATAGGTAGCAGCCTTGTACATGAGGAAGCCATAGACGCCGATAAGGAGCAAGTTTCCGACTACAGAGGTGGTGCAGGGCAAGAATCCATACGTCTGCTCGCAGGAAGACTGCTTCAACGGCTGCAAAAGCCGGGACAGATTGTCCTCCGGCGAATCTCGGGAATGGTGGATCCCACTGAAAATAAGATTAGAGGAGGACGACAGGAACCGAGCGTGAACCTGAGCAGAGAGAATTAGGAGTGAGAGGAAGAGGAAGAGCGTGAAGGCGAACCGACGAGACATTGGGGACGGCGGGGGATTGGGGATCGGGAAATGTTCTAGAGGATGTGGATGTGAAGCATTTGCAAGCTTGCAGAGAAGAAGAGAGTGACGTAGTGGATATTTGAATTGCAATGAAAGGAAGGTTAAAACCTGTGGGGATGGAGGATGCGAGGGGGAATCTGCGTCTGAATCGCGTGTCCTTTAGGCAAAGGTGGTGAGGGAAAAGAGAGAGATAAGGGGGTGGGAAGGGAAAGTCGTGTCTCGTGTGATGTGCACCCTGTAGTCTGTTTTGTGTCGTTTTGTGTCGTTTTGATTAGGCGAGTTCCCCAGTTTTGTGTCAAGCTTGATAAATGAATTAACATTGCCTATACCACGTTATAATGGTAATATTGGTCTAGGTTTTAAGCTGAAGGATTTAATTTATAATTATCTAGAGCAACAAAACAAATTTTTAAAATTACAATGTATAGTTATATATAAATTTTTAATAATTACTGAAAAATGTCGTGAAATACATGGGAGTTAAAGGCTAAAATAAAATATATTTTTAGTCTTTTAACTTTATACAAAGTTTCATTTTGGTTCTTTAACTTTAAAAAGTAGATTTTTAGTTCTCTAATCCTAAAACCGTTAACAAAAAATGATGATATTGAGCTTTTGAATGCTGATAAAACATTACTAAGTGCTAATATATTAAGTTTAATATTCAAAACAACCATGGTTGTTGTGAAAAATCATCATTTAAGACTAAGAATTTTGGGATTAAAGGACTAAAAGTATATTTTTTTAAATTAAAGAACTAAACTGAAACCTTACATAAAGTTAAAGGACCAAACATATACTTTAGCCAGAGTTAAATGATGATATACTTAAATTGTTCAGTTAATTATTCCTTTAAAATAGGAGATCCAAATCCTCTCAATGCTTTCTTTCTACGTCTTTTTTTCCCAACACATCCTAAAATATTTCGGTTATAATAATGAATAATGAATGCCGACTATTAAACCAAGTATATCGTCCATTTATAAATTCTTTTCTCAATTGTTTGATTAATCAATGGAAGGGATTATATAATGAAGAAAGCAATGGAAATAAAATAGGGACCAAATCTTTTTTTTTAAAAAAAAGAAAAAGTGTGGCGTGTGGTTTACATTTATTCTTCTAGTAATTAATCCTTGATTTGTTACGGATTGACCCCCTATGTTTCCCCCCGTAAAGACAAACGGCCAGTGGACAGATAACCAACTATAGTTAACTAACTAAGGATATCATTTTAACATGGGGTTGATGCAGAGATATAGATTCCTAATGTTTGTATATCTATTTAGTACTTAGTTATATATATTGTATTTACGACATGTCATGTAACCAAAAAAAATCAAGAAAAATATGCCACTGACTATATGTATTCTGATTTTGATTTTATCGTATTCCATATTTACAGTGTGATTATGCGTCAAAAATTAATTTCACCATACTATTTAGTAATAAAAAAATATAATTAATTGGATGTTGTTTGAAAATAATACTCCGGTCCTTAATATATGACCCAATTGTTGAGTTGGTTTTGGTTCTAAATATAAGACCCATTTGTTATATTGATCAATTTTCTATAAATTACCCCTGTGGATACTCCCTCAACCATAATCAAGTAGAAGAGGAAGATGGGTTATTAAAAAAGATGATTACAATATTTTAGGAAAAACGTGTCACATTTCTTATAATTAACTAATTTTCCTAACTTTCTTAATCTAATTAAATTAGATAGATATGTCTTATATTAAGAACCGGAAGAGTAATAATTATTGAAATAATAAATTTATTAATTAACTAAAAAAATGAGTGTTGAGTTTTTGCAGTTTTGCATCAGCTCTCACCTTCAGCGCTCCCAAATACCGACACGTAGATAAGGTTTGGTGGGGGAACCATCATTGCTATGACCGAATTTAGGGGCATGAAAACGAAAATGGAAATAGAACTGAAATTGGAATTTCAAAAGAAAAAATACTTAGGGAAAATGACAATAAGGTCCCACACAAGTATAAATACAGCAAAAAGGTCTCCTGAAATCTCATAATTTTTCTGAAGTCTCAAAGGGATTTAGATGTAATTTTCGGAATCCTCAAATTACTCTCTTGCCCTTGCCATCAGAAACAAAGACGAGAGAAATTCATTTGGGTGAGGAGTTCCCGCGCAATATGCTTGAGAGAGAAGACATTGGAAAAGAGGGAAGGAGCCATTGATGATGAAATATCTTCTCCATTACCATTAGTGAACTCTAAAGAGCTTCCATGTGAATCTCCACAAATTTTTAGGTGTGGAACTTTCTTTCCTCTCCTCTCCTACCTTTCTTGACAGATTGTGCATTTGTTTGGGAATGAGAAATCAGAAAATCATTTTTGTCTTTTTGGGTTGCTTGTGGGTGGTTTTGGGAATGGGATTCACAAGTTAATCAATAAAAAAGCTATGTTTTTTGTTGGTGTGTGTTGGTGATTTAAGTTGGGTGTGTAGGATGATCATGGGTGCTCTGTTTTTGGGTTGCTTGTGGGTGGTTTTGCTCTGTTCTGATGTTACTTCAGTGGCAAAGGAAGAAAAAGATGAAGGTTAGTGTGGGTGGAAACCCTTAACACGAAATGAGATATCGTGTTGTCAATCAGGTCGCGATAGTTGTCAACGCGTGTCGCGACAATTGTCAATATAGTTCCTTGACTTGTCAACGACAGTTGCGTGATTTTTTATGCAGGTTTAAATTACTGATGGCGGGTACATCTAGAAAGCATCTATTTTGCTTTGTTCACATAGGTGGAAAGTTTATAAATGATGGAGAAGATGATATGAGATATGTGGAAGGTAGTGTAAGAACAACAAATATAAAAGAGGGCACAAGTTATGAAGAACTAAAGGAGATTATATCATCAATTGTGGAAAAAAACCAACTCATTTCTTTTGAAATTCTCAGTTGTGTTCGATAAAAAAAACTTTTGTGGAGTTGGTAGATGATGATGGGGTAGAACATTTGATAAGGTTCAATGAAGAAAGTGGTCATCTGGATGTAGAAGAGACTGGAAATAAGAACCACATAAAAGCAACAAGGGATAATACAATGGAGGAGCAAATAGTTTAACAAATCTGTTATTTTCATTTCTTGGTATGTTAGTTGTTACTGTCTTGCTATCAACTTGTCAATGCATGCACCTTGACTTGTCATTTCCTACAAGATTAATCAATCATTTGGAGGTGTCAATGAATTGTTTATGTCTCCACCTACCTTATTTGATGTGATTGGAGAGCCATCATCAATTCCTTGTACTGTTAAAATGATCCCAACACCTACACCACAAATGAATTCCACAAAATGGAAGGATTTGATTATTGGAGAAGGACAAATATTTCCAAATGCCACTGCTCTCCGAGAAACATTATACAAATACAGCCTATCCCAGTAGTTTTCATACCCTTTTATTAAGAATAATCAGCAAAAAATCATTGTGAAATGCAAGGTTGATGGTTGTCCATGGTATATGGGTGCATAGTCAATGGGAACACATCAAGATACTGAGTTTTTAACAATCAGAACATACAAAAGTGAACACATGCATCATGCACAGGACAACTTAATTGTTTCTTACTCAGGTAGGTCAAATTTAGCTGCTTCAATTGTGATTGATGACTTGAGGTGCAATGTTAACAAGAGTTTTAATGAAAGTAGAAAAGACTTGTATAAAGAATATGGAGTGCAATTGAACTATACTCGAGCATATAGGGTCAGGAAGAGAGTACTAACGGAATTACATGGTCGAGTAGAAGATTCTTATAAGGTAATCCCTTGGATGTGTGAGAGATTAATAGAAACTGATCCTGATACAGTTGCAAGATGGGAAGGCTCAGATAGCAACCGATTTGAGAGGCTATTCATTGCATATGGATGCTCAATTAAAAGCTTTATACAAGGTTACATACCAATTATTTATATAGATGGATGTCATTTGAGTGGTCCTTATAAAGGAACTTTATTATCCTCTTGTGCATTTGATGCAGACAATGAGTTGTTTCCCTTATCATATGGTATTGTTAGCGGAGAAACAAATGATGAATGGGCTTGGTTTCTACAGAATCTGAAGGAGATAACCAGATCAGCACAAGTGACAATTGTCTCAGATTGGAGTAATGCTATCATCGGTGCTGTTAGGACAGTATTTGATGGTGAGAGACATGCTTTTTGCTATCGACATGTGAAAGAAAATTATAGTGCATAGTATGTGAAAATCAATAGAGGTGTGAGACGAACCTCAGAAAAAAAAAACAAGGAGAATGCACTTAATTTACTTAATGGAATCGCATATGCAAGGTATGACAATGAGTTTAATGTTGCGATGGAAAATTTAAGATTGTTTTGTCCACAATTGGCACAATGGGTTGAATCTCATGGGGATGTAGATAGATGAGCGCAAAGTAAATTTCCTTTTTAGAGATGGGATAGCATCATTAATAATCTTGCCGAGTCTTTTAATGCATGGATGTTGAAAAAAAGGAACCATGCCTTGCTGGTTTTGATACAAGAGCATCAAGAGAAGTTGGTGAAGAAGATGGTTGCTAGCAAAATGGGGATGAGAAGCTGAAAAAATGGTATAGAACCCAATATTGAATCAAAGTTGTCAGAACAAATAGCAAGAGGTGCGTATATAGCAGCAACATATTATGGTAATGACCATATTTCGGTGCAAACAATGCGTGCGGGAAGCATCATCTATGTGACTGTTGATCTTATTTCTCACAGATGCACATGTTTGGCATGACAAATGAGTAGAATACCTTGTCCATATGCGTGTGCGGCAATCAAACTAGTTCACCGTAGCGTGTATGATTATATAGATGACTGTTATAAATTGTGCACACAGGAGAAAATATATGCAAATAGCATGAGGCCAATTGCAACGCATGATTGCCCACAGCTGCATGCACCTACCGTGACTCATATGCTAACCCAAACATTCTTGCATCCACCCATAACTAAAAGGCCTCTAGGAAGGCCAAAGATTAATAAGATAAAATCTCAGTTCCAAAATAAGAAGGTTTATCGTTGTGAAAGATGCAAAGAGCCTGGACACACTGCCAAGACATGTAAGAACCCAAATCCCAGTTGAGAACATATTGAAATCAGCTTTTTTTTTGTATATGGATGTGAAGGGAATTTTTTGTAAATGGATACACACCAATAGTTAGTTTCTCGTAATTACATGCAACCCCTATGTTTTTTTGGGATGGGTTGTGAAATAGGTGTAATTTCATATATGTGAAAGTGTAAATGAAAGTTGACTATGAATTGGCATGTTAGATTCTGTTGTCATTACCTACACCCTGTATTGTTATTAGACCTATTATGACTTATCAATGGAGCACTATCACTTGTCAATTAATTTGCTGATGTAAGTTGTCAATAATATGAATTCAAGTTACATAACCTGTTATAGTAACATATGATATTTTCAATCACTCTGTCATATTATATTTTTGGTTATATTGTCATATATAATCATTATTAATGAAGTGTCAATGGTGGCACACTGACTTGTCAATCGTGGCACTGTGACTTGTCAATGGTGGCACACTGACTTGTCAATCGTGGCACTGTGACTTGTCAATGGTGGCAGACTGACTTGTCAATCGTGGCACTGTGACTTGTCAATGGTTGCACACTGACTTGTCATTGGTAGCACACTCACTTGTCAATGGTGGTATTGTGACTTGTCAATCGTCGCACTGTGACTTGTCAATGGTGGCACTGTGACTTGTTAATGGTGGCACTGTGACTTGCCAATAGAGCACTTTGACTTGTTAATGAAGGCACTATTCCTTATCAATTGAACATAACTTTAAGTAACACCTTCTTAATAATTATATTTTAATATAAATATTACTTAACATTATAAATAAATGACACCTTCAATTGTAAAAATTTTGAATATCAATTGTTAATATCCACATATTCATTTGTTATGAAATTGTTATATCACTTGTCATTAACTCCTGTTATATTACTTATTAATATTACATAAATTTGTCGATATCAATAAAGATATAAAACAACAAAAATAAAAATGTAATAAAACCCTAAGAAATTGGTATCATAACATCTGATAACAAAGGTAATAATATTATAAACATAATTTGATCAGTTTGTTACAAAATGACCTATTGACCATTTAGCTATTGCTACTCATGGCTCACACCCTTAGTTGCCAATCATCTTACAACACATCCTGGCATAACAGAACAAAAAATTAATTGACTCGTTTATCTCCTCCTCTTGCTCTTGTTGTAATCCGATAGCATCGATATCACTTCATCCCTATGTTTATTATGTGGATGGGTAACCAACCACCACAAACAGCCAACCTTCAACTCTTGTAATTCATTATTGGAGTATCATGGCATGGTATATCCCGCAGCATCACAAACAGTACCATCCCACTCTTGTAGCCAAGAGAGGACATGAACTCCACATGAATCACTGCCAAGCAAATTCAATATGTAGCACCATGCAATTTTTATTGTGAACAATAACAAACAACATAACACAGTCGAACAACTACACTCATGTATCATTCTGCACATAAACTTTAGTCCATTGCACTTCATTGTCAATTTTGTCCTCATTAGCAAACAATTTTGGCTTCATAGCACGCAGCATCTTATGGAAACAGTTTATCTGGAAAAAAAAAAAGCACATAATCAAGAGGCATCTCTAACAACACAGCATCCAGTGACAACTGACACAAGCATCCAATGACAACTAACACAGCATCCAGTGACAACTATAGAAGCATCCAGCGACAACTAACACAGCATCCAGTGACAACTAACACAGCATCCAGTGACAACTATAGAAGCATCCAGCGATAACTAACACCAGCATCCAGTGACAACTAACACAAGCATCCAGTGACAACTAACACAGCCTTTAGTGACAACTAATACAGCATCCAATTACAACTCTGCAAGCATCTAGCGACAACTAACACAACAGTAAATAACTTAGCATGCAGTGACAACTACGTAGGCTACTAGTGACAAGTATAATAGCAGACATTGACAAGTATAACAGTAGTAAATAACTACACATAGTTTGTGTTGTTAAAATTGTCTTAGATTGAAGTGCCCTTTATTTGTCCCTTTTTTCTTCTTCTTGGCATCATGTTGCTGCTGACCTCCTTCTTTGCTTGTTCTTCCTCTACTTGTAATCTCATGTATGTGATGCTACCAATTAATGAGTCAAGGACGTAGAAGGTCATGGTCTTTGTCTCCAAAACATAGCAAAACCAATGATCTTCAAATAACGTAGGACCGAAAAGGAAATCGCATTCCTCTATATTGTACCCAATATATTTAGGTAATATTTCCCTTCCATGGTCCTCCTATTTCCATCTTAAAGGATTTGCCACCATCTTTTGCATGAAATCTACACTAAATATATGCCGGTTGACTCACCCCTCTTTATCCTTTTGATCTCCAGCAAATGTCTTCGCCACCATAGTCATAAACTGAAATTACAATACAAAGAAATTACAATTCTACCATCAAATTACTCATTCTAATGTTAACCATATACATGTAACTCACCTTGTCGTTTATCCATTTTCTACATTGGAAACATTGCAACTCACCACGGGTTAGGAAGTATCCATACATCGATACAAAGTATCTAATGCAAATGAAACAATTATGAACTCAGTAAATTCTGTAACATAATTTAAATTTGGTCACCAAAACATAATACTTACTGCTTTTGCTCCTCTTCATCACACCTTGATGTACACATGTCAAATAAAGCTTGCCTATCATCAATTGTTCTCTTGTTCCCAGGCTTACTTTTGATTTCCAGAAATGGAGACCTAAGAGCCTTACCCTTACTTATCACCCTTGTTGATTTCCTCACATATTTTTTTCCTTCCCCTTGGTCGTCCTCTTCATCCTCTTCTTCTCTTATATTTCCTTTTTCATCTTCTTTGTCCTCTTCCTGCTCTTTGTCCTCTTCATCCTCTTCTCTTTTATTTTCTTCATCTTCTTTGTCCTCTTCTTGCTCTTTGTCCTCCTCATCCTCTTCTTCTCTTTTTATTTTCTTCTCTACCTATCTCCTTCTCTGATTGAGTTTCTTGTTCTTCTTCTTGATTTCTATCATCTTTCGATTCAGTTCCATCTTCTTCAATTTCCTCTTTCTCGGATTCACTTCCTTTGACAACTTTTTTCTCTTCTGACTCAGATTCTTCCTCCTCATCTTTCTCCTCTTCACTTACATTGTCACTATCCTTCATTAGTCTTAACTGAAGGGACATCATTTCCTCTCCCAACATTATCACTAATCGAGCATATGTTTTCTTGATCTCTTATACAAATAAAATTCAGAACTTCAATCTGTAAGCAACAGCACAAAAAAAAAAAAAGTCCATTAAGTCTCCAAGTCCACATATCAGGTGAGTTAAATTTTCTGGACCAACATTGGTGGCTTGACTAGTCGGATGTAATAATCCTCGATCGCTCTCCTTCTCCATGTTAACTCTTTCCTGCACTTTCTTTTCATCCCCAAATGCAAGAGCATACTTAACATGTGAAGCTTTTGTTTCCCCTAATGGAAACTTTTATAGACAATATATCTGCATGTGACATGAATGATAAGTTAACAATAGCCATTGACAACATTCAGACCATAAAATGACAACAAAAATATACAAATTATAATAGCACTTACTTGTAGGAAGTATAGACAGCTTGGAACATTCTTCTTCTTTTCAATCAACTTGCCTTTTTCCAATTGTTTCTTGCACACTCCAATGCCCTTGTATAGTTCATTCAACACATAAGATGACCAATCAAACTTACTCAATCTATCCTTTGTTGATAGTATTAGCTTCAACAAATAATCAGTGACACAAATACTTGCATTAGGACACAACAACATTCCCAATACATACATGACAAACAGCATCTCATTTTCATCTTGTTTCTCCTCGGTCAACAATGACGCTATCTTCTTGTATGGAATATTGACATACACAATCCTCCATTGCTTGAACACTTCATCTTCACTACTCACAGCTACTTTAATCTCTTCCCCCTCAAATGGTAGCCCCATAAAGTCATACACATCATTTGCCCCCATTTTCCTTCTCTTCCCTCTTATGGAAATGCTTTTTGTTGGAAGGTCGAATGCACACATAAACTCTTCACACAATTCTCTTTGAATTGTGTGGCAACATAATTCAACCAACTTGTCAAAATCTATCTTTTTTAGCTTATCCATCAGGTCCTTCCTTTCTTTGACATGCTTGCAAACTTGTACGAATTGCTTAGGTGCACATCTTGTGTAGAAAGGAACTATATACTTCTTGGACTTTGTAGAAGCTCTTTGTTCCCTAGCCCTTTGACAATATTCCTCCCTTTGCTTTTCAGATAATTTATTCCAGGCCTTCCTCACATTGGATTCCCTGATTCAAGGGATTTGTAGTTTCTCGAGGTTTGCTTATAGAATTCCTCTGTGAACAAGGCATAACTAGAAAAATTAGAGCTCCCTTGTCCACTTGCATTGCTTCCATCCTTCCCCATTTTCTTAACCTGCCAAAAAAAAAGACAAACTATGACTAATTTTGCATGATATAGAAGGCAAGTCAAAAAATGGAAGAATTTAATAAATACATATATTTGGTACATGGCACACCAAGATTTAAAGAAGAGGGAAAAAGACAATAGCATCAGATAACTTGCCCAATACAGCAGCTCCCAACTCTATCTTGATTATTATCTATGGTTTAGGATCAAAATTATATTTTTTCTCCTTGTGCAATGCAATGCACAACATCAATAATAACCTAATAGAAATTTTTTACCGGGGGATATTTTAATTTGAACAAAATTTTAGGTTTTGAAAATTCAAAATGCACATTCAAATAGTAAAATAGAGAGAAGAGATACAGATAAATAACTAATAAAACAATAAACTAAGACAGATTCCCGTACAAAGCATATTGTTTATGTGCCTTGTGCATAGCAAAATTATAAAATGAAGCCACACTACAGTAAAATTAAAAACTGTATGCCTTCTTCGATTTTTCATATTGCAATCATAAGTTGGTTTCCTTACTATATCAAGCTCAATGTACTTAGTAATTTCTAAAAAAGGGAATTCTGATTATTAGTATTCAGTAATGGGAAGCAACGTAATCTGGGAGAAAAATAAAAAGAAATTAAGCTTTTAGACTATGCAGAAGGTAAATGCACTACTCATTCCCTCATGAACCTTAAAACTTGTTTCAACATCTGATATGACCAATTGTATTATGCTTTAAACAACAAACTGGCAGCAGAGAATGAAAGGGAAAAAGGATGGAAAAACAAACCATCATTCATAATCTCTGCCTCCGTCGTTCAATGACTTTCCTTTCCAAGAAATCAGCGTCTCTGCCTCTGTCGTTCAGTCACTTTTTGTTCCCAGAAATTAGCGTCTCTACCTCCGTCGTTCAGTGACTTTTCGTTCCCAGAAATCAACGTCTCTGCCTCCGTCATTCAGTGACTTTCTGTTCCTAGAAATTAGCGTCTCTGCCTCCGACGTTCAGTGACTTTCTGTTCCTAGAAATTAGCGTCTCTGCCTCGTTCGTTCAATTACTTTCTGTTCTCAGAAATTAGCGTCTCTTTCTTTGTCGTTCAACTACTTCTGTTCTCAGAAATCACCATCTCTGCCTTCGTCATTCAGCAATCTCTGTTCCTAGAACTCGACTTCTCTGCCTCCATCCTTCAAAACTCGGCTCCTCTCCCTCTGTCGTTCACAACACTTAGGTCGCCAGAACTTTTCTTCCTTCGACGTTGCGTTTTCCAACTTCTCCAAGATAGCCAGCCGTGTTTGATCTCGTAAGGAAGGGCTCCAACAAATTTTACTTTAGGGGCAAAAGAGTAATTTGAGGATTCTGAAAATTGCATCTAAATCCCTTTGGGACTTCAGAAAAATTATGAGATTTCATGGGACCTTTTTGCTGTATTTATGCTTGTGTGGGACCTTAATGTCATTTTCCCAAATACTTATTATAGCAGAAGTTTATATATATATTTCCTGTCATATAACTGTAAACTGAAAAAAAATTATTAACTTCATTAGCACATCTGTAAGTACAAAATTGTAATCATGAGATTCACTTTTTAGCTGTCTTCACAATTCTCCCTTAAATTATATATTTGTCTAATAGCTATTTAGAAATGTTGGAAATTTGCTTTTTTTTCTGAAAGCAAATCAAATATGTTTTTTAGTTGACAAAGGAAATTAAAAATCATAATTTCTTAAGAGAAATCACAAACAAATTGGGCTACTTTGATATTTCGTATAGCATTATATTACCTATTTCTTAATATAAAAACTTGTTTCACTTTCAATTTGGTACTAAATATAAAACTCCAATCCACTTTGTCTTTTATATTTATCTATTTTTTTAAAGTAGTCATTGTAATAGTTACACAAGTCAAATGTTCTATCAAATGGTAATTTTAGTTAATACACATAATTAGCAAGGGTATTCTAGAAAAGATAACACATATTTATTAAAATAACTAAGTTAATTAAATTTTTTTAATCTCCCCGAATTAGTTAACTGGGTTTTATACTACCTCCAGTCCTTAATATAATAGTTCGTTTGACTTTTATTTTAATTCTAAATATAAGATATCAATTCACTTTGTCTCTTATATTTATCCAATTTTTTCTAATATAGTCATTGTCATAATGATAGTTTTAACCAATATACTTAATTAGCAAAAATATTTTAAAAAAGACAATACTTATTTATTACAAATAACTAATTTAACTAATTTTTTAATTTATTTAAATTAATCAATTATTTTTTATATTAAGCACATGAAATGATATTACGGATGGGAGGTAGTATTTATCCCTTGGTCAATCATTGGCCACAAAAGAAGGGGAAGGACACCAAAAACGATCACATGATCTGACGGTCAAACAGCGGAAGAAGTCTTTCCCTGTATGACAGTACAGCTCCACCTTATCCTCGTACAACATCATTGGCCCATGGGGATGGGAGTAGAATGGTAAAAGCATCTAAGAGCATATTAAGGTCGACGAACTACCTTCCTTTTTTGGGAGGGGGCGGGGGTTGAGTAGTTGGTTGGAAAGTCGTCAGAAAGTCACATTGAAAGCTGTGCTTCAATGGAGGCTGCCGCAAATGGTAATGCTCTTGCTTTGCATGTTTTCATCCAAAGTTACGTGTGTGTGTGTAATTCCCTTCACCAAGCCCCTTGTCATGTTCAAGAGTTGGAAATTGATCAAGCATACCAAAAACCCTCTCCCTGATATGTGAATACTATATCTAGTCCTTAATATAAAAACTAGTTAATTAATTAAAGTAAATTAAAAAAATTATTTAAATTAATTATTCGTAGTAAATATGCATTGTTTTCCTTATAATATCTTTGCTAATTAGACATAGTAGTTACAACTACTATTACTATAAGGACTACCTTAAAAAAATAGGTAAATATGAGAGATAATATGAATTAGAGTTTTATATTTAGAATCAAAATTAAAATCAAACATACTCTTATATTAAAGACTAAAGGCAGTAGTTAGTAAGAAGCATGACAAAACCTAAATTTTCTCTAAAAGGTGTGGTTAATCAGAACCTACTATTTTTCTTTAAGTGTCTTTTATGAATAAGAACAAATCATATCCAAATATTATTTCTTATATAAAAAGAAACTGATAGATACTCCCAGTTATATATATAAAATTTAAATAACTGAATCACATTTAACGAACTAGCAATTAAAATTAGTTAAACATAATAAATGGGTTAGAAATGTATTTTTTTCTCAAATTTGCCCTTATTTGTTGAGAGTAAACAAGAAAGGCAATAAATAAATAAAATAATAAAAGAGAATATATGAGAATAATATTAATGAGAGAAGGAATACTAAATACAGTCAACTAAAAGCAAAATAAAAAAAAAGTAATAAATGCTCAGATAAACTCAAAAAATTAAACTTATATTTTGGATTGGACCTATCTATAAAAATGAAGCTTACATGTAAGATCGAAGAGGGTGCAATATTATAGATAATTTGAAGGTTAATATTATCTTTAGTATCTAAAATTTGACATCATGTTTACTGTAGTCCTTTAAATTTGAAACCAATAATTTTAGTCATTGAAGGTTCAATATTTTTAATGTATCTAAAATGTATACATTATTTCTAGGATTTTATTAAACTTCAATTAATAAAGCAAATAGTCGTACATTATATTAACAAGCGCTCTCCTAACCTTAGCTTGTTCATTGAAATTATGCAAAATTTCCTCCTTATTTTTAAAATCTTCAGACTTTTTTTTGACGTAACATTAACTAAATTACCTAGGTAGACTTTTCTTCAAGTTTTCTCAGATCATACCAATCTCTTCTATTTCTACTATTTTATGAGATTTTCTCACATTCCGTAGTCCTCCATTATTTTAGCCATCTGCCGACGGCCCTTCCTTAGTTTGCACGTAAGCTCATCATAATCATCATTGAATATAAGGAAAATAAACATAAAGTTGAGTTGATTAATGTAACTTTTTGTTTGAATGAATGGTAATATAATAGGTGGCAATAAAAGAAAATGAATTGTAAAATACTACTAGCTCCGGTTCTTAATATAAGAGCTACTTAACTAATTTGGATAGATTAAAGAAACTAGTTAAATTAGTTTTTTATAATAAATAGGTATTGGTTTTCCTAAAATATTCTTGCTAAACAAATATATTGGCTTAGAACTATCATTATTACAAAGATTACCTTAAAAAAATAGATAAATATAAGAGATAAAATATATTGGAGTCTTATATTTAGAATCAAAATAAAAATTAAATAGGCTCTTATATTAAAAACCGGAGGTAGTACTATTAAGCTAATAATTGTGACTTTATTTGAAAAAATTAATATTAGTAATTATTTTGTCGTAAAAAGGAGGTGGCAGTTGCATGAAGGGGCATGCATGCGGACAACTCAACTCACGCGTCGATCTCCTTTCTTTTTAAATGATTCTCTAATTGATGATTCCTTGGTGAATGGATGTCATGGCTGCAGAATCGTAATAAGAATATTTCATTTTGCTTGTTAATATAATATGATTAAGGTTGATTCCTAATTTCAAATCATAATACTTTTCTCTTAGCATTAAAGCAGATCGTCCATATGCTTCGATGGAAAATATATATAGAGAAGAATGTTTGATTACTTACATTCGCGTATTTGGATAATTTACATTTATTTTTAAACTCCATATACACTATAAAAAAACATATAATAAACCATACTATTCATAAGGAATAGTAAACCTTGCAATTTATATCTTAAATTATATGTCAAGCATGAGACTCAAATCTAATTTCTCTATAAGATGAAACATCCTCGTTAACTGTTAATTCTAAAAATTAAAAAAGCTGAAAATAAAGAAAAATAAATTACAGTACACATCCGATCCTTAATGTATGACCAATTTAAAGAGTTGATGTTGGTCTCATATATAAAACTTATTTTGCATATTGATCTATTTTTTTAAATTAAATTTTTGATATTTTGATATTTTCCCAACAATAATCAAGTAGGAGAGGGAGGAAAATAATCAAGGAAGATATTTAGGGTGTTATAAAAAAAATATCATATTAACTAATTTAACTAATATCTTTAATTTACTCAAATTAGGTAATTAAGTCTTATATTAAAAACAAAAAAGGTAATAATTTCTTGTATAAAAAGAAACATGCCATGTTTAATAGACGGAGGAGGGAGTACGACTATAAGATACAGGTGCTGCTAAAAAAAAAAAGGACTATAAGATACTCCCTCCGTCTCTTATTGTAAGATCTAATTTTTTATATGGGTTTGTTCCTTTTTATAAGATCCTCTTTGAATTTGTCTGGATATTTAATACAGTATTACCTATTTTATCTATAATTTAATATATTTTATATTTTTTCTTTCTTCATTTATATTACTATTACTCTCCCACATTTATCTATTTATATATAAGAGTATATTGGTAAAAAATTACATTTGCACATATTAATTGCTTTTAAATATTTTTAATTATTTTTTTAAATCACGTAATTTAGTTTTTAAAAAAATCTTATAATAAAAAACAGAGCAGTACAAATAACAATTTCAATGGGATTATTGTGGTGTGGGAATGGTAAATGAGGAAGGGATGGTTTTGTTTTATTTTTTAGTGGACACATTATGCGATGCCAGCAAAATGTGCAACAGAAATGGAATGGGACTACCTGTTGGCCGCATATGTGAACACAAGGGTTGAATTGACGTTGCCTCCTTTGACTCTCTTGTCTGTTCTAGGATTGTGTTGACAAGGGATTTGCACCGGGTGTTCATTGCTCATCAGGATCTGAACCGTCCAGATCCGATCTGGACGGTCCATATTTAATTTTATTTTTATTATCATTTTTTTAAAATAATTATTTTAATAGGTATAGAATAAAAAATAAAGATAATTTTTTAACTATTATACTTTAAAAAAATAATTTTTTTCTATTTTATAATAATTATTTAAAAATATTAAATCTGGACCGTCAAGATCTAATCTGGACAGTCCAGATTGCTCATCACTTGATGAGCACTGGGTGCTCATGAAGTGATGAGCACCGAATGCAGATCCGTTGACAAGTGGATCATGATGACAATTACCAAAATGACCACTTTCATCAATCTCCTATTGTAAGCTCTTGTTAAACTAACTAACTAATCTTGAACCAAAAAAAACACCAATTAATTAATCATTATTAATATGATATAGACGCAATCCAACCAGAAAAAATGACCAAAAACAACTGAAAATTACTAAATCTTAAATCAGGTTTAGTGATAACACTTTATTTAGTGTTAACAATGCTTAATTTACAAATGACAACAAATTTAACAATACTTAATTTGCAAATGATAACAAATTTTTATTGACGTTTCTTATTTAACATTTAATAATATTTTTCTTTTTTTGTCATTTTCTTGTGAAAAATTACTTCTTTAATTTTAAAATCCCAAATCTGAAATTACTATAAAGATATTTATCATTTGCCTTTCAAGTGTAGTCAATTTTTGTTAAAGTATAGTAAACAAAAATATTTAGAATTTTTCTACCAAAAAAATATTTAAAATTTTGAAATTCAAAATATATCTTTTTGAGATTTTTCCTATGACATGTTCTTTAAGGCTCCTTGAAATAATAAAGGCTTAACCTACATGTAGTGCTGAAATATTCTTCACCATCACTTAACGCTATGTTTGGTACGGGGTTTTTGGAGGGGAGGGGAGGGAAGTTGCTCCCCTCCCCTTGTTTGGCCGGTATAATTTTTTAGGAGGGGAGGGGAGCTCTTCCCCTCCCCTCGTTTGGTTAAGATGTTTTTTAAAGAAGGGAGGGGTTCTTCTCCCCTCCCCTCCCCTTCTAGCCTCCCCTCCAAAAGTGGGGTTTTTTGGAGGGGAGATGAGAGATGATATTTTAATTCCTTATATGCCCTTTCGATTTGTTAACTTCTAATCAGTCATAAACATTTCTACATAAGAGAGTTCTTTTGAGCATCTAATAAGAGGTTATTAAGATAATTATTTCCAAAATTAGTGAGCATTTGTAAACTTTTTTTCTCTTCTTCTAATTCTAAGAGGCCGTTGATATTTTCTTTCACCTTCAAGGTCTTTTCTATGATTGAAATCTATCACTTGTGACTTTTTGTCTTGATATTCTATAAGTGTATGACTGTATCTTGTAAATCAAAATTAGTGAATTGTATTATATATATATAGTTATATCTTAACAAAATAAAAAGTGAGAAAATTCATTTAAATTTTATGAGGCTAAAATAGTCAATTTTTTTATTAGAACAAAATAAGGTATTATTAAAATTGCTCCCTCCCCTCCCCTCCAATCAATCCAAACAGGAGATCATTAAAATCCCTCCCCTCCCTTCCCCCTCCCTCCCCTCCCCTTTGTAGCTACCCTCCCCTTTCCTCCCCTCCCCTTCCCTTGATTAAAATCCCTCCCCTCCCTTCCCCTCCGTCGAGCCAAACATAGTAGTGTCGTCAATTAATTTATGATTTACTTAGTACCTTAAAAATAACATTTCAGTAATACTCGTTATTTTTAAAAAAAATTTAGTAGCATTTTGAATCTGTAGTTTAGAATGCTCACTGTTGCTAAGAAAAATATTTCAAACAATATTTTGCAACACTAAATAATTTTTAAAAAATATTTTAAAATGTTGAATATATCAATATTATTAGAAAATATTTCAGGACATTGAATAGTTATTCACTCTTTTGTACAAAAGAGCCTAATACAATCAACAAGCTATGAGTTGAGGTGGTAGCGGCCTCACCCTCGTAAGGAGCAGAACACAAATTCAAATCTTAAAAAGTGCACTTGTTGAGAGGGCTATCCCTTAACTGTTTCAGGTCTGAAATAGATTAGTCCTAAATCTATCATGATTTGAGAATACTCTTGTTTCATTTAAAAAAAACCTAATACATTAACAATTTCTTATAAGATGGCTTTTGCGTCTTTTCGGGTAAGTTATGAGGTGACTAAATAAGGGCACTAATAATAAATGCATGAGCAGAGCAGGGCCCAAAAGTAGCATAGCGCGGTTCACCCGCTGATTTCCTGAAGCTGAGTGCGAGCCGCTGGGGAGCTATTAATTACTACTATCTCCGATCTTAATTATAAGACTTAGTTAATTAATTTGAAGAGATTAAAAAAAGTTAAATTAATTATTTGTAATAAATAGATGTTGTCTTTCTTAAAATATCCTTACTAATAAACTATATTGATTAGAACTACAATTATTAGAAGGACTATCTTGGAAAAAATATATAAATATGAGAGATAAAATGAATTAGGGTATTATATTTAAGACTAAAATAAAAGTCAAACAGAGTCTTATATTAAGGACCGGAGGTAGTACCTTCTATTTTAATACCGAGACTCTATTATATTTTATTTTTATTTATTATTTTTTTTAAGCTAGTCTTTGTAATAATAGTAGTTCTAACAAATATACTTGATTGATAAAAATATTTTAAGAAAGACAATATCTATTTATTATTAATAACTAATTTAACTAGTTTTTTTAATCTACCCAAATTAATAACCGGAGGTAGTATAATGTTTTATTGATTGCAAGTTGCAAGATGAAAATTAAAAATTGAATTTTTTTAACCTCAAAATGTTAAATCTTTCAAAAGTCAATTCTTACACTTTAAATTGTTAATGACTACTATTTCAGTAGTCAATAAAAAATTTTAAAAAAATATAAGGGTAATTTTGGTAATTAAACAAATGATTTTTTTTTTTGCAATGAGGTCCTTCAGGACTTCAGATTTCAGAATAATTTAATAACTTCAAGAGATTTTTTTGTATTTAATTCTCTTCTGTGGGATTTTATTGCAATTTTTCCTAAAAATATAACATTGACTTTATGTATTCTAATTTTGATTTTATCGTATTCCATATTTACCGTGTGATTATGCGTCAAAAATTAATTTCACCACACTATTTGGTAATAAAAAATATAATTAATTGGATGGTGTTTGAAAATAATAATAATTGAAATAATAGATTTATTAATTAATTAAAAACACGAGTATTGAGTTTTTGCAGTTTTGTATCAGCTCTCACTTTCAGTGCTCTCAAATTCTAACATGTAGATATTACTATGACCGGACTTAGGAGCATGAAAATGAAAATGGAAATAGAACTGAAATTGGAATTTCAAAAGAAAAAATAAAATAAATTGGACCCCTTATTATAGTCGAAATTATTTTCTATATATTTCCTATTATATAACCGTAAACTGAAAAAAAAAATTATTAACTTCATTAGCACATCTGTAATTACAAAATTGTAATCATGAGATTCATTTTTTAG
The DNA here is from genome assembly GCF_004799145.2 of Neltuma alba. NCBI lineage: Eukaryota > Viridiplantae > Streptophyta > Magnoliopsida > Fabales > Fabaceae > Neltuma > Neltuma alba. The sequence goes on from NW_021636212.1 coordinate 156,675, forward strand.
CTGTCTTCACAATTCTCTCTTATATTATGTATCAATAGCTACTTAGAAATGTTGGATATTTGCTTCTTTCTTTTTGAAGTAAATCAATTTTTTTAATTGACAAAGGAAATTAAAAATCGTAAGGCTCTTAGGAGAAATCACAAACAAATTGGGCTGCTTTGATACTTCGTGTAATGTTATATTACCTCTTCCTTAGTATTTAATGTAAAAGTCCGTTTGATTTTTAATTTGATCATAAATATAAAACTCCAATCTATTTTGTCTTTTATATTTATCTATTTTTGTCAAAATAGTCTTTATAGTAGTTACACATGTTAAAAATTTTATCAAACTAATTTGAAGGTTCTTATAGTTTCTCTTAATTTTGAATCAGGTCCTTGAGCTTTTTTTTCTTTTTATTAGGTCTTTTAACTTTTTATCATTAAATTTACGAGTCCTTGCCGTTAAAGAAAGCAAACACCGTTACATCTTTCTTCTCTGCTGTGCCTGAACTCACGGTTCCTGCTTAAAACCAAAGGAGCATCAAAAGCCAAGCAATCAATCCATTCATTCATAGCTCCTTCTAACTCGTATCTCTGGCATCCATATCCTTCCCGCCACTTCCAAGTTGGGCCTCTTCAGCTTCTCTCCTCCACTTTCCTCTGTAGAATCAGAAAGCATGGATAAGACCACATCAAACTAATCATGACTTTCACTACTAGACTCATTATCATCTTCAACAATATCATTAGTTTGATTCAAACTCTAGTTTCTCAAATGGATTTGGGACATGAGGGCTCTTGGACTGGCTCTCTTCATGCTCATTTTGTTCTCACCGTCGAGCTCCTTGGAGGCCATGAAAGTCCATCTCTCTCGTCTTCCTCTACTGATTCATTGTGTTGTCTCTTTTTCACGTGGGTTTGATGAACAAACTCGTTTCATCGTTAGAGTAGTGAGCCTTCTTGCGTTTCAAGAGATGTGATGTCGTAGAAGAACTGGGAAGCAATGATGAGATCGCAGGACGTTGAAGGTGTAACGGTAATTTTTTTTGTTTTTTTGGTGTACAATGGGGCAAACGCCCAAAATCAAACACTATCAGTAACTAATCTTGGATGGCATAACAGTGTTTGCTCTATTTAACGAGAAGGACCAATAGATCTAAAAGTAAAAAGTTAAAGGACCTAATAAAAAGAAAAAAAAAGCTCAAAGACCTGATTTAAAATTGAGAAAAACTATAAGGACCTCTAAATTAGTTTTTCTTAGTAGTTTTAGTTAATACACATGATTAGTAAGAATAATCTAGGAAAGAAAATACCTATTTATTATAAATAATTAACCTAACTAATTTTTTAAATCTCCCTAAATTAGTTAACTAGGTCTTATTCTACATTTCGTCCTTAATATAACAGCTCATTTGACTTTTATTTTAGTTTTAAATATAAGAGAATATAAGACTTTAACATATGGGAAAATTTCACTGTAAGACCGCAGAAGACAATTAATCTCAAAGAGCCCCCAAAACTTTCTGAAACCTCACTGCAAGACCAAGGGGCCAATCTGATATTAATTCCACAAATGAAATGACGCCACTGCCCCTAGTAGGAGGGAACAAGTGCGGGAGAGTGCATTTACAAATGAGAACTAGCCAATTTGCAGAATAAATACATATGTTCACACGTGGAATCAGTCCGTTCACATGTGGACTGGTTCACCTGATGCATGCGTTCGTGAGGGAATAAGTGTGGGAGACGCATTTGCAAGGGGAATTAGCCAATTTGCAGATGAAATACATATATTCACACGTGAAATCAGTCCGTTTACATGTGGACTGATTCACCTGATGCATGCGTCCGTGAAGGAACAAGTGCGGAAGAGCGCATTTGCAAGGGGAATTAGCCAATTTGCAGAATAAATACATATATTCACATGTGGAATCAGTCCGTTCACATGTGGACTGGTTCACCTGATGCATGCGTCCGTGAGGGAAAAAGTGCGGGAGAGCGCATTTGCAAGGGGAACTAGCCAATTTGCAGAATAAATACATATATTCACACGTGGAATCAGTCCGTTCACATGTGGACTGGTTCACCTGATGCTAAGGGTAGTGGCGTCATTTCGTTTGTGGAATTAATATCAGATTGGCCCCTTGGTCCTGCAGTGAGATTTCAGAAAGTTTTGGGGGCTCTTTGAGATTAATTGTCTTGTGCGGTCCTACAGTGAAATTTGCCCTTAACATATTTTGTCTCTTATATTTATTCTTTTTTTCTAATGTAGTCCTTGTAATAATGATTATTCTAACTAATATATTTGATTAGCAAGAATATTTTTTTAAAAAATAATGCTTATTTATTATAAATAAATAATTTAATTAATTTTTTAATTTACTCAAATTAATTAATTATTTTTTACAGTGGGGAGGTAGAATTTATTAGTTGGTCGATCGTTGGCCACAAAAAAAAGGGGGGAAACAAAAATAGATCACATGAGCTGATGGTCAGACGCCAGAAGAAGTCTTTTACTGTATCACAATACAGCCTAACCTTATCTTCGTACAACATCATTCGTCCATGGGAATAGAGGTAGAATGGTAAAAGCATCCAAGAGCAGATTAAGGTCGACGAACTGCCTTCCCTTTGGGGGTTTTTTTTGGGGGGGGTGTTTGAGGAGTGGTTGGAATTTGGAAAGCAGTAATAAAGTCACATTGAAAGCTGTGCTTCAATGGAAGCTGCCTCAAATGGGAATGCTCTTAGTCTCTTGCGTTGCATGTTTTCATCCAAAGCTTTTATATAAATATATATATATATATATATATCCCTTCATCAAATTCCTCATTATGTTCAAGAGTTGGAAATTGATTAAGCATACAAAAAATCCTCTCCATCATATGTGAATACTACACATGATTCTTGATAAAAAAACTAGTTAACTAATTTAAGTAAATTAAGAAAATTAGTTAAATTAGTCATTTATAATAAATACGTATTGTCTTTTCTAAAATATCCTTGCTAATTAAGCATAGTAGTTACAACTACCATTACTATAAAGACTATTTTAGAAAAAATAAATAAATATAAAAGATAAAGTGAATTGGAGTTTTATATTTATGATCAAAATAAAAATCAAACTAACTCTTATATAAAGGACCGGGGATAATATTTAATAAGAATCATGACAAAACCTAAATTTTCTCTAAAAGGTGTGGTTAATCAGAACCTGCTAATTAAGAGCAAATCATATTCAAAGATTATTTCTTATATAAAAAGAAACTGATAGATACTCTCTTTGTTCCTATATATAAATTTCAAATAACCGAATCACGTTTGATGAACTAGTAGTTAAAATTAGTTAAAAATAATAAATAGGTTAAAAATGTATTTCTTCCTCAAATTTGCCCTTATTTGTTGAGAGTAAATGAGAAAAGTAATAAATAAAAAAATGATAAAAGAGAATATATGAGGATAATATTAACGAGAGAAGGAGTACTAAGTACAGTAAATTAAGAGCAAAATAGGGAACAATATTGTGTACTCTGATTGTGTTGAAGCTTTAGACTTTTGTAATGGGGTTGCTGATTGTAATTATCCTTTGAGTGACCTAGTTGATGAAATTAGGAAAATCATTCATAGAGAATGGCAAGTCTTATTGATGTATAGTTCTAGAGAAAACCTTGCTACTGCTGATTATCTTGCCAAAGCTTTCCATTTAAGGAAGCTAACTTTTGTGTTCTTCATCAATCTCCACCTTGGCTTGAATGGGTGGATCTTGATGAAGAAAGTTAGTTTTTGTAATGCTTTATTCTGTTGAATAGAAAGTTATCCAGTTCTTATTACCAAAAAAAAAAGTACAAGCGTTTTGAAAAAAATCATGTTCTAGTCTTAAAATTTATTAGTTCAGCTTTCAGAAAATACAAATAATATTAATCTATTCCCTTAACCCTGAAAATAACTTAATTATTAAAATATTTCACTGTTGTTATTGGAATTATAAATACAAATCCTTAATTCTTATTTTTTGAAACTTTAATTTCACACTATTATCTGGTTCTAATTAAAACCTAAAAAAAAAAAGGTTAGAAACTCATGATCGATCTAATTAGTACTAATCAAGCATTATGATTCTCTATTCAAGCTTCTCAATTAAACATAGATGTATCAGTGAAGGCCAAGAACATCAGTCTCTCATCAATCCATTACAATATCCATATACGATAATAGTAAAGGCCTAAGATAGAACATGCTCACTAAAAATAAGAATTAAACCAAGCTAATCATAAACAAACATCTCTAACCCACACGTTCCTTGATAACCAGATTGGTTTACTTATATTTAACAGAGCATTCATATGTTTGATGATTGGGGTTTATGACCAACCACAGATATAATCAAGAACATAGACCAATGCGAGAGAGAAGGGATAAAGTAGGATGGCCACTATAGAAGTCCAGAGGGGAAAAGTGGTACGGAAACTGGCAAAGGCCCCCATCACAATACAAACTACCAGAATGACCAACACTTCTGCAGAGAAGTCCCATGTCAATCCCCTTATATACACAAGGGCCAAGAACACTGCCAGGCAAAGCACGTTGTTCATTGTCACCGACCCATATAGCTGCAAACACACAAATAATGCACTATATTTTTAGAAGCCTTCATTAATTGTCACAGCAAGCATATGAGGAAAATGCCTGAATGTATGTACACACTTTTCAAAAATCGGATTTGAAATACATTTCATTTTCGTCAAGAATTCCGTGGGCGTTAGGTTTTGGAAACAGAATGAAGAAATTTTAGGAGATAAGCAGGACTGGAACAAAAAGTTATGAGAAGAAATTTAAGCATGATACTGAGTGAAGGGACGAAATATCTATTCTGACTAAGAATCTCTGAGTGTTGCTGCTACAAGGAAAGACCTGTGAGACTGTGAATTATGGGATTTATACTATGAGCCTGGCATCTCCATATACCGCGCAATGCAATGCCGATTATGACAGAAAAGCAAGCTAAAGAACCAGAAATTGGAACGATATATTGATCGAAAGATAAACTGGATGTTTCTCCCTAAGACATCCCCGCAAAACAGAACTAAAGTAAAATGGCACAAGCTGAATACCATATGCTTAAAGAAAAGAAGAGTGTCAAAAAAAGTAATAAACATACGTCGGAAAAAGTTATGGAGGCGGTCTGCCTTTCGTCACGGCTAGCAAAATAATTGCTGCCACTGCTTCGCTGGAATTCGTAGCCAAAGGCAGTACAATGAAGGAAATGAAGAATGCAGGAATACTTGTGACGTCGGAAAATTCGTCAACAGCATCAACCAGAGGATCAGCAACTACAGCAGCAATAACTGTTCCCAGAAGGAGCAGCAGCACTGCTTTTATAGTATTCCATTTGGCATTCTGAACACCCTCAGCAGCTTCTTCAGCCGGAGCCCCAACATCCAGTAGATCGTGTTCCCTCTTTGTTTCCTGCAAATGAAAATCCAGTCAGTTATATATCCGTTTCCTGAAAGAATTTCTTTGGTCGAGTCTATCATAGTAAAACTCACTTGGTAAAAATCAGTTAAGTACTTCATTGTATGTGGACCGGCATCACCAGAAGCACGTCGAGAGCGCTTAACCTTAGAAAGCCATCTATTAGTTCCGTTAAAAAACTCATCTTCATCAATAAATGAGTTACGAGAAGTATCAAAATCCTCTATTATTTTCGTCACAGCATCATCATGGTCCAGGTCAATCTCGTCAAATTCAATTCCAACAACCAGCGCTCTCAACTCACCGTGAGAAAGTTGTCCATCACCGTTCTCGTCAATTTTTGAAAACAGCCTATGCGGATTAAAAGGAGATCAATGACGACCCAAAAGGCATAAAAATATGAAAATAAGAAAACAATATGCTTCGGAAAGTAATTTCTCGAGTCAGACAAAAAAGAAGAAAACATCTTACTTCCTGATTATTTCTCTATCAGGTTCACCATCTTCCCTCAGCAACCTTCCCAATGCTTGCTGCCTTAAGTGTCTCAGAATTCCAAATATTACGTGCTTGTGTGTCTCACATAAGCAAGTCTTCTCCTCTGTATCCAGGGCTGAAAATCCTGCAGGAACAATTTTCAGGTGTTCATTGGTGCAGACAATCTCTCACTTGGTATACAGTAATAATAGATATTGGAAGCGCTAATCCTAGAATCTAAGAAAAATACAACAGAACAATATGAGGATTTGGACACGGTATATGGGTTTACATCCCTTCCTTATTTAGGCCCACTATGCCAAATTTGCTAATCACAAATGAAACAAACTAAATTCCACCAGGCATACACGGAACACATGCTTCCTTTTATCAAAGCTTTGTAAAGCATTGTCTCCATTTCTTTCATCGTATTATGATATATGACAATGTTGCAACAACAAATTTACCTGGTAAAAGCAATAAGAAGGCAATAGACAAAGAGAGACAATAAGTGCAATTAAAACAGCCAAGTGCCTTCCGGACGTTGATTTGAGTACTTGGGGTATCTGAACAATCAGAAATGGAATGACAGATATAATCAGGATCCTTGCAGCATAGCTTGTCCAAATATCAGTACTAACGCCCGAACCTGCAAGTGGAAAATATATTGGACTAGTTATTAAAATATCCATACTGCTAAAATGTATGACATTAAAATGAAATGAAGGTTTAGCAAAATAGATAAACTTAATCTACGGCATTCATCCTTTTAAAATTTGAACAGTCATGCCTTAATTCAGGAGGAAAAAATAATATTGACACAACGACCTATACTTGTGGATATCACACCCTGAGGTGAGATATTTTTTTTAATGTCTTCGACAAGAAAGCTTAATATCAAATTCTTCGAAAATCCCTGAGAAGAAGAAGGACATCAAAGACTTGCCAGTTAAGCTAAATCCTCTTGTGTCTTGTGAATCTTTCGCAATTGAATCTTCAATGTCACACTTGCCAACAATTACACAAGTTCCCCATATTATAGTCAGAAGCAAAACTGTTGACCCCGCTAGCAAACCCATTCCAACAGAGACCTGACTTTGAGCGGCTTCTTTGCCACCAGAAAGCCCAGATACTAGGGTAAAAACAAGATAAATAGATCAGAAACTACAAAAATAGGGAGATAACAATACCAAGTGTCCAATTTATATATATATAAATTGTTTCCGACCGCCGGAGCTCCAATGTCCAATTATTGAATTTTCCTAACAACCTGTTGTTAACCACTATACTAAAGTTATTAATAGCATTACAAAATTTGTTAACTGTTATACTAAAGTTGTAAAAATTTTCAAAAAATTTATTTCCGTCCGCCAGAACTTGTTGAATTTTTCAAAAAACCTATTGTTAACTGTTATACTGAAATTGTTAATAGCATCACAAAAATTGTTAACCGTTATACTGAAGTTGTAAAAAAAAATTTTAAAAAAATTCCGACCGACAGAGCTGCGGTGACCAATTGTCTGCCAATTGCCGGAGCTCCGGTGACTGCCGTTGCCGGAGCTCCGGCGACCGGCCAACTAGTGGGACTGTGATACTTTTAAAACAATATTTAAAAGAAAGGGCAATTTGGTTTTTTCATTTGATATAATAATGCCAATTTGGTTTCGTGTGACCAAAATGGCATTTTGCAAATTTAGGGGATGTTCTGGTCATTATGTAAGATAGCATTTTTCTGTCTTTTTCCCACAACAAAAAAAAGTAGCAAATTTCCAACATTTCTAAATAGCTATTAGACAAATATGTAATTTAAGGGAGAATTGTGAAGACAGCGAAAAAGTGAATCTCATGATTACAATTTTGTAATTACAGATGTGCTAATGAAGTTAATAATTTTTTTTTTCCAGTTTACAGTTATATGACAGGAAATATATATATATATATATATATAAACTTCTGCTATAATAAGTATTTTTTCTTTTGAAATTCCAATTTCAGTTCTATTTCCATTTTCGTTTTCATGCCCCTAAATTCAGTCATAGCAATGATGGTTCCCCCACGAAACCTTGTCTACGTGTCAGTATTTGGGAGCACTGAACGTGAGAGCTGATGCGAAACTGCGAAAACTCAACACTCGTTTTTTTAATTAATTAATAAATTTATTATTTCAATAATTATTACTCTTCCGGTCATTAATATAAGACTAAAGGAATAATTAACTGAACAATATAACTATATCATTATTTAACTCTGGCTAAAGTATATATTTGGTCCTTTAACTTTATGTAAGGTTTCAGTTTAATTCTTTAATTTAAAAAAGTATACTTTCAGTCCTTTAACCCCAAAATTTTTAGTCTTAAATGATAATTTTTTACAACAACCATGATTGTTTTGAATATTAAACTTAATATATTAGTATGTAGTAATGTTTTATCAGCATTCAAGAGCTCAATATCATCATTTTTTGTTAATGGTTTTAGGATTAGAGAACTAAAAATCTACTTTTTAAAAATAAAGGACCAAAATGAAACTTTGTATAAAGTTAAAAAACTAAAAATATACTTTAACCTTTAACTTCTATGTATCTCACGACATTTTTCAGTAATTATTAAAATTTATATATAACTATATATTGTAATTTTAAAAATTTGTTTTGTTGCTCTAGATAATTATAAATTAAATCCTTCAGCTTTAAACCTAGACCAATATTACCATTATAACGTGGTATAGGCAATGTTATTTCATTTATCAAGCTTGACAAAAAACTGGGGAACTCGCCTAATCAAAATGAACAAAAATGCATTTTTTTTCTAATTTAATGTAGAGGATTTCGTGTTGTTTTCCTTTTTAAGATTGATTATCTTAATCCTGATATAATTAATTTTTTACGAATTTTAACTGAAAAACTAGTATTAAAAACTTTCAATACGTTATTTCTAATTTACAATATTAAACTGTAACTTTCAGTTTTTAATAAAACACTAAATGGCACACATCACAAGACAATCTTATTTCTCACCTAATTATAACAAGAAAATATTTTGTGCTTTTCCCCTAAAAATTGATTATTTTGTATCATATGGTTAAATATTTTGGTAATGATTTCCATGCCAACTTAAAGAATTATTTTTTATACTTTATAAACGTTCTCCCCTGAATTTCTTATTAAGTTTTAACTTAAATAAACTAAAATATATTTAATTTTTTTAATTTATCATTTTATGTTTATAATGTTAAATGAAAAATTTACCTACATGTTCCAAATAAAAGGATAATTTATCCATCGATCAAGCCACTTGTAAATACAAAAATATACTCTGTAAATGCAATTTTTTGTCCAAAATATAAGAGTTAGTTGGAGATTTAATTGTTTCTAAGTATAACTTTGCCTCTCACATTTATTTAGTTTTTTCTAAAATAGTTCCTGTAGTGATCGCATATTTTAAGGAGTTTTCATGCTAATGCACATAATTAATAGGGATATTTTAAGAAAAACAACATTTATTTGTGACAAATAATTAACTTAACTAATTTTTTAAATATTTATAAATTAACTCGAGTATTAAATTTAATACTATACAAATGATACTAAAAATAATTAATTTCTTCATTTGGAACTGTTTGTAATTGTAATTCTCCAGTATTTGTAAACAGACTATAGAGTGCACATCACACGACTATCCCTTCCCACCCCCTTATCTCTCTGTTTTCCCTCACCACTTTGCCTTCGGCAAAGGACACGCGATTCAGACGCAGATTGCCCCTCGCATCCTCTGTCCCCACACGTTGTAACCTTCCTTTCGCTGCAATTCAAATATCCACTGCGTTCCACTGCGTCACTCTCTTCTTCTCTGCAAGCTTGCAAATGCTTCACATCCGCATCCTCTAGAACATTTCCCGATCCCCAATCCCCCGCCGTCCCCAATGTCTCGTCGTTTTGCCTTCACGCTCTTCCTCTTCCTCCGCAAGAGTTAATATACATTGTTAGCAAGAGTAATCTATGAAAAACAATACCTATTTATTATAAATAATTAACCTAACTAATTTTTTAAATCCTCCAAATTAGTTAACTAGGTCTTATACTACATCCGGTCCTTAATATAACAGCTCGTTTGACTTTTATTTTAATTTTAAATATGAAACTTTAATCTACTTTGTTTCTTACATTTATTTATTTATTTTTAGTGTAGTCTCTGTAATAATGATTGTTTTAGTCAATATACTTAATTAGCAAGAATATTTTAAAAAAGATAATACTTATTTATTAAAAATAACTAATTTAACTAAATTTTTTTAATTTACTCAAATTAATTAATTATTTTTTATGGGGCAGGTAGAATTTATTACTTGGTCGATCATTGGCCACAAAAAAGGGGAAGGTAACGAAAAAAGGATCGCATGCTCTGATGGTTAGACACCAGAAGAAGTCTTTTACTGTACCACTCTGTTCCTTATTATAGGTTACTTGTACCTCAAAAGTTTGTTTTAAAATATAAGTCACTTATAGTATACTTAATGATCTTTTTTCAATTTTACCCCTATTAATTTAATAAAAAATTAATTAATCTCCCTTTCTACCTCCCTCTTAACTTTTCATTTTCTATACAATCCATCCCCTCCTTCTCTCTCTCTCTCTCTCTCGACTTTTAATAAGGGTAAATATGAAAAAAAAACTAATTAATCTAATGTATTTCTTGGTTTACGGATTTGGGATACAAATGACTTATAATAAGAAATAGAGTGGTATTTTAGAACAACCTAACCTTGTACTCGTACAACATCATTCGTCCATGGGAATGGGGGTAGAACGGTAAAAGTATCCAAGAGCAGATTAGGGTCGACGCACCACCTTCCCTTTTGGAAGGGGGGCTTTGAGGAATGTTGGGAATCTGGGAAGCAGTAATAAAGTCACATTGAAACCTGTGCGGGCTTCAATAGAAGCCGCCTCAAATGGGAATGCTCTTGCATTGCATGTTTTCATCCAAAGTTATATACATATATATATACATATACAAATATATATATATATATATATCCCTTCATCAAGTTCCTCGTCATGTTCAAGAGTTGGAAATTGATTAAGCATACAAAAAATCCTCTCCATCGTATATGAATTAAAAAAAATTAGTTTAATTAAGTATTTGTAATAAATACGTGTTGTCTTTTTTAAAATATCTTTGCTAATTAAACATAATAGTTACAACTACCATTACTACAAAGACTACCTTAAAAAAATTGATAAATATAAAAGATAAAATGAATTGGAGTCTTATATTTAGAATCAAAATAAAAGTCAAATTGACTCTTATATTAAGGATCAAAGATAATATTTAGTAAGAAGCATGACAAAACCTAAATCATCAATCAATCAATTATTATATTCTTAAAAACTTGTAATACCCGATTCATTTGAAAATGGGTCGGGTATGAAATTGTAGGATCCAAATATATTCAATTAATGAGATTTAAATAATACCTTAATTAAGATTTGAATATATTTAATTAAATAGGAAACATTATAAATAAATGCAGTTTCAAATAAAGATTCAAATGAAAAAATTAATAATTAACTTTGAATTTGAACAATATCTTAATTGAAATTTGAATATATTAATTTAAATAGGGGGTATCATGATTAAATAGTATGTCAAGGCTTAAATGGAGAAATAAATCATTAGTTTCAAATTTTCATCTATGCTCCATAAATTTTGCATCTCTAATTCAAATTCCATTAAAATAAATAAAAAATATATTCCTATTAGAAGTAAACTTTAAGCTATCTTAGATAATGCAGTTTATTAAAATTTTAAATATAATCAAATATGATAATCTATGCATCGCACGAGGAAGAAATTTCTACTTTTATCTAAAAGGTGTTGTTAATGAGAACCTGCTAATTTTCTTTAAGTGTCTTTTATAAATAAGAACAAATCATATTCAAAGATTATTTCTTATATAAAAAGAAAATGATAGATACTCTCTTTGGTCCTATATATAAATTTCAAACAACTGAATCACATTTAATGTAGTAGCAGTTAAAATTAGTTAAAAATCATAAATAGGTTAAAAATAAATTTTTTTCTCAAATTTGCCCTTATTTGTTGAGAGTAAATGAGAAAGGTAATAAATAAAAAAAATGAGGAAAAAGAATATACGGGAATAATATTAATGAGCAAAGAAGTACTAAGTACAGTAAATTAAGAGGAAAATAGGAAACATTATCGTGTACTCAGATTGTATCGAAGCTTTAGACTTTTGTCATGGGGTGCTGATTGCAATTATCCTTTTAGTGACCTAGTTGATGAAGTTAGGAAAATCATTCATAGAGAATGACAGGTCTTATTGATGTCTAGTCCTAGAGTATGGAAACTAACTTTTATATTCTTGATCAATCTCCACCTTGGCTTGAAGGGGTGGATCTTGATGAAGAAAATTAGTTTTTGTAATGCTTTGATCTGTTGAATAGAAAGTTATTCAGTTCTTATTCAACACAAAAAAAAAAGTACAGGCGTTTTGACAAAATCATGTTCTAGTTTTAAAATTTACTAGTTCAGCTTTCAAAAAGTACTAATAATAATAATAATCTATTCCCATAACCCGGAAAAGAACTTAATTATAAAAATATTTCATTGTTGTTAATGGAACTATAAATACAAATCCTTAATTGCTATTTTCTAAAACTTTAATTTCACATTATTATCTAGTTCTAGCTAAAACCTCCAAAAATATGTTAGAAACTCATAGTCAATCTAATTAGTACTAATCAAGCATTATAATTCTCTATTCAAGCAAGTTTCTCAATTAAACATAGATGTATCAATAAAGGCTAGCAACATCAGTCTCTCATCAATTCACTATAATATCCATATACGATAATAGTAAAGGCCTAGGATAGAACATGCTCATTAAAAATAAGAATTAAACCAAGCTAATCATAAACAAACATCTCTAACACACCCGTTCATTGATAACTAGCTTGGTTTACTTATATTTAACAAAGCATTCATATGTTTAATGATTGGGGTTTATGACCAACCACACACATAATCAAGGACATAGACTAATGCGAGAGAGAAGGGATAAAGTAGGATGGCCACTATAGAAGTCCAGAGAGGAAAAGTGGTCCGGAAACTGGCAAAGGCCCCCATCACAATGCAAACTACCAGAATGACCAACACTTCTGCAGAGAAGTCCCATGTCAATCCCCTTACATACACAAGGGCCAAGAACACCGCCAGGCAAAGCACGTTGTTCATTGTCACTGCCCCATATAGCTGCAAACACACAAATAATGCGCTTATATTTTTACAAGCCTTCATTAATTGTCACACCAAGCACATGAGGAAAATGCCTGAATGTATATACATACTTTTCATCAATCGGGTTTGAAATACATTTCATTTTCATCAAGAATTCCGTGGGTGTTAGGTTTTGGAAACAGAATGAAGAAGTTTTAGGAGATAAGCAGGACTGGAACCAAAAGTTATGAGAAGAAATTTAAGCTTGATACTGCGTCAAGGGACGAAATGTCTATTCTGACTAAGAATCTCTGAGTGTTGCTGCTACAAGGAAAGAACTGTGAGACCGTGAATTATGGGATTTCTACCATGAGCCTGGCATCTCCATATACCGCGCAATGCAATGCCAATGATGACAGAAAAGCAAGCTAAAGAACCAGAAATTTGAAAGATATATTGATCCAAAGATAAATTGGATGTTTCTTCCTAAGACATCCCAGCAAAACAGAACTAGACTCAAATGGCACAAGCTGAATACCATATGCTTGAAAGAAAAGAAGAGTGTCAAAAAAGTAATAAACAAACCTCGGAAAAAGTTAAGGAGGCGGTCTGCCTCTTGTCACGGCTAGCAAAAATAATTGCTGACACTGCTTCGCTGGAATTCGTAGCCAAAGGCAGTACAATGAAGGAAATGAAGAATGCAGGAATACTTGTGACGTCGGAAAATTCGTCAACAGCATCAACCAGAGGATCAGCAACTGCAGCAGCAATAACTGTTCCCAGAAGGAGCAGCAGCACTGCTTTTATAGCATTCCATTTGGCATTCTGAACACCCTCAGCAGCTTCTTCAGCCGGAGCCCCAACATCCAGTAGATCGTGTTCCCTCTTTGTTTCCTGCAAATGAAAATCCAGTCAGTAATATATCCGTTTCCTGAAAGAATTTCTTTGGTCGAGTCTATCATAGTAAAACTCACTTGGTGAAAATCATTTAAGTACTTCATTGTATGTGGACCAGCATCGCCAGAAGCAAGTCGAGAGCGCTTAGCCTTAGAAAGCCATCTATTAATTCCGTTAAAAAACTCATCTTCATCAATAAGTGAGTTACGAGAAGTATCAAAATCCTCTATTATTTTCGTCACAGCATCATCATGGTCCAGGTCAATCTCGTCAAATTCAATTCCAACAACCAGCGCTCTCAACTCACCGTGAGAAAGTTGTCCATCACCGTTCTCGTCAATTTTTGAAAACAGCCTATGTGGATTAAAAGGAGATCAATGACGACCCAGAAAGCATAACAATATGAAAATAAGAAAACAATATGCTTCGGAAAGTAATTTGTTGAGTCAGACCAAAGAGAAGAAAAAATCTTACTTCTTGATTATTTCCCTATCAGGTTCACCATCTTCTCTCAGCAACCTTCCCAATGCTTGCTGCTTTAAGTGTCTCAGAATTCCAAGTATTACGTGCTTGTGTCGCACATAAGCAAGTCTTCTCCTCTGTATCCAGGGCTGGAAAACCTACACAATTTTCCCCCTCAATTTCTTTAGGTTGCAGGAACAATTTTCGGGTGTTCATTGGTGCAGACAATCTCTCACTTAGTATACAGTAATAATAGATATTGGAAGCGCTAATCCTAGAATCTAAGAAAAATACAACAGAACAATATGAGGATTTGGACGCGGTATATGGGTTTACATCCCTTCCTTATTTAGGCCCAATATACCAAATTGGCTAATCACAAATGAAACAAACTAAATTCCACTAGGCATACACGCAACACATGCTTCCTCTTATCAAGGCTTTGTAAAGCATTGTCTCCATTTCTTTCATGGTATTGTGCTACTTAAAAACCAGAGTAAGCAATGTCTTTATTTCTTTCATGGTATTATGATATATGACAATATTGCAACAACAAATTTACCTGGTAAAAGCAATAAGAAGCCAATAAACAAAGAGAGACAATAAGTGCAATTAAAACAGCCAAGTGCCTTCCGGACGTTGATTTGAGTACTTGGGGTATCTGAACAATCAGAAATGGAATGACAGATATAATCATGATCCTTGCAGCATAGCTTGTCCAAATATCAGTACTAACGCCAGAACCTGCAAGGGGAAAATATATTGGACTAATTATTAAAATATCCATACTGCTAAAATGCATGACATTAAAATGAAATGAAGGTTTAGCAAAATAGATAAACTTAATCTACGGCATTCATCCTTTTAAAATTTGAACAGTCATGCCTTAATTCAGGAGAAAAAATAATACTGACACAACGACCTACACTTGTGGATATCACCCCATGAGGTGAGTTATTTTTTTAATGTCTTCGACAAGAAAGCTTAATATCAAATTTTTCGAAAATCCCTGAGAGGAAGAAGGACATAAGAGACTTACCAGTTAAGCTAAATCCTCGTGTGTCTTGTGAATCTTTCGCAATTGAATCTTCAATGTCACACTTGCCAACAATTACACAAGTTCCCCATATTATAGTCAGAAGCAAAACTGTTGACCCCGCTAGCAAACCCATTCCAACAGAGACCTGACTTTGAGCGGTTTCTTTGCTACCGGAAAGCCCAGATACTAGAGTAAAAACAAGATAAATAGATCAGAAACGATAAAAATAGGGAGATAACAATACCAAGTGTTTGCTTCCCACCCCCCCCCCCAAAAAAAAAAAAAAAAACCGAGTGTTCGTTAGTTTTAATCAATGAGAGCGAACAAATATATAGCAATCTTCTGGCTAGTATGAGGAACACCACGAGATTGTGGTCAACATAAACAATGAATCGTGAAAAATGTCTCACAAAAATTGCTGCTTGTCAGCTAAGACTAGTAGTTGAATTCTTCTATTTGTACCTCTGTAATGCGATCAAGAAATAAATTATTTAACTGCATACTATTTACTGAACTGAATAGTCCGCTTCCTCTTCTTTTCTTTTCTTTTCTTTTTTTCCAGGACGCAAATTTCGTTAGTTCTTGGAACACTCAGAATGATCACCATTAGAAACAACTGACAATTTTTTGAAAGATGCACCTGAGGATATTTTTTCGTCATTCCGAAATTCCAATTGGCGCAAATGATCATCAAGTGGAGAGCAGCGCACAAAGTGTAAAAGGAGGTTGAGCAGATAGAAATTTGAAGAGTTTAAGCAACGCATATAAAAAGTAAAAGGTGGGAATGAAGCTCCAAAAAGAAAGTGGATCTCATGCACCAGAGCAAGGGACCAAATTCTCATGCCCAGAGTTGCCCAGTATGAGTAGATCTAGTACTTTTATTTATATCTGAATTGATCCAATATGACTGAAAAAGCAAGGATACGAGATGGCAAGTTAGAATGACATTAAATTGTACTCATCCATATAAATAATACTCTCTGATTTTTAATGTAAAATCTACTTAATTAATTATATTAATTAAATTAGTTAATATCATTTGTTTTCTTAAAACACCTATACATCTTTCTCAATTCCCTTCCTCATTTCCTTACTTGATTATTCTTAAGGAAATAGGGCTAATTTGGAAAAAAAATTAACAACCATGTTAAATAAGTCTTATATATAAACCAACATAAACTTCCTAATTAGATCATATATTAAGGATTGGAAGAGTAATTAATAAATAATGAATTTGATAAATATTTAAGCATTCTATAATATTTTCCATTTTCATTATAGAAAACAAGAAAAATCATATGTGCTAACATGATTCAGACGCGGAGTTTTATAAATTGGTTTTTGTTCTAAAAAAAGTTATTGGAAAGAAAGTAAAAAAAAAAACCGTAAAAATTATAAAATTGCAAATCAAGTATTTTGTGAAAAAATTGTTGTCATTTAATTTATTTGCTACTCAATTATTGTCAACACCTATGCAAGTCTTATAATGAATCTTGATTTGCAATTTTGTAATTGTTATGGTTTTTTGTGATTTTTCCAAAATTAAATTGATATGGAAAAATAAATAAATAAAGATCCGTGCGCTCAGATAAGGGTTTTGTTTTGTGGGTCAAAAAAAGAAAACATGACCATGTTAAGGAACCGTCTTATCAGTACTTTTGTAAAGACAAAAAGAAGAAAAATAAAAAATTAAGATGCGATTGACTACTGATTAAGTATACTTTTTATATTTTAATGTTGAAGATTTTATAAGATATAATAATAAAATAAAATTATAAGAATCATAAATTCCTTAACAAATTTATTTTTAAGTGGTTTATAATTATTTTTGCGAATGGAGAATTTTAATTAAAGAACAATCAAACTATTCATATATCGCAAATAATTTAATTCGTTATAATATTATATATAAAATTTATAATAAACTGCAACATTATAAAAATAAAAAATAATAATAGAATTTTTATGTCAAGCATAAATAACACAAGTGATTTTATTAGACTCATGGATCTTATATTAACTGTCTTTATAATAAATTCATAAGTTATTTTCTAATTATACTTTCACTAAAAAAATTTATTGATATTTAAGCTTCTTTGTTCTCTGTTTTTTCAACTCCTCTAAATTTTTAAATTTTCCCCCAAGGACTGAAAGAATCCGCCAAAAGAATTCCATCTAAAGGTTGTAAAATATCATCGGATGAGTAATGAAGATAGTTGGCAAAAAGAAAAAAGTAATGAAGATGATCAAACGAAAACTCTGATGCCTGCAGTATCCTCGACGCTGCAGGAAACTTTAAAATAAAAGAAACGAAAGCTTTAAACGGATACAAGTCATCTAAGAACTTTTCTTAGGTTTAAAGAAATCTTTCTTAGTATCAAAGAAACTCAATTAAGGGAGAAAGTTGTCCACTGCCCACAAAAGCGTGCACCCACTCACAACAGGGGGGTCACTTCCGAATTTTGAGAGACGACTGAGAGGAGGAAAACTTAGGTGGAGTAAGGTGTTACCATATCATGATGTTAAAAGACGTAAAAGCATTTTTAAAAAGGGTCCAAAATCCCCCAACATATTTTCCAGCTAACCAAACAGATGAAAGAAAATCCTTATCCGAATTAACGAGCAGACTGAAAACTCCTTAGACTTTGTTTGGTTTAATGGAGGGAAGGGGAGGGGAGGTTAATTAAAAGAAGGGGAAGGGAGGTCATGGTTTTGTTTGGTTGGAGGGGAGGGGAGGGGAGAAGAGATTTCTTGTTTGGTTTATGAGAAGAGGAGAGAGGAGGTAATTATAAATTGACAAATATGCCCTTATCTCTATATTTAGACTAATTTATTTTTTTATTACAATATTTATGTCAAAATTATTATTTCTTAATTGATGAATTTTAAAAAAAACCAATTACCTCACTTACATGTGATAAAAATAATAATAAAACTAAAAAAATTAGAAAATATGATAAAAAAATTTAATATTCTATTTCATTAATTTTATAAATATATGTATTAATATATATGATATGTATATATTATATACTTATAACACACACGTTATGATATGTATATATTAATATATATGCATGTTATCTAAGATTATAATGCACACGCTATGATATATAATTATAATACACACATATTATGATATGTATATATTAATATATATGGTATGTATATATTATAATATTATAATTATCAAATATTATTAGTGGCTAAAAAGAGAAAGAAGTGGAAAAAAGATTTTTAATAAGATAGACAAACTTGAAATATTGAAAAGTTAGTATGGATAATTTGATCAATGTTAGACATAATATTTCTCTCATCTCCAAAAAATCCCAAATTTAGAGGGGACCATGGGGAGGAGAGGGGAGCACTAAAAAACAAATTTCTTCCCTCCTCTCCCCTCTATTTTTTCCAACCAAACACACTTATCCCCTCCCCTCCCCTCCCCTCCCCTCCCTTCAAAAGCCCTCCAAACAGAGCCTTAATATCCGTCTGATAAACATAGCGCGGGTAAGAAGTAAGAACTCATGGGAGCTATACATGAACATCTAGAGTTTTCGTTTTCGAACAAAAGGCGAGAAAGGAAAAGAAAACTGCTATTATGATTTCCCAACTATCCAAACATAGGGAAGTAGAATCCAGAACGTCGGAGATGGCCAAAAAAAAATCTAGAACATCCAAGAGAAAACAGAAATGCATCACGCAATTACTGATGTCTCGAAGAATTCATCTCGTTTTTCACTAATAATTCTTAGTTTTCATTTTTAGGATGAAGGCGGCAGAGAAAACGCAAATTACTATCGTATGTGACTTCTAACCAAACAATTAAAAGAGAAGTAAAATCCAGAACGGAACATCAATGACAAAAAAATAAAAAGAACGACGGCGCGCCAATTGTTAAAATTTATAAGAAAAGAAATTAAATCAGTTTTACTGATTCTACGAGATCTTAATTTTCCATTTGCAGGATTAAAAACAGAAGTGTAATCATATTATACTTACCGAGAATGAGCATGGCATCAGGCAGCGCTCCGAGAACGGGAAGAAACAAGCCACCAACGATCCCGGGGCCCAAGATCTCAAGCAACAGCTCGCTGCCATTGGACAAATAGGTAGCAGCCTTGTACATTAGGAAGCCATAGACGACGATAAGGAACAAGTTTCCGACTACAGAGGTGGTGCAGGGCAAGAATCCATACGTCTGCTCGCAGGAAGACTCCTTCAACGGCGGCAAAAGTCGGAGCAGATTATCCTCCGGCGAATCCCGGGAATCGTGGATCCCATTGGAAACAAGATTAGAGGAGGACGAAAGGAACCGAGCGTGAACCTGAGCAGACAGAATTAGGAGTGAGAGTGAGAGGAAGAGGAAGAGCGTGAAGGCGAAACGACGAGACATTGGGGACGGCGGGGGATTGGGGATCGGAAAATCTTCTAGAGGATGTGGATGTGAAGCATTTGCAAGCTTGCAGAGAAGAAGAGAGTGACGCAGTGGATATTTGAATTGCAATGAAAGCAAGTTTGCAACGTGTGGGGACGGAGGATGCGAGGGGCAATCTGCGTCTGAATCGCGTCCTTTGCCGAAGGCAGGGTGGTGGGGGAAGACACAGGGAAGGGAGTGGGAAAGGACAGTCATGTGATGCGCACTCTATAGTCTGTTTACAAATGCAGGGGAATTACAGTTACATGAGGTTCCAAACGAAGAAATTAATTATTTTTTAGTATCATTTATATAGTATTAAATTTAATACTCCTTAATATAAAAATTAAATAAACAATTTAAAAATATTTAAAAAATTAGTTAAGTTAGTTATTTGTTACAAATGAGTGTTGTCAGTTGTCTTTCTTAAAATATTCCTATTAATTATATGTATTAAAATAAAAAATCCTTAACATATGCAATCACTATAGGAACTATTTTAGAAAAAAAAATTAAATAAATATGAGAGGCAAAGTTATACTTAGAAACAAATTAAATCTCTAACTAACTCTTACATTTAGGACAAAAAATTACATTTACATAGTAAATTTTTGTATTTACAAGTGGCTTGATCGATGGATAAATGATTCTTTTATTTGGAACATGTAGGTAAATTTTTCATTTAACATTATAAACATAAAATGATAAATTCAAAAATTTAAATATATTTTAGTTTATTTAAGTTAAAACTTAATAAGAAATTCAGGGGAGAACATTTATAAAGTATAAAAAATAATTCTTTAAGTTGGAGTAGAAATCATTACAAAAATATTTAACCATGTGGTACAAAATAATCAATTTTTAGGAGAAAAGCACAAAATATTTTTCTTGTTATAATTAGGTGAGAAATAAGATCGTCATGTGATGTGTGCCATTTAGTGTTTTATTAAAAAATTGAAAGTTACAGTTTAATATTGTAAAATAAAGAAATAATGTATTAAAAGTTTTTAATACTAGTTTTTTAGTTAAAATTCGTAGAAAATTTATTATATCAAGATTAAGATAATCAATCTTAAAAAGGAAAATAACACAAAATCCTCTACGTTAAATTAGAAGAAATGCATTTTTCTTCATTTTGATTAGGTGAGCTCCCCAATTTTGTGTCAAGTTTGATACATGAATTAACATTGTTTATACCACGTTATAATGGTAATAGTTTTAATATTGGTCTAGGTTTTAAGTTGAAGGATTTAATTTCTGATTAGCTAGAGCAACAAAGCAAATTTTTAAAATTACAATGTACAGTTACATATAAATTTTAATAATTATTGAAAAATGTCGTGAAATACAGAGAAGTTAAATAATGATATACTTATATTGTTCAGCTAATTATTTTTTAAAAAAAGTAGATCCAAATCCCCTTGATACTTTCTTTCTATTTCTATTTTTCCAAACACATCCTAAAATATTTCGTTTATAATAATGGATGCAGACTATTAAACCAAATATATCGTCCATTTATAAATTCTTTTCTCAGTTGTTTAATTAATCAACGGAGAGGATTATGTAATGAAGAAAGCAATGGAAACAAAATAGGGACCAAATCTTTTTTTTTTAAAAAAAAAAAAGTGTGGTGTGTGGTTTATATTTACTCTTCTAGTAATTAATCCTTGATTTGTTACGGATTGACCCACTATGTTCCCCCCGTAAAGACAAACGGCCAGTGGACAGATAACCAACTATATTAACTAACTAAGGATATCATTTTAACATGGGGTTGATGCAGAGATATAGATTCCTAATGTTTATATATCTATTTAGTACTCCTCCGATCCTTAATATAGAACCCAATTTTTGAGTTGGTTTTGATCCTAAATATAAGACCCATTTCTCATATTTATCAATTTTCTCTAAATTACCCCTATGAATACTCCTTCAACTATAATCAAGTAGAAGAGGGAGATGGGGTATTAAGAAAGATGATTATGGTGTTTTAGGAAAAATGTGTTACTTTTCTTATAATTAACTAATTTACCTAACTTTCTTAATCTAATCAAATTAGTTAAATGGGTCTTACATTAAGGACCGGAGGAGTACTTAATTATATATATATATTGTATTTAGGAAACGACATGTCATGTAACTAAAAAATATCAAGAAAAATATGCCACTGACTTTACCTATTCTAATTTTGATTTTATCGTATTCCATTTTTACAGGGTGATTATGCGTCAAAAATTAATTTCACCGTACTATTTAGTAATAAAAAATATGATTAATTGGATGGTGTTTGGAAAAAATAATAACTATTGAAATAATAAATTTATTAATTATATAAAAACACAGTGTTGAGTTTTTGCAGTTTTGCATCAGCCCTCACTTTCACTGCTCTCAAATACTGACACGTAGATAACATTTGGTGGGAGAACCATCATTGCCGTGACCGAATTTAGTAGCATGAAAACGAAAACGGAAATAGAACTCAAAATTGGAATTTCAAAAGAAAAAATACTGATTATAGCAGAAGTCATTATATATGTATATATATTTCCTGTTATATAACTGTAAACTGAAAAAAGAAATTATTAACTTCATTCGCACATCTGTAATTACAAAATTGTAATCATGAGATTCATTTTTTAGCTGTCTTCACAATTCTCTCTTAAATTATATATTTGTCTAATAGCTATTTAGAAATGCTGGAAATTTCCTTCTTCTTTTTTTGAAGTAAATCAAATATTTTTTTAATTGATAAAGGAAATTAAAAATCATAAGTTCTTAAGAGAAATCACAAACAAATTGGGCTGCTTTGATATTTCGTACCGAGTAATATTACCTCTTTCTTAGTATAAAAGTGTGTTTTATTTTTAATTTGGTACTAAATATAAAATTTCAATCTATTTTGTCTTTCATACTTATATATTTTTTTAAAAATAGTTCTTGTAATAGTTACATATATCAAAAGTTCTATCAAATGATAGTTTTAGTTAATACACATTATTAACAAAGGTATTTTAGAAAAAACAACACCTATTTATTAAAATAACTAATTTAATTAATTTTTTTAATCTCTTTGAATTAGTTAATTAGGTATTATATTACTTCTGATCTTTAATATAATAGTTCATTTGATTTTGATTTTAGTCTTAAATATAAAATCTTAATTTATTTTGTCTCTTATATTTATCTTTTTTTTAATATAATTCTTGTAATAATGATAGTTGTAGCCAATATACTTGATTAGTAAGAATATTTTAGAAAAAATAATACTTATTTATTATAAATAACTAATTTAACTAATTTTTTAATTTATTTAAATTAACCAACTATTTTTTGTATTAACCACAGGAAATATAGAATTACGGATGGGAGGTAGTATTTATTACCTGGTCAATCATTGGCCACAAAAAACGCGGAAGGACACACAAAAAATATCACATGATCCGATGGTCAGACACCACAAGAAGTCTTTCACTGTATCACAGTACAGCCTAACCTTATCCTCGTACAACATCATTCGTCCATGGGAATGGGGGTAGAATGGTAAAAACATCCAAGAGCAGATTAGTGCCGACGAACTACCTTCCCTTTTTGGTTCTTGTTTTTTTGGGGTGGGGGGTGGGGGGGGTTTGAGGGGTTGGTTGGAAAGTAGCAATAAAGTCACATTGAAAGCTGTGCTTCAATGGAAGCTGCCGTAAATAAGAATGCTCTCGCATTGAATGTTTTCATCCAAAGTTATACACACACCTCCAGTTTTTAATATAAAACTTATTTAACCAATTTAATTTAATTAAAAAAGTTAAGTAACTTAGTTAATTATAAGAAAAGTGACACATTTTTTCTAAAATATTATAATCATCTTTCTTAATACTACATCTCCCTCTTCTACTTGATTATGATTAAGAGAGTATCCATAAGGGTTGATGCAGAGATATATAAATTCCTAATGTTTATATATCTATTTAGTACTTAATTATATGTATATTGTATTTACGAAACGACATGTCATGTAACTAAAAAATATCAAGAAAAATATGCCACTGACTCTACCTATTCTAATTTTGATTTTATCGTATTCCATTTTTACAGGGTGATTATGCGTCAAAAATTAATTTCACCATACTATTTAGTAATAAAAAATATGATTAATTGGATGGTGTTTGGAAAAAATAATAATTATTGAAATAATAAATTTATTAATTATATAAAAACACGAGTGTTGAGTTTTTGCAGTTTTGCATCAGCACTCACTTTCATTGCTCTCAAATACTGACACGTAGATAAGATTTGGTGGGAGAACCACCATTGCCATGACCGAATTTAGGAGCATGAAAACGAAAATCGAAATGGAACTGAAATTGGAATTTCAAAAGAAAAAATACTTATTATAGCAGAAGTCATTTTATATATATATATATATATATTTCCTGTTATATAACTGTAAACTGAAAAAAGAAATTATTAAATTCATTAGCACATCTGTAATTACAAAATTGTAATCATGAGATTCATTTTTTAGCTGTCTTCACAATTCTCTCTTAAATTATATATTTGTCTAATAGCCATGTTGGAAATTTGCTTCTTCTTTTTTTGAAGTAAATCAAATATTTTTTAATTGATAAAGGAAATTAAAAATCATAAGTTCTTAAGAGAAATCACAAACAAATTGGGCTGCTTTGATATTTGTTAACGAGTTATACTACCTCTTTCTTAATAGAAAAGTTTGTTTTGCTTTTAATTTGGTACTAAATATAAAACTTCAATCTACTTTGTTTTTTATACTTATCTATTTTTTTAAAGTAGTTCTTGTAATAGTTACATATGTTAAAGGTTCTATCAAATAATAGTTTTAGTTAATACACATTATTAATAAAGATATTTTAGAAAAGACAACACATATTTATTAAAATAACTAATTTAATTAATTTTTTTAATCTCTCTGAATTAGTTAACTAAGTCTTATACTACCTCCAATCCTTAATATAATTTATTTGAATTTTATTTTAGTCTTAAATATAAAATTTTAATCTATTTTGTCTCTTATATTTATCTATTTTTTTAATATAATCCTTATAATAATGATAGTTCTAGCCAATATACTTGATTAGCAAGAATATTTTAAGAAAAATAATACTTATTTATTACAAATAACTAATTTAACTAATTTTTTAATTTATTCAAATTAACCAACTATTTTTTGTATTAACCACAGGAAATATAGAATTACGGATGGGAGGTAGTGTTTATTACCTGGTCAATCATTGGCCACAAAAAACGCGGAAGGACACACAAAAAATATCACACGATCCGATGGTCAGACACCACAAGAAGTCTTTCACTTGATCACAGTACAGCCTAACCTTATCCTCGTACAACATCATTCGTCCATGGGGATGGGGGTAGAATGGTAAAAACATCCAAGAGCAGATTAGTGCCGACGAACTACCTTCCCTTTTTGGTTCTTGTTTTGGGGGGGGGGGGTTTGAGGAGTTGGTTGGGAAGTAGCAATAAAGTCACATTGAAAGCTGTGCTTCAATGGAAGCTGCCGCAAATGAGAATGCTCTTCCATTGCATGTTTTCATCCAAAGTTATATACTAATCCAAAGTTATATACTAGTGTGTGTCTATATATATATATATATATATATATATATATATATATATTCCCTTCACCAAGGCCCTCGTTATGTTCAAGAGTTGGAAATTGATCAACCTGCCATACAAAAAATCCTCTTCATCATATGTGAATACTACATCTAGTTATTAATATAAGAACTAGTTTATTAATCTAAATAAATTAAAAAAATTAGTTAAATTAGTTAATTGTAATAAATACATGTGGTCTTCTTTGAAATATCTTTGCTAATTAAACATAATAGTTACAACTACTATTACTATGAGGACTATTTTAAAAAAATAAATAAATATAAGAGATAAAGTGAATTGGAGTATTATATTTAGAATCAAAATAAAAGTCAAAATGACTCTTATATTAAAGACCAGAGGTAGTATTTTGTAAGAAGCATGACAAAACCTAAATTTTCTCTAAAAGGTGTGGTTAATCAAACCTGCTAATTTTCTTTAAGTGTCTTTTATAAATAAAAACAAATCATATTCAAATATTATTTCTTATATAAAAAGAAACTAAGAGATACTCTCTCTAGTCCTATATATAAACTTTAAATAACCGAAACACATTTGATGAACTAACAATTAAAATTAGTTAAAAATAATAAATAGGTTAGAAATGTATTTTTTTCCCTCTCAAATTTGTCCTTATTTGTTGAGAGTAAACGAGAAAGGCAATAAATAAATAAAATGATGAAAAAAAATATGAGGATAATATTAATAAGAGAGGGAGTACTAAGTACAGTCAACTAAGAGCAAAATAAAAAAAAAATAATAAATACTTAAACAAATTCAAAAATGAAACTTATAGTCTGGATTAGATCCATATCCAAATTAAAAGTGAAGCTTACACATAAGATCAGAGAGAGTGCAAGATTATAGATAATTTGAAGGTTGATATTATCTTTAGTTCCTAAAATTTGACATCATGTTTACTTTAGTTCTCTAAATTTGAAACCAATAATTTTAGTCATTTAAGGTTAAATGTTGTTTGAAAGTATAAATAGATTTACAAAGATGTTAATGCAAACTTAACATCTTTTAGTTTGGCTATGTTTCAGTAAGTTTTTGGAAACTCTAAAATAATAACTTCTTATATTTTTTAGAATAAAATTCATTAACTGCGGGTGAATGAATTACATTCCACCAACTCATTGTAAGCCTTGTTTACCTATTAAAGCAAATTCATAGTTTCCACTTTCTACCCTTCTCCATACTCCTCAGGCACTGAAACGCAATGCTGACAGTATCTAAAATCAAAGCTCTTCTAAGTTGTCACCCAAAAAAAAAAAAAGCTCTTCCAAGTTCGTAAGTTCATCTTTAATACTCCATTGATTCAATTTATAAATTATTAACTCTCATTTAAAATTTAACAACTTTTCAACTTTATTAGTATTATATACTACCTCCGATCCTAATTATAAAAGCCAGTTGACTAATTTGAAGAGATTAAGGAAGTAAGTTGAGTTAGTTATTTATCCTAAATAGGTGTTGTCTTTCCTAAAATATCCTTGCTAATCAAGTGTATTGACTAGAACTATCATTGTTATAAGGGTTACTTTGAAAAAAAACATGTATAAATATGAGAGACAAAGTGGATTGGGGTCTTATATTTAGGATCAAAATAAAAGTCAAACATGGTCTTATATTAAGGACTGGAGGTAATATATATTATATCCCATAAGAATAAAGTCAACACAATAATAAATGAAAGATAAAATTATACATTTATATAAAAAATTTCTCTATCTACTTTACAAATAAAATAAAAACTTACTTCTCTTTGTCTTATAAATAAAACTAGAAGAGTGTGTATATATGGTGTCAAGCTCATTTGTATACATGCTTTTATATTTCCAAACCCAACATTATATTATTTCTAGGATTTTATTAAACTTCAATTAATAAAGCAAATAGTCGTACATTATATTATCAAGCGCTCTCCTAACCCTGTTCATGGAAATTATGCAAAATTTCCTCCTTATTTTTAAAATCTTCATAGACTTTTTTTTTTAACATAACATTAACTAAATTACCTAGGTAGACTTTTCTTCAAGTTTTCTCAGATCATACCAATCTCTTCTATTTCTACCTTTTATGAGATTTTCTTACATTCCTTAGTCCTCCATTATTTTAGCCATCTGCCGACGGCTGGCCCTTCCTTGGCTTGTACGTAAGCTCATCATAATCATCATTGAATATAAGGAAAATAAACATAAAGTTGAGTTGATTAATGTAACTTTTTGTTTGAATGAATGGTAATATAATAGGTGGCAATAAAAGAAAAAGAATTGTAAAATATTACTAACTCTGGTCTTTAATATAATAGCTAATTAACTAATTTGGGTAGATTAAAAAATCTAGTTAAGTTAATTATTTATAATAAATAGGTGTTATTTTTTTTTAAAAATATCCTTACTAAACAAATGTATTAGTTAGAACTATCATTATTACAAAGGTTACCTTAAAAAAATATATAAATATAAGAGATAACGTATATTATAGTTTTATATTTAGGCTCAAAATAAAAATTAAACAGGTTCTTATATTAAAAACTGGAGGTAGTAGTGTTAAGCTAATAATTGGGACTTTATTTGAAAAAAAATTAACATTAGTAATTATTTTGTCGTAAAAGGGAGGTGGTAGTTGACTAGTCGCATGGAGGGGCACTCATGCGAACAACTCAAATCACGCATCGATCTCCTCTCTTTTTAAATGATTCTCTAATTGATGATTCCTCAGTGAAGGGATGTCATGGCTGCAGAATCGTAATAAGAATATTTCTTTTTGCTTGTTAATATAATATGATTAAGGTTGATTTCTAATTTCAAATCATAATACTTTTCTCTTAGCATTAAAGCAGATCGTCCATATGCTTCGATGGAAAATATATATAGAGAAGAATGTTTGATTACTTTCATTCGCGTATTTGAATAATTTAAATTTATTTTTAAACTTCATATACACTATAAAAAACATATAATAAACCATATTATTCATAAGGAATAGCAAACCTTGCAATTTATATCTTAAATTATATGTCAGGCATGAGACTCAAATCTAATTTCTCTATAAGATGGAATATCCTCGTTAGCTGTTAATTCTAAAAATTAAAAAAAAAGCTGAAAATAAAGAAAAAGAAATTATAGTACTCATCCGATCCTTAATATATGATTTATTTAGGGAGTTGATGTTGGTCTTATATATAAAACTTATTTTGCATATTGATATATTTTTTTAATAATAATCAAGTAGGCGATGGAGAGAAGTAATTGAGGAAGATGCTTAGGGTGTTATAAAAAAAACACATCATATAAACTAATTTAACTAATATCCTTAATTTATTCAAATTAGCTAATTAAGTCTTATGTTAAGAATTAAAAGTTAATAATTTCTTATATAAAAAGAAACATGCCATGTTTAAAAGAGGGAAGGAGTGCGACTATAAGATACAAGTGCTGCTCCAAAAAAAAAATTTGTTTTATTTTTTAATGGGCACATTATGCGGTGCAGAGAGTGCCAGCAAAATGTGCAACAGAAATGGAATGGGGCTACCTATTGGCCGCGTATGTGAACACAAGGTTGAATTGACGTTGCCTCATTTGACTCTCTTCTCCGTTCTACAATTGTGTTGACGAGTGGATGATAATGACAACCACCAAAAGGGACCGCTTTCATCAATCTCCTATTGTCAACTCTTGTTAAACTAATTAACTAATCTTGACCCCCCAAAAAAAAAACTAATTAATTAATCATTTTTAATATGATGTAGAGAAAATCAAAAAAGATAAAATGACCCCAAAAAAAAAGATGAAAATTACTAAATCTCAAATCATATTTGGTAATAACACTTTATTTAGTATTGACAATATTTAATTTGTAAATGACAACAAATTTTTGTTGACACTTCTTATTTGACATTTAGTAATTTTCAGTTTTTTTAATTTTTTTATAAAAAAACTACTTCTTTGATTTTAAAATCCCAAATCTGAAATTACTATAAAAAAGTTTATCATTTACCTTTCAAGTGTAGTTAATTTTTGTTAAAGTACAGTAAACAAAAGTGATTTAGAATTTTAAAATTCAAGATATATCTTTGCGATTTTTCTTATAACATATTCTTTAAGGTTCCTTGAAATAATAAAGGCTTTTGACCTATATGTAGTGCTGAAATATTTTTCATTATCACTTAGTGTCGTCAATTAATTTATGATTCATTTAGTGCCTTAAAAAATATATTTCAATAATACTCATTATTATTTTTTTAAAAAAAATTTAGTAGCGTTTTGAATCTATAGTTTAAAATGCTCATCATTGCTAAGAAAAATATTTCAAACAACATTTTGCTACACTAGATACTTCTTCAAAAATATTTTAGAATGCTCAATATTGTTGAAAAATATTTCAGGATATTAAATAGTTATGGACTCTTTTGTGAAAAAGAGCCTAATATATTAACAGTTTTCTTATAAGAAACTCGAATGTCATTCTCCGTGCTTTACCATCAAATCGACATCCGTTTTGACGGTCAAAATTTAATCTTACACTTGAAATGAAAAATCTTCCCCCAGGTTAATATCTGGTTAAAAAAGAAAAAGAAAATAATCCTGGGCTTTTCGGTCTTTCCAGGTAAGTTGTGAAGTGACTAAAGTAGTACAACGCGGTCCACCCACTGATTTCTGGAAGTTTTTGTTCTTTGGACCAGCCACTGATTTCTGGAAGTTGAGAGAGAGAGCCGCTGCGAGTCATTAATTATTCTTCCGGTACTTAATATAAGATCTCATTGTGCTTGTTTGGCATCACTTATTTTGAGCTTATAAGTAGCTTATAAGCTCAATAAGCTCGATTGACACAATGAGTCTGTTTGGATCAGCTTTTCTGCAATCGGGCTTTTGTACGAAAAGCTACAATAAGCTGTAAACTAAAATTAACAGCTTATGACTTATAGTAGCTTATAACTTATAGCTTTTGAAATATGGAGAGAGAGAAAGTTAAGAAATTTATTACCTCTTTTGGTTCTTACTATAAGCCTCAAATAACTAATTTGTAGATAATAAAAAATTAGTTAAAATTAGTTGAAAGTAATGAATAAGTTATAAATATATTTTATTTTTAAATATGTTCCTAAAAATATACTTTTATTTTTTCATGTTTCAGTTTATATTTAAAATATTTTTTATGACTTCTTCATATTAAATTATTTTAATTTCATTATATTATGTGAAATTATTTTTTGTAATCATGTTTCATTATTTATTAAAACTCATGTCTATTTTGGTCATTTTACAACCAAACTTATTTTTTCTCAACCATAATCCAAACAACCTTTTACCAATTTCACTTTTGCAAACTAGCTTTTTTGAACTCCAATCCAAACACAATTCAGCTTATCCAATTTAGCTTTTACCCAATTTCACTTCTTCATAAGCTACTTTTTCAATAAGCTAATTTTCCAATCGCTGATCCAAACGGACCCATTATTAAGTTAATTTTGGTTCTAAATATAAAACTTATTTTTTATATTTATTAATTTTTTCTAAAAAGAAAATTAGAATCCTAGTCCTTACACTTATAATGGGTTTTGAATTAGGTCATTCTAGTTTTTTTTTTTTCTATTAATACACTCCTTAAAGTTTAGGCCGTCAGTGATGTTGATCTCCCACCATTAGAAGATGCCCGAAGGACATTGATGGAGCAAACAATGTGAACTATACCGAAACACTGCAATCTCCATAACCAGCCTCTGCATCAGATTACTATCAACGGCACCTGCCTCCTTGAACTCACC
Organism: Neltuma alba; assembly: GCF_004799145.2. NCBI lineage: Eukaryota > Viridiplantae > Streptophyta > Magnoliopsida > Fabales > Fabaceae > Neltuma > Neltuma alba. The sequence continues at coordinate 188,062 of NW_021636212.1, forward strand.
AACTTCTGTATAATTAGTGCAACTCTTCAGTAGACGAACTAAGCGTGAGGCCCTATTTCCCTTTTTGTGTCACTGAGGTTTATGCTGGGCAAAACCATATACAATGGAGAGACAAAGTGAAATGAATTAGGAAATAGGAAGCACCAAGACGTAAAAGAGATCTAGTTTGGTTACATCGAGTGCTAGAACGTTGGAGGACTAGCTTCAAAATCTTAATGTTTGACGAGTCTTTTGTACTACGCCTCTGCATAAAGTCTGAATGCAGCATTTTAATCATGAAGTCTATTGTTTAATTTTATTCGTCCATACGGTAGTTAAGACTGACATATCATTATCCTCAAACAGGATGCCAGGTCGACGTTTCTCTTTTGTGTTTTGGCAAATGGCTTACTTAGTTTAAAAGCCATGTAATTATTGTTTTTAAGATCCTAGTCCTTACACTTATAATGGGTTTTGAATTAGGTCATTATAGTATTTTTTTTTTTCTATTAATACACTCCTTAAAGTTTAGGCCGTCAGTGATGTTGATCTCCCACCATTAGAAGATGCCCGAAGGACATTGATGGAGCAAACAATGTGAACTATACCGAAACACTGCAATCTCCATAACCAGCTCTGCATCAGATTACTATCAACGGCACCTGCCTCCTTGAACTCACCAACTTCTGTATAATTAGTGCAACTCTTCAGTAGACGAACTAAGCGTGAGGCCCTATTTTCCACTTTTGTGTCACTGAGGTTTATGCTGGGCAAAACCATATACAATGAGAGAGACAAAGTGAAATGAATTAGGAAATAGGAAGCACCAAGACATAAAAGAGATCTAGTTTGGTTACATCGAGTGCCAGAACGTTGGAGGACTAGCTTCAAAATCTTAATGTTTGACGAGTCTTTTGTACTACGCCTCTGCATAAAGTCTGAATGCAGCATTTTAATCATGAAGTCTATTGTTTAATTTTATTCGTCCATACGGTAGTTAAGACCGACATATCATTATCCTCAAACAGGATGCCAGGTCGACGTTCTCTTTTGTTTTGGCAAATGGCTTACTTATTTTAAAGCCATGTAATTATTGTTTTTAAGAAAATGATTGAAACTCATACAATCAAAGAGGGGAGAAAAAGTAAATGGAAACACTAAAGATACAGTTTTAAATATGAGAACCTCAGACTTAATCCTGAAGAGCAAGTGTTTTCATGTAAAATATGGAATTCATAACCTGAGACTTATCTGCCAACTATAAAAATGTCGAATTATAACCCTGTTTTTAGGACTAAAACAGAGCTTTTTGTTTTAGGAAACTTCAAAGAATTTAGCAAATATATATGTATGTGTCGGTATATATGTATATATAAGACTACACATAAAGAAAGAATGGGAGAGGATGGATCAATCCCAGACTCAACAACCATAGCAACAGTACCTATGAGCCTCCACCTATGAAGCCTCCTTCTTCTACTCTTCTATGCTAGTGTTGTCCTAAAGGATGCAACAACTCCAACTCTGGTTTACGCTGAAGAGGTGGCTAAGAAAGAGCAGAGTTATATATGGTGAAGAGATGATGATGACGCAAAAGAAACGTGAGGATGAGGATGGAGTATCACAGCTTCTCCATCCAATCATTTGAATACTAAATGTCCCATAATGTTTAAGTCATTTGCTTCGTCAAGGTATTTCGGCAGCTTTTAACGTTGGGGGTCAACGTCACTAACGGCTTAAAGTTAAAGGGGGACCTAATTCAAAAGTCATTGTAACTATAAGTACTGGGAGTTTAGTTTTGTTTTTCTTAAATTACTCTTATGAATACCCTCTCAACTATAATCAAATAGAAGAGGGAGAAATAATATTAAGGAAGATAATTATGGTGTTTTAGAAAAAAAATGTCATATTTCTTATAATTAACTAACTTACTAACTTCCTTAATCTAATCAAATTAGTTAAATAGGTCTTATATTAAGAACCGGAAGAGTATATTATAATGTTTTAATGATGGCAAGTTGCAAAATGAAAATTAAAAATTGATTTTTTTTACCCAAAAAGTTGAATCTTTCAAAAGATTTTTTTTAATTCAAAAACACTGAGCATTAAATTGGGCGTGTATCCCCGCTCCTGCGCGTCGGTTAGTAAACTAAATATTTCCTAAGTGATTCATAATAGGCAACATTAAGGTCACCTAATATCAAAAGTCACCAATAGTCAGCAAACTATATATTTTCTAAGCCATTCATAATTGGTAACATCAACATCACTTAACATCAAAAGTCTCCAAATGATTAGCAACTAATTTTCTAAATCATTCATAATTTCCATAAGCAAATCCTTGCGCCCAACAAGGGGACATTCAACAAATGTCCTTAGTAGCCCATCATCACCCATAAAGCTTTATAGATCTTGGCAATATAGGTTGTTGAGACGCCACAATCTTTAACCATATTCCATACTTCTTCATCCGAAACTTGTGGAATCTTTCTAGCCTTCATCCGAAACTTGTGGAATCTTTCTAGCACTTTCTCTAATAGCTTGTGCAATTTCAGACATTTTTCCTTATTTGAATTCACCTTTTGCTTCTTTTTAGATGAAGCACTTGCAACTCCAAGTGAGTTATCTTGATTGACCTATTATCAAGTATTTCAAAATGCTCCATATTAATATTATGTTGGGAAGCAACATCTTCATGTTGTTGCTTGTATCAAGAAAGTCCTCTTCATTATTGAATACTTCTCTTTCGCATCTCACCTATAGTATGAGTTCCCTCCCTGATGCTCTATTATTTCCATACAAGATGACTATCTTGTTATAGTTGGGAAAGGGAATATCTCTCCAATTTGCAGCTTTAGGCTTTGACTACAAAAGAAAAATTCAAATAATAGTCAATATTAATGAATAAATAGAGGGTTTAGATGTTAAAAATTCTCCACAATAAATAACATAAACTGACCTCAATAAGTTGATCCCACACTTCATCTTCTGTCTCCCATAATTGGGTTGATGGGTTCCAAGCAAACCCACTTAAACCATTTTTAAAAATATCATAAATTTCAAAGAAGTTTTTTTTTAAAGTTTTCCACATGTTCTTAATCTTCTCCTTGTCCATTTCAATATCAAGTAAAGCACTCATCTCTTTCACAATGTTCTCATACGCAGTGATTGTGAACGTGCCATTTACTTTATTGTCACAGTTATATTGTTCCATGAACGCGTCAACAAGATAATCATCCATCGCTCTTGTCCAATTCAAACATTGCTTATTGTTGTTCGGTTTGGGCAGCATTCTATTATCAAAATAATAAAACAATACGACAAACAAAAGTTATTACATTACATAAAAATTTAAAAGCAATAAGTCTTAAACTTCAAATACAATCCATAAAAGTCTAACTACAAAATTATTACAATACAACCAAATTTAAAAGTAACAAGTCTCAAACTTCAAATACAATACATAAAAGTCTAACTTCAAAATTATTACAATACAACCAAATTTAAAAAAACAAGTCTCAAATATCAAATACAATACAACCAAATAGACATGAAACAACAAGTACATCAAAGCACAAGCTTTAAATTGATTAGGGTACATTGCCACCACGTCTTATTAGCCTATTTGGATAATCTATCCACATCTCATTTGCTATAGTATCTCTAATCAACTGTCCCCGAGCAGCCTCCTCATTGTCACCACGTCGATCACGATTATTTATCATTAGACTCAGATTGAGTTGCAAGTTCACGATCTACTTCTTCTATGAGATCCTCATTAGGATCTATACTCATTAAATAGTTATGAAGAATGCAACATGCTCCAATAATAAGAGTTTGAGCTTTCACTCCATAAGTAGGCTCAGTTGAATTAGCTAAAATGTCAAATCTTTTTTTCAAAACACCAAAAGCCATTTCAATTGCATTGCGTAATGATGAATGTCACAAATTGAACAATTCTTTATAATTTTGGGGTGGATTTCTTTCTGAAAACTCTTTCAAATGATAACGGACTCCTCTGTAGGGTGTAATGAGTCCACTAGTTAGCATGAAACCAGCATCCACAAGGTAGTATTTACCTTCAGGAATTTTCAATTTATCCTCTCGTGTTAATGCATTTTTCATAATTCTAGAGTCAGATGCTGTGCCTTCCCATCCAGTGAGCACATAGGTGAATTTTAAATCAAATGAGCAAGCTGCTAACACATTCTGTGTTGGGAATTCTTTCCTACCACGATGTTGAGGAGCATCTTTAACAGATACCTTCACACGTATGTGTGTTCCATCTATGGCACCAATACAATCCTTAAAAAAAGGATAAAACCTCTCATTTGCATGGATTTCAGGAGGGACTATTGCTCCATTAGGTTGCACAATAAATTTATCACCTACTTCAATAATAGCTTCTAACACATTATGGAGATGGCGACTAATTGTCTCACCAGATCTTCGAAAGAAAAAATTTACAACTCGATTTTTTGCTCTATGGCCTAATATGTAAAGAGTTTTTGCCACTTGTTCTTCCACAGTAGCCCATCTTGTGGGCTTTAACCCCCCCTCTCTTTCTAGCAAGACACATAATGTTAGGAAAGTATTAGGAGTCATACGGATGATATTGCGACTCTTTTCATTGGTGCTTAATTGGCTCATTATTTCTTCACGCACTCTTTCTCTTTCTGAACTCATACTATAACTTATTTTTCTCTTACAGCACCTCTCCGAATAACAAGATAGACAAAAACACATGTGAGTAGTGTTATAGCTTTTTGACGCAAATCCAACCATCGACGCAAGGCTAAATTGTTTTGAGATCTCCATTCCATCTAATAAACCATATCAACATGTATCCAATTAATATTAGATCACTTGAGACATGACAAATAGATTATAAAAATTAATAGATTAAAAGAAATGTCTATCAAAGGCCTCATATGCTAGTAACACTACAACTAAAATGGAATGACGTCAAACTACACATAAAAGACATTTACTGCACCTTTGAAGCTTTCATCTTCTTGATTCTGCAATGCAAAACTAAACCCTCGCCTTTCTAGCTTCTATCTTCTTAACCTTGCAATACAAATTTGTTCAAATTATATCTATAAATCAAAAAGCAAAAGGCAAATGCGTGAGAAGCATATTTTAATCAGCACTACTCGAGAAGCAGAAACTATATCTAGGCAAATTATATCTAGGCAATAGCTCAACTCAAACAAAGCAGAAACTATATTTTAATCAGCACTGGCTTCCACTGCTTAAGAAGCATCTTTAGAAAAAGAGAAGCATCATCAATCATGGACACAACAATTGGTCTGAGAAAAATGCATTTCTTACAACACGACAGAAAAAACTCAAGAAACAGATTGAATTCAAATTTGCATTGAAGCAAAGATGCACACTACTTTTTTCCTCCTGCATTAAGTCTCCCTTTAAAGAAGCATAGACATCAAAAGGACTTCAAATAATTGATCCATGCGTCCACCCAAACACGGCGTATCAAGAGCATTTTAAATTAAGATACATATTCTTTTACATCAGGAAGCAAATCTGATCCATACTTTGTAATTATGGGATAAGAACACACTTGATTGGCGTAACAAATTTATATAATATGACATTGATTCAATAACAAGATCCAAATGCCTCCAACACAATCGATCAATACGATATATTGTTTTCACGGTTTAGTTCTTGCTTATGATTAATTATTAGCAGCGATTACACCATGCTAAATTAGAACCAAAACTTGTTTAGTGTAACTAGCGAGACAAATCAAAGACATGGCATGATAATTATAATAATTACGAAGATACAGAAACATCTAAGATAGAAAAACGAGGAAAGAAGGAAAAAAATGGAAACTTTGGATATATAAATTACAATCCCGTAGCCAAGATTCAAAAACAAAAGAAAGAAAGAAAAATCGAGTGAGTACCTGAGAGATGAACCGTAAACGCAGATGGTGTACCTGAAGCGGAGACGAGGAGCGAAGAAATGAGGGATAGAATCTTTGGAGGAAGTAAAGATGGACGAAGGAAGGTTTTGCCTGCGAAGATGCCTGAGACAGAAAGGAGAAAGGGTTTCGCCTGCGAAGAAAGGAGAAGATGCAGCGTGAAAGAAAGGAGAAAGTGTTTGAGGGGCAAACTTGGAATATTAAAAAATTACCATGGATATTTTTGTCCATACGAAATATAATATTTCTCTTCCCTCCAAAAAACCCCAATTTGGAGCGGAGCAGAAAGAAGAGAGGGAGCACTAAAAGACAAATTTCTTCCCTCCCCTCCCCTCCATTTTTTTCAACCAAACACACTGATCCCCTCCCCTCCCCTCCCCTCCCCTCCCCTCCCCTCAAAAACCCTCCAACCAAACAATGCGTAAGTGTCCCAGTAATGTTTAAGTCATTTGCTCTGTCAGGGTATTTCGGCAACTTTTAACGGTGGGGGTCAACGTCACTAACGGCTTAAAGTTAAAGGAGTGCATTAGTAAAAAGAAAATAATAATAATACGGGGACCTAATTCAAAAGTCATTGTAACTATAAGGACTGGGAGTTTAGTTTTGTTTTTCTTGAATTACTCTTATGAATACCCTCTCAACTATAATCAAATAGAAGAGGGAGAAATGATATTAAGGAAGATAATTATGGTGTTTTAAAAAAAATGTCATATTTCTTATAATTAACTAACTTACCTAACTTCCTTAATCTAATCAAATTAGTTAAATAGGTCTTATATTAAGGACTGGAGGAGTATATTATAATGTTTTAATGATGGCAAGTTGCAAAATGAAAATTAAAAATTGATTTTTTTTCACCTCAAAAAGTTGAATCTTTCAAAAGATTTTTTTTTAAATTCAAAACACTGAGCATTAAATATGGGTATCTTTCTCAATAAGAATTTACACCTTAATTCATCACGTTATAAGATACTACCTCTGGTGCTTAATATAAGACTTTGTTTGAATTTTATTTTGATTACAAATATAAGATTCTAGTCCATTTTATCTCTTATATTATTTATTTTTTCTCAAAGTAATCCTTTTAATAACTAATACAGTTGATTAATAAAAATATTTTAGGAAAGATAACACATATTTATTACAAATAATTAACTTAATTTATTTTCTTAATGTTTTTAAATTAGTCAATTAGTTCTTATATTCAAAACTAAACTTACTATTAACCACTTCTGTTAGGTACGGGGTGGCTTGAGTCTTTCAAATTTATTACAACACCAAATAACGACCTGAATTGTACTTTTTTCACCGGGCACATTGCCGGCAAGACCACTTGTGGTGGATCTCAATAATTCAAAAGCATAGTGGAAGGACGTTGCATTTATCAACTCATAAATATGAACAACGCAAAAATTTGCATTCAATTCCAAATCCATCTAATGTTACTAGTGTATAAGGTTAAGAAAACTACTAAGTATGGTCAACTAAGAGCAAAATAAAAAAAAAGTAATAAATACTCATATAAAATAAAAAATGAAACTCATATTTTGTATTAAACCTATCTTAAAAAATGAAACACACACACACATATATGATCGGAGAGAGTCCAAGATTATAGATAATTTGAAGGTTAATATTATCTCTAGTCCTGAAATTTGATATCATGTTTATTTTAGTCCTCTAGTCTTTTAAATTTGTAACCAATAATTTTAGTCATTGAAGGTTAAATATTGTTTGAAAGTATAAATAGATTTACTAAGATGTTAATGTAGACTTATCATCTTTTAGTTTGGCTATGCTTCAGAAAGTTTTTGGAAACTTAAAAATAATAACTTCTTATATTTTTCAAAATAAAATTCATTAACTACGGTTGAATGAATTACATTCCACCAACTCATTGTCAGCCTTGTTTGCCTAATAAAGCAAATTCATAGTTTCCACTTTCTACCCTTCTTCCTGCTCCTCAAGCACGGAAACGCAATGATGATAGTAGTGTCTAAAATCAAAGCTCTTCTAAGTTGTCACAAAAAGGGGGGAAAAAGCACTTCGCGAAGAGGATGAGCTTCAAGAGAATGATTCGGAATTCTTGCAAAATGAAACCATGCAGTATCAGACACAAGATAGATCTTTCAAAGTTTGTAAGATCAACTCTAACATTCTTTTAATTCAATTTATAAGTTATTAACTCTTATTTAAAATTTAATAATTTTTTAATCTTCATATTTTTTTTTTAAACATAGCATTAACTAAATTACCTAGATGGACTTTTCTTCAAGTTTTCTCAGATCATACCAATCTCTTTTATTTCTACTTTTTATGAGATTTTCTCACATTCCGTAGTCCGCCATTATTTTAGCCATCTGCCGACGGCTGGCCCTTCCTTAGTTTGTACGTAAGCTCATGATAATCAGCATTGAATATAAGGAAAATAAACATAAAGTTGAGCTGATTAATGTAACTTTTTGTTTGAATGAATGGTAATATAATAGGTGGCAATAAAAGAAAAGGAATTGTAAAATACTATTATCTCATGTCTTTAATATAAGAGCTAGTTAACTAACTTAGATAGATTAAAGAAACTAATTAAGTTAGTTATTTATAATAAATAAATGTTGTCTTTCCTAAAACATCCCTACTAAATAAATGTATTAGTTAGAACTATCATTACTACAAAAACTATCTTAAAAAACAGATAAATATAAAAGACAAAGTATATTGAGATCTTATATTTAGGATCAAAATAAAAATTAAATAGACTCTTATATTAAATACCGGAGGTAGTACTATTAAGCTAATAATTGTGACTTTATTTGAAAAAATTTATTTTAGTAATTATTTGGTCGTAAAAAGGAGGCGGGAGTTGGGCATGCATAACTCAAATCACGTATCGATCACCTTTCTTTTCAAATGATTCTCCAGTTGATGATTCCTCAGTGAATGGATGTCATGGCTGCAGAATCGTAATAAGAATATTTCTTTTTGCTTGTTAATATAATATGATTAGGGTTGATTCCTAATTTCAAATCATAATACTTTTCTCTTTAGTGTTAAAGTAGATCGTCCATATGCTTCGATGGCAAATACATATATAGAAGAATGTTTGATTACTTACATTCGCGTATTTGAATAATTTAAATTTATTTTAAAACTTCATATACACCACAAAAAACAAAATAAACCATATTATTCATAAGGAATAATAAAACTTGCTTTTTGTATCTTAAATTATATGTCAAGTATATGTCAAGCATGAGACTCAAATCTAATTTTTTCTATAAGATGAAACATCCTTGTTAGCTGTTAATTCTAAAAATTAAAAAAAAAAGCTGAAAACAAAGAAGAAGAAATTATCGCACTCATTCGACCCTTAATATATGACCTATTTAGGGAATTGATGTTGGTTCTATATGTAAAACTTATTTTACATATTTATCAATTTTTTTCAAATTAACTTTTTGATATTTCTCCAACAATAATTAAGTAGAAGAAGAAGGAAAGTACTCAACAAAAATGCCTAGGATGTTATAGGAAAAACACATCAATTAACTAATTTAACTCATATTCTTAATCTACTCAAATTAGTTAATTAAGTCATACATTAAAAATCAGAAAAAATAATACTACTTCCAGTCCTAATTATGAGAGCTAGTTGATTAATTTAAGGAGATTAAAGAAAGAAATTAAGTTAGTTATTTGTCATAAATAAGTGTTATCTTTCCTAAAATATCCTTACTAATCAAGTGTATTGGCTAGAACTACCATTGTTAGAAGGATTATCTTGAGAGAGAAAAATACTACCTCCAGTCCTATTTATAAGAGTTAGTTGACTAATTTGACGAGATTAAGAAAAGAAGTTAAATTAGTTATTTGTAATAAATAGGTATTATCTTTTCTAAAATATCTTTATTAATCAAGTGTATTGACTAAAACTATTATTGTTAGAAGGACTATCTTGGAAAAAAATACATAAATATAAGAGACAAAGTGGATTGGAGTCTTATCTTTAGGATCAAAGTAAAAGTCAAATAAGGTTTTATATTAAGAACCGGAAGTAGTACATAAATATTATAAATAAAATGGATTGAGATCTTATATTTAAAAATAAAATAAAAATCAAATAAATCTTATATTAAAAATCAGAGGGAGTAATTCTTTGTACAAGAAGAAACATGCCATGTTTAAAAACGGAGGGAGTGCTACTATAAGATACAAATAATAATTTCACTGGAATTATTGTGGCGCGGGAATGGTAAATGAGGGAAGCTTGGTTTTGTTTCATTTTTTAATGGGCACATTGTGCGATGCAGAGTGTGCCAGCAAAATTGGCAGCAGAAATGGGATGGGACTACCTATTAGCCGCTTGTGTGAACCCAGAGGTTGAGTTGCCGTTGCCTCATTTGACTCTCTTCTTTGTTCTGCAATTGTGTTGCCAAGTGGATCATAACGACAACTACCAAAAGTGACCACTTTCATCAAACTGCTATTGTCAACTCTTGTTAAACTAATTAAGGGGGTGTTTGGCTCTCTCTCCAAATCATGGTTTGGAAAAAAAATTTGCTAAACACCCTTTAAAAATATGAAACTATGGTTTTGGCCTCCCAAAACCTTGGTTTCGGATAAGGGACGGAGGTGCTGCTTCTGAGCTGCTTTAATAATTGACCGTTGGTGGGCCCAGCGAATATTACACAGAAGCAGGCATCAATTATTTCCTTCCTCCTTCACTCTACCGAGCTCCATCCTATAGCCTTCACTGTCGGTGCTTCACAAAATATATTATTTACTTGGTGTCCGCAAATCCTACTTCCGCAAACATATTTTTTGTTAATCATATTTTCCGAAATAATTAATCATATTTTTTGTTGGCAAAATAAATTATTTTACAAAAAACATATTTACTTATTTTATTAATATATATACGTTTTAATTTTTTTATTTATATTATTTATGTCTTATTTATTATGTTGCCAAAATATATATTATTAACAAATTTATTACTTCAAATAAGCATATATTATGAAATATATCTTATATGTAATTATCATTTAAACTTATGTCATTTTTAGTAATTTCTACATATAAAAAAGCACTTCTGACAATAAATATCCAAACACTCTCACTTTATCAAACAAACAAACAACAAGCCTTATCCCACTAGGTGGGGTCGGCTACATGAATCACACGACGCCATCGTGCTCTGTCAACAACCCAATCCTTAGATATGTTGTTGATTAGGAGGTCTCGTTCAATGACCTCATTCAGCGTTCTTCTCGGTCTTCCCCTGCCTCTTTTTATGGGACTCCATCTTGTTTGATCCACCCTCCTCACCGGGGCCTCCAAAGGCCTTCTCTGCACATGTCCAAACCATCTTAAGCGATTTTCAACCATTTTCTCTTGGATAGGTGCCACACCGACTCTTGTCCTGATCTTTTCATTTCGAATCCTATCTTTTCTTGTATGACCACACATCCATCTCAACATCCTCATTTCTGCTACTCCGACTTTGTGCTCTTGTTTTCCCTTTATTGCCCAACATTCACTACCATACATCATAGCTGGTCTTATAGCAGTCCGATAAAATTTTCCTTTAAGTTTCTCAGGTACCTTCTTATCGCAAATAACTCCGGTAGCTTTCCTCCACTTTAACCAGCCAGCTTGTATTCTATGAGAAATGTCTCCATCAATTTCCCCATCCTCCTGTATAATGGATCCTAGGTATTTAAACTTTGATACTTGAGGAATAATTTGCTCTCCCATCCTCACCTCCAAATCCCTATTACCTTGCCTCCCTCCAAAATCACAATGCATATATTCTGTTTTGTTCCTGCTCAAACGGAAACCTTTCGACTCCAAAGTCCTTCTCCATAACTCCAAACTAGTGTTAATCTCTTCTTTTGATTCCGCCATAAGAACTATATCATCCGCGAAGAGCATGGACTTAGGGATTCTTTCTTGAACAGGTTTAGTTAGAACATCCAGAACAATGTTGAACAAGTACGGACTCAAGAGGATCCCTGATGTAGGCCAATCTTAATAGGGAAGTCCTTTGTCTCCCCCCCAGGCGTCCTTACACTGGTAGTTACCGCCTTATACATATCTTGTATGACTTTGATATACGCAACCCGTACACCTTTCTTTTCCAAAGCCTTCCACAATACTTCTCTTGGCACACGATCATAAGCCTTTTCCAGGTCAATAAAAACCATATGTAAATCTCTTCTTTTACTTCTATATCTCTCCATTAACCCCCTTAGTAAATAGATTGCTTCCGATGTGGATCTCCCTGGCATAAATCCAAATTGGTTTTCCGAAATAGAAGTCTCCAACCTCAATCTATATTCCATCACTTTTTCCCACAACTTCATTGTATGACTCATAAGTTTTATCCCCCTGTAGCTTGCACAGTTTTGAATGTCTCCTTTATTCTTGTAAATAGGAACTAAAATGCTTTTCCTCCACTCATCCGGCATATTTTTAGAGCGTAGAATTTCATTAAAAAGCTTGGTTAGCCACGCCTCCCCCTCATCGCCCAAACATTTCCAAACTTCAATAGGGATACCATCAGGCCCAACGGCTTTTCCATTGTCCATTTTCTTGAGAGCCGCCTTAACCTCTCCGATACGTATCCTGCGGTAGAAAGCCAAATTCCGATCATCTTCGTTAATAGCAAGTCCTGCAAGTCCTGAGTCGCATAATTGCTTCCCTCATTAAACAACTTGTAAAAGTAAGCCTCCCATCTGTCCTTAATATCACCATCAGTAACTAACACTTTACCATCTTCATCCTTTATACACTTTACTTGGTCCAGATCTCTCTTTTTCCTCTCCCTTTGCTTCGCGATCTTGTAAATATTTCTTTCTCCCGTCTTTGTTCCTAACTCCTGATAAAACCCTTCATAAGCTTTAGTACGTGCTTCGCTCACTGCTCTCTTTGTCTCTTTTTTAGCCAACTGATACTTTTCCTGGTTCTCTACACTATTGCACAAGTGTATGGCCTTAAAACAATCTTTTTTCTGTTTGACTTTCTCTTGCACACTCTTATTCCACCACCAAGTCTCCTTATCTCTTTGACCAGGACCTTTGGATTCTCCCAAAATTGCTTTAGCTACCAAACGAACCCTTGAAGCTATCTCTTCCCACATCATGTTTGCATTTCCCTGCAACTCCCAATTCCCTTCCTTCAAAAGAGTCCTTTTGAATAACTCCTGCTTCTCTCCTTTTAACTGCCACCACTTAATCCTGGGTTTTGCCACTTGATGGTACTTTTGCCTGGTACTCTTAAAACATACATCAAGGATAAGTACTCTATGTTGGGCACTCACCCCGTCTCCTGGAATCACTTTGCAATTAGTACACAATCTTCTGTCCGATTCTTAACCAAAAAGAAATCAATCTGTGATTTTGAGACACCACTTTTGTATGTGATTAAATGCTCCTCTCGCTTCTTAAAACAAGTGTTGACAATCTTAAGATCGTATGCAAGAGAAAAATCGAGAATAGATTGTCCTCCATTATTAAGCTCCCAAAACCAAAACCACCATGGGCCCTACTGAATTGTCCTGCTTCTTTACCAACATGTCCATTAAGGTCCCCACCGATAAAATTTTTTTCTTCGAGTGGTATGCTTTGAACCAAGCCCTCCATATCTTCCCAAAACTTATCTTTAAGATGTGTCTCTGCCCCAACCTGAGGTGCATAGGCACTAATGATATTGATAGTATCCTTTCCAACAATTACTCTTAACGATATTATTCTGTCCTCAAACCTTTTAACCTCTACCACGTTTTTTCCATGTCCCATCAGCGATGATACCAACCCCATTCCTTGTGCTCACCTTTCCTGTGTACCAAAGTTTATACTCTCCAAGTTCCTTGGCAGCTTCTCCAGTCCATTTGGTTTCTTGGAGGCATAAGATATTAATCCTTCTGTCCCTCATAACTCCTGCTACTTCCATAGATTTCTCATTTAACGTCCCAATATTCCAAGTGCCAAATCTAATCTTAGTCTCATGAACTAACTTCTTTAGCCACCTCCGTCCAAGAGAGTGCGGTAGCCCTTGCTCATTTAACACTACATCCGGGCGACGATGCAGCGGCTCTAGCTCATTTCTCACTGTACTCGAGCCATACAGCGCGTCACATCTGGGCAACGACCTAGCATTAGCATAATTACTTCGTTGATCCATGTTCATGAGATTCGACAGGTTTTACGTTGGCTGTCGAGGGCCTAACACAACCCTCCTCCTTTATCCGGGCTTGGGACCGGCTATACAACATAGGCGGAGTTAAACACTCTCACTTTATCAGAATCACTTTTTTAGAAAATCTATTCTTTCAAAATCTATTCTCTTCAGAATCTATTCTCCAGAAGCTATTCTCCAAACCATGGTTAAGGGTGTGTTTGGATGAAACCAAACCGTGGTTTGGAAAAGTGATTCTGGGAAGAATAGATTCTGGAAAGAATAAATTTTATGAAAAAGTGATTTTGAGAAGTGAGAGTGTTTGGATAGTTGTTATCAGAAGTACTTTTTATATATACAAATTACTAAAAAAAAGACATAAGTTAATATGATAATTATAGAAAAAATAGATTTTATGATATATTTTAATTTGAAGGAATAAAATTGTTAATAATCTATTTTTTATTAACATAATTAATAATACATAATATAATATAATTAATAAATAATTAATATGTATATATATTTATAAAATATAAGATTAAATATGTTTATAAAAAAATAACAAGATACATATTCTATAGGCTCTCACACTCTCTTTTTTCTCCAAAAGCAAAAAAATTTTGCTTTTTCCAAAACCATGGTTTTGGTTTTTGGGTGGGTGTTTGGGTGATTTATTCCCCAAACCATGGTTTGGGATGTCACCCAAACACAACCTAACTAATCTTGACAACAGCAACAAAAAATAATTCATTAATAATTTTTAATATGGTATAGAGAAAATCGCAAAAAGTAAAATGACTAAAAAAAATATGAAAATTATTAAATCTCAAATCAGGTTTAATAACAACACTTTATTTAGTATTGGTAATATTTAATTTATGAATAATAATAAAGTTTTGTTAACATTCTTTATTTAGTATTTAGTAGTTTTTAATTTCTTTTTTTGTTATTTTCTTATCCAAAACATTACTTCTTTGATTTTAAAATCTCAACTCTGAAATGAATTCAAAAATATTGAAATTCAAGATATATCTTTTTGAGATTCTTCCTATAACATATTCTTTAAGGCTCCTTGAAATAATAAAGGCTTAACCTACATGCAGTGCTGAAATATTTTTCATTATCACTTCGTGCCGTCAATTAATTTACGGTTTATTTAATACCTTAAAAAAATAATATTTCGGTAATACTCGTTGTTTAAAAAAAAAAATTTTAGTAGTATTTTGAATCTATAGTTTAGAATGCTCATTGTTGCTAAGAAAATATTTCAAACAATATTTTAGGACATTAGATACTTCTAAAAAAATATTTTAAAATGCTGGACAAAGTACAAATTAATTTAGCATATCAATGTTGTTGGAAAATATTTCAGAATATTGAATAATTATTCACTCTTTTGTTAAAAAGAGCCTAATATATTAACAGTTTTCTTATAGGAAACTCGACTGTCAATCTCCGCGCTTTGCCATCAAACGGACGTCCATTGTGACTGTCAAAATTCAATCTTAGACTTGAAATGAAAAGGGGAAAATTACAAATAATACCCCATAATATGTACAATTGTAATTTGAGACCCTTAATATAGAAAATAGCAAACAAGGATCCGGTCCCATTTTTGCAAATATGAAATTGTGGTGAAATGTTTCAAATACCCCTCAATCAAATGACAAGTTGACTATAGAAAATTATAAGTTCACTTTAACGAATAACAATTTTAGTACACCAAATCACAACTTGACTGAAGATATACCAAATAACGAGTTGAGTATGGGAAATGATAAGTTTATTTTAGTGAATGACAACTTCAACAGACCAAATCACTATTTGATTGAGGAGAATTTTAGACATTTTACTCATATTTCATATTTGTAAAATTGGGACCTTGTCATTATTTGTTATTTTCTATGTTAAGAGTCCCAAATTATAATTTTATATTTTAAGGGGTTTTTATTTGCAATTTTTCCAATGAAAAATCTTCCCCCAGTTTAAAAGAAAAGGAAAATAACCCTGGGCTTTTCCGTCTTTTCGGGTAAGCTGTGAAGTGACTAAATAAGGGCACTAATAGTAAATATATGAGCAGAGCAGGGCCCAAAAGTTGCACAACCCGGTCCACCCACTGACTTCTGGAAGTTGAGAGACAGCCGCTGGGGAGTTATTAATTACAGTGTTTTATTGATTGCAAGTTGCATGATGAAAATTAAAAATTGTATTTTTTTTTACCTGAAAAAGTTGAATCTTTCAAAAGAATTTTTTTGGCCATGCACATATATTTTTTTATTAGAAATAATCCTATTTAAAATATTAAGTATTAAATGTGGGTATATTTCTTAATAAGAATTTAAACCTTGATTCATCATGGTATAAGATACTACCTCCAGTTTTTAATATAAAACCTTATTTAAATTTTATTTTGGTTCTAAATATAAGATCTCAATTTACTTTACCTCTTATATTTATTCATTTTTTTCAATAAAGTCTTTTTAATAATAATAGTTTTAACCAATACAGTTAATTAATAAAGATCTTTTAGAAAAAAAAACACATATTTAATACAAATAACTAACTTAAATTATTTTTTAATTTATTTAAATTAGTCAATTAATTTTTATATTTAGGACCAAACTTATTATTAACCATTTCTACTAGATACGGGCTGGCTTGAGTGTTTCAAATTTATTACAACCAAAAATAACGACCGGAATTGTACTTTTCACCGGGAATACTGCCGGCAGGACCACTTATGGTGGATCTCAATAATTCGATGGCATAGTGGAAGGCCATTGCATTTATCAACTCATAAATATGGGCAACACAAAAGTTTCCATTCAATTCCAAATCCATCTAATGTTACTAGTGTGTAAGGTTAAAAAACTATTTATATAGCGGCAAAAAAAAATCTATTTGTATAAAATGTCATCCATCTCAAACTCAACATCATTTAAGAAAAATAGGTCTAATTTTGTATGCACAATTTGCTTATGTAAATATATATTTATTATTAAGTCGGATTTTATCCGATTGATATATTGTTTTTTCACATCAACTTAAGCCTGCTTACGTTTGGACAAACTTAAATGTTTAATATAAAATCTCATTTGATTTTTATTTTGATCCAAGTATAAGATCACAATTCATTTTGTCTATCATATTTATACTTCTTTTTTAAGATGGTCCTTCTAATAATAATAATAGTTCTAACCAATATATTTAGCAAGGATATTTTAGAAAAGACAATACTTATTTATATCAAATAATTAACTTATCATATTTTCTTAATCTTCTTAAATTAGTCAATTAATTCTTATAATTAGGATCAGAAGTAATATGTATAGTATAATATGATGACAAAATATTTATGGTGTATTATTGTTATTGTTATTGTTACCCTTAGGCCACGTTTGGTAGGTGGGATTGAGGGGGAGGGAATGGGAATGGACTAGGGATTGGGTGAATTGTCATGTTTGGTAGGAGGGATTAAAGATTACCAGGGATTGTTCAATACCACATTGGTGGGATTATACAATCTCACCTTCCCCCCAGTAATGCCTTTTTAATCCAGGGATTAAAAAGCATAAAAGACAAAAATACCCATAGTACAATAACGTTAAGACAAAATTGCCCCTCTCATTTTTGCCTCTATCTCATCTCCTCTCAGCTCTCGATCTCCATCTTTCTCACGCCCGCTCTCCTCCATCGCTCACACCATCGCTCAGTTCATCGCTCACGCCATCACTCACATTGTCGCTCTCGGCAACTCTGTTTATCCTCAATCACTGGTAAGATAAATGTGATTCCTGTTTTTTCAGTTTTCATCAGCAATTTTTTTGAATCTTCTTCTATTCACATATTTTGGTGGATTTGGAAGATGGATAGCATCACAAACATGAATCCATTTAATAATGCTGAGATTGTAAATAGTTTGTCAATGATTTTATAGTTACTGATTTGATCTCCCTCATCTGATTTGCAATGCTAGCGCTTCATCGATTTTATCTTCATCAGGTAGTTTACAGTTTACCTGCTTACTGTTAATCGATTTTATCTATGCTAGATTACATTCACCTATATCCTGAATTATAAAACCTGTCCTCATATATTTCATCAATTTCAAAAATATTTCGGTAACACCCATATGTCAAAATCTAAGAAGAAGTTAATGGAGCTTAATTATTATCCATCGGTCTAATCTAAAAGCACCATATCTATATATATGTATATATATCCCAAACTTCAATGCGTGCATGAAAGATGACAGGAAAATGTTGAAAAAGATGCAATAATCAAGGAAGTTTTTAGAATATATTCCAAAAGAAGAAACAGCAGAATGACAGTATATGGGCATTTTCAGTTGTACCTGATATATACCTGATGTTTTATCAGTTAGAAGAATATAAAGGGACCATGCGAGTCCTTCATTTTTTCATGAAAGTAGAGTTCCCCAACTTTCTGTAGGTAGCCTGCCAGAAACTCCAGTTTCTTTAACTGATAAGAAGGCAGACGAGTTAATTAAGCTAAAATAGTGTTAGTAATTTTTGGCCAAAAAAAAATATAGAAATAGTGTTAGTGAAAATTAGACTTATATATATTTTCGAACCAAACCAATTTAAAATGGCCATATGTGTGTGTGTGTGTCGTCCAGGTGGCATAACAGCAACCATACGCATAAAGGGAAAGCTTCCTTAACGCCCACAATATGCTTAATTATAGCAATGAATGATCATTTAGTTGAAATTTAATTTAATTGTTCATTTAAACTTTGAGCAGAAAGTAACAATATAATCTCAACTTACTAGTTTTTTTCCCCTATTCTTTTTGTTTTTGGGTATATATATTATGTGTATATATTCTGATTAGAGTAATTAATCTGTGTATATGGTTTTTTTGTTGAAGGATGAGTTTAGTTCAAGATAAGAGATTTTTTTTTAGTATCTCTTGGATTAATTCATGAATAATAGATTTGTTACATTAGTAGATTTGTGATTTAATTGTTCTTATATGTGTATATTGGTTACACAGTTATGGCATTATCTGAAGAAAAGAGAGAACTATTACGTGTGTTGCTTTTGTGGGTGAGCATGGCTGAGGCAGTGCAGGGGTTGTTTTTCTGTATATGCATGAGTATTATGTTAAGGAGACAACGAGTCAAACACATAACTTACCAAATGGACTTCTTTGCTAAGAGGTCTTATCTAACGAGAATGGTGTCTATTAGTGATTTGGCATGTTTCAACCTACTTAGAATGAATAGGGCAACATTTGATAAGCTATGTTATATGCTAAGAGATGTGGGTGGTCTCAAACCTAGTAAACATATGCTTATAGATGAGCAAGTTGCCATATTTTTACACATATTAGCACATCATGTGAAGAATAGAGTGATACAGCATAACTTTGGAAGATCTGGAGAAACCATTAGTAGGTATTTCAACTTAGTACTTAATGGTATGATGAGACTTGGAAATATGTTGTTGAAGAAACCAGAGCCTGTACCAGAAGACTCAAATGATGATAAGTGGAAGTGGTTCAAGGTAGACATACATGTTATATATTTATCATTAATTTTTAAAGATGTGTGAGAAGTATATAATATGTGTTTTATTTGTTACAGCATTGTTTAGGTGCATTAGATGGAACTCATGTAAAAATGAGAGTTCCTTCTCCTGACAAGGCTAGATACCGAAATAGGAAAGGAGAGATAACGACAAATGTGTTAGGTGTTTGCTCACAAGATGGGTACTTCATATATGTTCTGCCTGGGTGGGAAGGGTCTGCAGCAGATGGACGAGTTCTTCGTGATGCCATTAGTAGGAGGAATGGCTTAAGAGTTCCACAAGGTCAATATTACTTGGTTGATGCTAGATACACCAATTGTGAGGGATTCCTTGCACCATATAGAGGACAAAGATACCATTTAAGTGAATGGAGAGAGGGGCGACATCCTAGAAATGTACGAGAGTACTTCAATATGAGACATTCATCTGCAAGAAATGTTATTGAAAGGTGCTTTGGCATTTTGAAGTCAAGATGGGCTATCTTAAGAAGCCCATCATTTTATCCCATTAGGACATATAATCGAATAATAATTGCTTGCTGCCTCCTTCACAACTTAATTCATCAAGAAGGTGATCTACTTGAAGATGAAGTTGAAGAGCTTGAAGTTGATGTTGACAGGATGGATTACCCCCCAATTCAAAACTTGGATACATCTGATGAATGGGCTACATTTAGGGATAATCTTGCAAATGAATGTTCAATGCTTTTACTTCTAATAGGGCTTCTACATGAAAGAGTTATTTTAAGCCTTGTAACTTTGTGACTTTACTTGCTGTAATTTCATTTCTACCATACGTACTATTGTAACTTTGTGCTCGAATATAATTTTATTTGCTGAATATGGTGGTAACTTTGTGCTCGAATAGAGTTTAGTTGCTGGAATATGGTTTTAACCTTGTGACTTTATCTGTTGGAATATAGTTTATTTGTTGGAATATGGTTTTAACTCTATGCTAACTTTATTTGCTGGAATATTCTATGTTTATCGTCAACCAAACATGTCAGAAAAATCTGGAAAGTTAGATAAGCATGTGTGGACACCCGAAGAGGATGAGCTACTAATTCATTGCATGATGATATTGCATGCCAAGGGTGAACTTATGTGTGAGAATGGTTTGAGGTCTGGTGTGTTGAACACTTTGAAAGATATGATGTATGATTTAATACCAGGATGTTCTCTTAAGGCCCATCCTCACATACAGTCTAGGATTAAGAAGCTAAAAACTGACTATGGTGTGGTTTCTGACCTCCTCAATTTATCTGGATTTGGTTGGAATGCTGAGAGGAAATGTGTGACAGCTCCTAAGGCAGTATGGGATGAGTATGTAAAGGTAAATGTTTACATTTGCAATTTACATATATGGCTATTATTTTTGTTAATGACCACTGCTATTTTTTATTTAGCTGTTGTTCACTACTCTGATTGATACATGCAGATAGTAATTCATTCTATTACACTCTGTGCATGCCTATTTAATGAGTTTTAGGATTGATAAAAGGTTTGCAGGCCTATATAAGTAATTTACGCCCATGATTTAAAATTTCTATTTAACATGTATTGAATAATTATTTCGCATGTACCTGTGGGTAGTAAATTGTGACGTTTGGGGTTTAGATTTCCTTGTAATGAAGTTAAATAACCGAGGTTGTAACCATTTATTATCCATTCAATTGTTTCATACCTCAACCAATTTGGTCATTTCATAACTGTTTAAGTTACAATTAATTTCATAATTGTATTTCAGGTTGTTTAATTATTTACAAATGATTGTAACTTGTGTTATCCTTATAGGCGCACAAGGAGGCAGCTAAGTTCTGGAACAAGTCTTTCTCTTATTATGATGAGCTTCATGACATGTTTGGCAAGGACAGGGCAACCGGCAAGGATGCTCAAACATGTGAAGATGTCCTTGAGGAGCTTCAAGATCAGACTAGTTTGGACAATTCAATGCTTGAGGCTGACCCAGATGCTAATATGGATATATCACATGTCAACACTTCACATCCGGAAGACACTTCACATGTCAACAATCAAACTAAGCACATTTCATCTGATGCAAGTTCAGGGTCCAAAAAGCGAAAGCGCACAAGAGCTGATCGTGATGACATCTTACTCAAAGGTATTGAGGCAGTTGCTCATTCATTTTCTGAAAGTTTGATGGAGGCAAGTGATCGTTTGGGAATGCGTCTGGATAGGGTTGAACGTGAGAAACGTTTGGATGGGATGAAGGAGTCACTCTATGGTGATCTTATGAAGATTGAAGGACTTTCACACAAAGAACGTATGGCAGCTTATGTCAAGATGATATCTGATGAGAGCATACTGATTGGATTTTTTGCCATGTCTCAAGAGGGGAAAGTTCATGTGATCCGTGAAATAATATCTCCATGAACAAGCTGATGAATATTTTGATATTTGTGTGATTGAAGTTGGGATATTTTCATGAATTCTTTTCATGAGAAACATAGGAATATTTTGTTAGACTTGAAATATTTTGTTTCAAACAGAAATATTTTGTTATAGACTTGAAATATTTTGTTTCAAGTAGGAATATCTTGTTTCAAATAGGAATATTTTGATGGCCATTTGAAGTAAGATATGGATTATCTTACTTGAACTAATATTACATAAAATTATAGTAAGAACTGACATTTGCTTTTTATCTTTTGATCTTATGTATAATTAATTTTAAAATGTATTACTAAATTTAAGTAAATTATAATATTAAGGACCTAGTGATAAATTTTTATTATAATTTTAAGGAATTATTAATAATTTTTTTGGGATAAATTTTAAATTTTTATTACTTTTTTATATTTAAATTTGTTGGGATCGGTGAAAAATTTCTGATTTTCAAAATATTTAATTTATTTTTACTTATTTTTATTGTAAAATGAGGCAAATTTTAATCTATTTATTTTTAAAACAATATATATGACCATGTGGTCTTCTTTTTATTAGAAAAGGAGTACATAAGGTTGGAGTCCCAAGCTCTAAAATACCAAGGGGTATTATAGTCTTTTAATTTTATATATCTTATTATAAAATAAAATAAATACATGTATTCCTTCCACATATTACCTCCTACCAAACACAAAATAAAAGCCTCATTCCCAATCCCATCACCATTCCCATTCCCAATCCCATTACCATTCCCATTCCATTAAAAATCAATCCCTCCTACCAAACGTGACCTAAGAATCTGGCTCTGACTCCGCTCTTCATTCCTTCTTGACAAAAGTGAAAATAATAATAATAATAATAATAATAATAATAATCTTTATTGGTCTGGATTAACGACCAAGAAACTCCGCGGTGAAAAAAGGAATAAGAAACCGAAAGAGAAAATAATTGATGAGAGAGTTATCATGAAGTCCTCAAAAAAATTTACTTATAAAAAAATTTCTGATAATTGATTAATATGAACCTATTATCAGTTTCTATCTTGAACATGTCATTACATACTGTTTAAAATTTTAAAGTAATTAATTTTTTTAAACTTGATTATAATTCCCTTGTTGATCTCTTTTTGTCATGTCCCGTCTAAATTTTAGTATTTGGATCATGTTTAGAGGCCCAGACTTGCATTCCCACGTCTAAACCCAACTCACTTACATTTTTTTGCAGCAAAAAAAACTCACTCGTACAATCGACTTTTGGGTCCCAAGTAGACTCATGGAATGAAGCTCATGAATCTTGCTTTTAACGGCGGGAAGAGCAATGGTGCGGTTTGAATTTTCATAAGAAAGACCAAGTTGAGGAAATAAATAGACGAGTAAATATGAGCAAACAGCCAAAAGTTTGTGGCACTTACTTTAATTAAAAATACTATAGTTGCATGATTTCTAATTCATATTTTTTTATTTATTAAATATATTTAATTAAGTATTTTAGTATTTTTAATTTCTTTCTAATAATAAATTAATTTTTTATTTTTAATAATTTTATTTTCAATATTTCTTTTACTATTGCCACATTATATACATGTAATATTAAATATGTATTACTTAATAAAATTTATATCATTTTCAGTCTTTTTATATTTAAAATTATTTTTTTATTAATCATCCAAACAAATTGTAATTTTTCAAACTGACTTTTTAAAAGCAAATTTAAACATAAATTGTATTGTATTGTCTGACTTTTACCCAATTTGACTTTTGTAAAAATCAGATTGAAAAAGGTTATTTACCCTATTGCTAATCTAAACATACCCTTAACTTTTTGTCCAAAAGCTTGTTTTCTTAGTGCCTGTTTGGGAGAGCTTAAGAAATCCACTATAAGCACGTTTTCATGTAAATTGAGACAAAACTCTTTTCACATACTTACTTCGTGTTCCATAAATCACTATTGAAAAGCTACTTATAAGTTGTTCCAAATGAGCCCTTAAAAGCCACCCGGAGCATGAGCTAACATGAATTTTCATGGCTTTTCACAATAGAAAAGTCGGCTTTAATGGTTTAATTGCCACATGTAGACCAAAAAAATTGTTTAAAACAAGCTCCATATATAATTAAATATTTAAAAAAATTGTAAAATTTTTTAAATATATGCTTGTCAAAAGTCAAACTACAATGATTGTAATGAATTAATTACTTATAAAGTTTAACTCCATAGAATTTTTGGCCAAGATAACTCTATAGAATGAAAGACAAGAAAAAAAAAATTAAATACTTTAGATATCAAATTGGACTTATATTGTGGATTAAGCTACACTGTGGATTGAAGGAGCAACAATTAATGTAGTGTTAAGTATATAAGTAGTAATGTAATATTAATTCATATACATGCAAATTTAAAATCTCAGCTGCAAATTATTGGAAGTAATCTATATGTGGATGTGTTTGGTAAGGTAACGGGAGATGAGGAATCGAAGTCGTTAAGAGAATCCATGCTTGACATGCTTGGTACATGTTATATAGCTGATAGCTTTGAAAATGAGCTCTCCCACCACCCAGGGAATGTAAATTGTACCTTGGGAACAAAAATTTTCTGACCAAAATGCGCCTATGCAAAAGTTAAAATTTCCCTTCCATTTCAGCTTCAGATTCGTCATTTGCTAGTGACGGCGACTTCATGAAGAAGCAGGATGTCTTGACGGTGTTCCGGAACAAGATCAAAATCCTTGATAGCTCTCTTCTTCATGTGATGATGTTGGACTGGGTTCTGAGCAATTTCAGTTGCTGCCCTATTATCACATTCAGGTTTCATATGCTCATCATACGTGCAGAAAGGCCCCGATCATTCAAAATACACCTTTGATACAAAGCAATTCGCATTGGCCATGAGCCGTCCCCCTAAATCACTAGCTCTTGTCTTTAATATAAAAGTTAGTTTGACTTTCAATTTGACCTTAAATATAAGATCTCAATTTATTTTGTTTATTATATTTATCCATTTTTTTCAAAGTAGTCATTAAAGTAGTTTACATGTTAAAGATTCTATCAAATAGTAATTATAGCTAATGCACATGATTAGTAAAGGCATTTTAACAAAGGTAACATCTATTTATTACAAGTAACTAAATTAACTAATTTTTTAATCTACTTAAATTAGTCAACTAGCTCTTATATTAAGGATAGAAAGTAATACTTTTTGTTTTTTACCTTCTCTAGGAAGTGAGGTTTCCTCCCCAAAACATGAAGTATGCATCTAGAAATGGATCATTGGGTTGTTTAATTCGGATCATAGCTCCCATGCATGTGATCTTTGCTTGGTTTATGGAAAAATGGAGTCACTACACTGAATGAATATGCTACGTTTGGCTGAGTGTGTGATAGGCATATTATCATTCCTACTAACTGATGATAGCCCATGTTGAATTCAAAATCTAAATCAATTATAATATAATCATTAATTATCTCCACTTTTTAAATATAATCATGAATCATCATAATAATAAAGTAATATCTACCCAGCAGTTACAAATGATAATCATCCCAATAGTTCAATTGAATTGCTCAATTTGCTCAAGTCAAGGTATATGTTAGAATTAGATCAGTTGATCATCATGTGCATCCTTGTCTTCCCTGTCTATTCAAGCTCATGATTTCATTAATGAAAGTAACTAAAGACTAAAAAGACAAGGCCGCAAGTCGGATTAGCATCACCAAGAGCAGCCCATAAAAGAAGTTATATAAGTAAGGTCCAAGGGATAATTATCACAAAACCTCTCCAAGAACAGTTCTCAGACATTGAAAGATTATGCTCTAAATATTGCGCGCACATCACTGCAAACAAGAGAGAAATAGAAAGATGTATCAAATCACACACACTTAATTTTGCGGCTTCGAATCTGTTTCATTTTCCTTTCTCTGGAGCCTTCGGTAGCGGATGGCACTTGTGGTGGTGCGGTTAGGGGGTGGATATTTGGTAAACAAAGCCATTAACGTAGGACCAATGAAGATGGGTAGTGATAGAATGGTAAGGATAGCGATTGGCGAGCCAAGAATTGCGTAAGTTGTTAAAGATTTGCCAAGGAGCATGAGAGAGATCCACAAAGCAACAATGGAACCGAACATGGTCAAAATAGCAATTTGAAGCATGAAAGGTGCGTATTTCCAAAAGATAAGAGATTGAGAACGAAAAGCAAGTATGGCCAAGAAGGAGATGGTGGAAGTGAGGGACAAGGAAAGGGCCACAAGTGATGAGTAGTTCTTTTCATCGAAATGCTCTGACACAACATGAGAAAAGGCCATGGATGCAACTAGGGTCGATGCCACAGAACATGTTTGTGAGGTCTGATTCAACCATTGTCTGTCACTTCTCATATGTTCCTTGTAACTTTCTCTAAAGATTTCTTCTGCTGTTTTCTCATCGTTGTTGTATTTCTCCCACAATTTATAAGGCACTGAATTTTTCACAAACTGCATCACCATTTATAAGTATACACCATGTTTATTTACCCAACATTTTGATTAGACCTCATGGACAAGCCAAAGAAATTTTAATAGAAAATAGATACGCACATCAAACCAGTTGTATTCCTCTACCATTGTAGTTGTTTGCATATTTAGGTTGACCCCCAGCTTGGCTGCCAAGTGCAATGCAGTATTTCCATCTTTATCCACTTTACTAAATGCAGCATCGTCAAGGTAGGAACATCCATGCAAAAACTGATACAGCTTGGTCTGCCTCTTTTCTACTGCTAATAAAACTATGTTCTTTCCCTCATCATTCTCTGCTTTCTTCATATTTGGAAATGATTTCAGGATTCCCTCCACCATTTCTCTCACACCATTCTTAGCAGCAATGATTAGTGGTGTGTCAACAACTATTTTAGACCCTGCCTCTATCCAATCATTCACAATCCGAATCACAAAATTAAATTGTAGCTATTGCAGCAATTTATTCAAGAATGATATTGATGTGATTTATTCAATATTTTATCATCAAGTGATCCCACGGTGAAGGTCAAGAATGATTAATTACTCGTCCTAAGATGTCACGCTCTATATGTTTATAATAAATGAATAATGCTTTATGAACTGATGCTTCAAGAATGATATTGATGTGATTTATTCAATATTTTATCATCAAGTGATCCCACGGTGAAGGTCAAGAATGATTAATTACTCGTCCTAAGATGTCACGCTCTATATGTTTATAATAAATGAATAATGCTTTATGAACTGATGCTTCCAGTTTAAATAAAACTTTTTACCGCTGTCCACTTCGTATGGTTTTTCTGAGATACTTCCACAGGAAGGGTGTTGAAGAAATTGTTCCAATATTTGAAGAGACCATTTATGCTTCTCCTTCAATTTTCGTATCCGAAGTAACCAAATCCCTAGGAATAAGAACCCCGAGTTAGTAGGAGCAAAATATTTTTAGAAAATAATATTTACAAATAATTTATAATTATGTAAGGTTAAAACAAAATATGTTTGTTTAAACTTTCATATAGAGCCATTGAGTTTAACACATCAATCTTATTAGGATTTTTCTTAAATTTAAATTTCAATTTAGCAGCATATGACTATAAGTACTGCTATATTCAACAGTTTCACTGCAAATAAAAATATAGTCATCAACTCATATAGTACACAGCATACATTTAAAATAAAAATATACCGTGACATGAATCATCACTTGCAACAGCTTTATAATACTTCAATGAAATGTACTAAGAATAATATGTCAAAGAAAATAATTTATTAACAATGTAAGTGATCTATTTACCATAGGGTTAATGGAAAAGCATCAAATGCTAGGGAAGATAATTATATCTTGTTATCATTGACTTAGAAAAAGCTTATAGTCATGTACTAAGAAATGTACTTTGGAAAGCCTTGGAAAAGAAAGGTTTTCATGTTGCAGATATTAAAGCTACACAAGATATGTGTGAGGCAGCAATAATTTTTATTAGAATATAACTACTAAAAAACCATCAATACTTTATGGTAATGAATGCTGGAATTTAACGGGATAACAAAAATTACAGAGGTATAATGGTGGAAATCATTTAATGTGGTTTGAACATTTAATGTGGACCATAGAGTATACTATTGATAATCAGATTGTTTGTTTAACAATTTATCAAAAAAATGTCATTGTTGATGAAGCATAAAACAATGCCATTATTTTTGCTGTTTCTTCTCTATGCAATTCTTGAGGGAAGAATCTAAACGTACCAAAACATGTTGTATAGATCCAAGGGTTTTGTGCGTTGTTGGTATTCTAATAATGTTATAATTGAGGCCCAAAATAGATTTAGGCAAGTCTGGTTGTTTACATGATATGCTGTCCAACTCTGGTTCAATGAAGTATTGACCACCTAGTTTCTCATCTGTGTTCCTTCTCTCTGTAATCCTTGGTTTGGGCTGAGTTCACTGCGAATTGTAGTGTGCTCGTGTGTGTGTGTCTGTGTATTTCCCGTCGATATAGAGATAGATATAGGCATATAAATCATATCCATGTGCTTATATACACACACGATTTTCATTTAATAAAGAAGACATGTATCTCTTAGTTAAATGGACATTGACATCGCGTACCTGCTGCTGAAAATAAGAACTCAAGGATGATTAGGGGGAGCAGCAGGAACAAGGCCGAAACCCACAACAGACCAATTAGAATTCGGATCTTATTCACCCAAGATGAGGATAGTGTGTCAACACAATCTGCAAATATGAGTCACAAAATTAATTACTCCTCTAGCTTTTAATATAAGACATAATTAACTAATTTGACTAGATTAAAGATCTTAGTTAAATTAATTAATATGATTTTAAAAAAAATACCATAAGCATCTTCTTGAATTCCTTCTCTCCCTTTTTTACTTGATTATTATTAGGAAAATATCAATAGAGTTAATTTGAGAAAAATTGATAAATATGTAAAATAGGTCTTATATATAGAAACAAGATTAACTCTCCAAATAAGCCTATACATTAAGAACTGGAGGAGTATTTCCTAAACAAGTACCCTCTAAGTTTTGTTGACCTAGAATTTTTGTTGAATTAAGAAATGAGGAGTGAAGACAACATTCATATATATGTTGGAAATGTGACTCAAATAAATGAAGAACAATTGCTAGTAAATCGTACTTAATTACCTATACTACAAAGCAACAATTCAACCATAGCGAAGACGAGGCGTGCTTCGTGTTCACGTTGTTGGAATATAGCTTCCTCCGTCGTGGCCTGCTCCTTCTTCTTAACTTTAAACCCTTCCAAAGTTCCAAGCAACCAAGACACTCGTAACCACAAGATACTTTTGGAATAATCAAAACGGATACGTATATGATAAATTGGTATTTTCATTTTTGAAAAATAAAGGATATGGTGCTTTTGCAATACACACAAATATATAAATTTATAAGAAACAAAAATTATAATTGCAATGGAATAATGACAACTGTGAACTTCTTAAGAAGGTTAGTATTAACTTGGGACTTTATTAAGACTTCAGTGCTAAATAGGAAAATGAGTACTAAATTTATAGTCATTCTTCCGATTACAATTCAAAGAAGCTACAATCCAAGCACAATTTTATAGCCCTTGCAGAGTACTTAATACTATTCCTCCTCCTAAATATAAAACTATTTGAGGGATTAATTTAATCATAAATATAATATCCCAATTAAGTTTGTATTCTAAATTTATGATTTTTTTCATAAATTCTCTATTTTAATTGCATATATTAAAAGGAGTTTTATCAACAGAAATAATGATTAAAATACATAACAATATTTTTACTATTTTCAATCCTTAGTTGCTTGCGCGGTTGCGCCTGCTATAATAGGAATAATATTAATCTCTTTCTTTACAAGCTGTTATCTATAAAAATGATACCTTTATTAAAATATAAGTTTGAACTACCCTGACATATTTCTGAAAATGCATCAGCATCTTAAAGTATTTAGTGCATAATTTTACTCTTAATATATTAAAAATGGATTAATTTAAGACTCACTACTGCTGACGCCCATTTCTCACCTCAATCCAACGCCCCATAGGCGTACCTCTGGCACAGACAACGAAAAAGGCTCGTTCTACTGAAGTTTGTTTCCTCTCGCAGAATCCAAAAAAATCTTTCAAGATCTGATTCGCTCTTGTTATTTTAGATTGAGAGAACAAAAGAAAGAAATTAGCCATGGCAAGGGTGCAAAACTAATTGATGGAGCCGATCTAGTAGTGGTGTTTCAATGAGTTGCAGAAAAAGAATAATGGAAATGAAGAAGGGTAAAAATATATCGAATGGAAGCCAGCTTATCTCATTTTCAGACTTGAGCTCCTCTACCCTAATTCCTTTGCCTTATTTCTTTCTCTTCTATATGGAAAGACGTATTGTGAAAAGGAACGTAGAGGATTGTTATGAGAAGCTTAAAATGCGTGATATGAAGGCTTATTTGGATACAAAGGATAAAAATTTGCCTTAATCGCAAGCATGAAATCACAGAAAGACAATGTACTTACAGTGATAAAGCAGACGAACAATGAAAGATCGACCACCAAGATCAGTACTTTTGAAAGCTGAAGGGGTTGCCGCTAAGATATGGAGTGGATACAATCCATTCTTATTGCGCATGATCGTCATCTCTTGATTTTTATAAAGGTGAAGTATTTCGATTGCCACATCTACAAAACCAAACCAAGCCATATGCACTTGAATAAATACTCCTCCAGTCCTTAATATAGGACCCAATTCTTGAGTTGGTTTTGATCCTAAATATAAGACCCATTTTTCATATTTATCAGTTTTTTCTAAATTACCCTTATGGATGCTCTTTCAACCATAATCAAGTAGAAGAGGGATAGGAGTATTAAGAAAGATGATTATGGTTTTTTAAGAAAAATGTGTCACTTTTCTTATAATTAACAAACTTACCTAACTTTATTAATCTAATCAAATTAGTTAAATGAGTCTTATATTAAAGACTGGAGAAGTATTACATTAAACATGGAAATATATGAAAGGATGAATGACAGTTTGTATTTACCAATATGCCCTCCTGCAATTGCACAGTGAAGAATGGTATCATTAATGGTGTCATTATTGTCGTCCCTTTTATAGTGAGCATCACGACTTGATGAAGGATCTTGAGGGATATGATAATGAAGCCAAAGAAAAACTTCTCTGTTGCCATGAAGAGCCGCCAAGAAGAGGGGCGTCTCGCCGGCATTGTTGGGCTCAACAACGGAGGACGGGTATGCCTCTCCAATCTTCGTAGACATATCAATACTTTTTCTTGAATCATAATAAGCTCTACATTCGTAAGAAGCTGCTAAATGCAGAGGAGTATTGCCTTTGTTGTTCTTAGCCCCAAGGACATCGCTCACATTCGGACTCTTTTCATTGTCTCCAGACTCCATAACCTTCTCATTATCTTGAGCTTTCTGAGTTTTCTCTTCATTAACTATTAAGTTCACTATTTTTGATACCACCCAGTCTGACCCATGAAACACAGCCATGTGTATGGGCTGTGCGAAGCTCCCTTTTTTCCCGGTACGTTTCCAATACTTCTGTCCACCTGGCTGCCATAGCATCACTTTGTAGTTTCTCTAGGATTCCTTTCTGGGCGTCAACTGGTGATGAACTCATTGCCTCTTGCAAATTAAATTCAAATGGTGTAAATTATATATATATATATATGACATCCAAAAATAAGTCAAATATAAATAGGAAAAACTGGACATAAATCCCTCATTGAGAAAGTAATTAACAAATGGTCCCTAAGATAATGAGTTGTATAAAGAAAGATAAGTTGCACATATGAACGATAGTTTGCACAAACTTCATTCGGATACAAGAGATTAATTTGCACACAATGAAGATAACTTGCGCATGATGGAAAATGGATTGCACATAAGAAAATTTCAGTTACACAAAGAAAAGAAGTGGCACAAGAGAAGATGATAGCACACAAAAAAAGACGGATTGCACGCAAGAGAAATTAAGTTATACTAAATCCTTAGGTATTATTTATCAATTGATTTCTCAATAAGAATTTATCCCCAATTTTCTCATATAGATAAGAAAAATTTATTAGTATTAATAATTTGCAACTTTTGCTAATCAATTTGATTATTGCTAATGCTAATAAGCACATAGTACTAAAAGTATTCCAGCATCTAGGGCGTTCAACATTGTTCAAGAAAGTATGCTCTGACCCTAGAAGATGGACCTAAACATAATGGATCGCGTCTTACATAAACAGTGCATAGTCTAGTCATCTTCTGGACCAAACTGTACATGTATACAAATTATCGATTTTTCTAGGAATGTGCATTAAACCTGGAACCCGGTGCATTGTCCAACACGGTCTTAACCCCAAAAATTGCAGCCCGAAGTAATACAGACCAGACCAGCCCGATCTCTTTAGATCGGGTTGGACCGGGTTTCAAACTGATATCTGACCAATTGGTCCAGTGCACCCCGATATGTCTCCATATATTTATATATTTCAAATCTCATTTATTAAAAATTCGCTTCTCTCTCCTTTCTTTGCCTCATCTGTAACGTTCTTCTCTCAATCCTTATCTCTTTTATTAAGGCTGTTTGGAATAACTTATAAATAGCTTTTCAATAATAATTTACAGAATTTTGTCTCGATTTACGGAAAATATACTTATAAGAAATTTTTTAAGCCCTTCCAAACAGGCACAATCTCTTGGCCCCTGTCACTATCTTTTCTCTCTCAACACTCTCAATGAATCGAGTTCGGGTTTCGCTGATTCCAAACTGACTTTCACAGCGTGACAAAAAAACTTCTAATTTAAATAAGTGTTTGGATTGACCTCTAAGTAGATGGACTTATAATGGACTTCTAGACTAAAAGTTAAAAGCAACTTGCAGTTGCTTCCGGCTTCTTCATCTTTACTTCTGTTTTCTCCTATTTTGAGTCTAATCCAAGCAAGTTTTTGTCAGAGTGAAGTCATTACCATATCTGATTTTTTACCTATTATCAAAAGTCTGATTGAAAAAATATTATTTCTCTTACTACTAATCCAAACACAACTTTCAATAATGATGACCCTTCTCTCTCACAGACATCCATCTCTATAGCTGCAACACCAACCAAATCGGCAAGACCCCCTATCAGTGAAACTTAAAAAAGCTTGGTCATTTGGATGATTCATCTACATCCCCCTTCGTCAGTTTTTTCGTTTCTTTTTTTTTTCATTTTTCCGTTTATATCCGGACACAACTCTATTTTTACATATCTATTATTGCCCTAGATTTTTCATGTTTCTAATGTCCACAAATCGCAAACTATATCTGGACACAGCTTTATTTTCCTTGTTGTAAATAAATATTTATCCAAACAATGACTTAGAAATATAAACTAGGAACTAGAAAGCTCTTAATTCTTTTCCTTTTGCACGCGTCTACAATTTCATAAAAGCAGTCAATCTCGTCACTAATTAAGCAATAATAGAATGTAAAATTCAGGTATATTTTTAATCTTGCGTATTTGTCAATTTAATATAATTTCCAAAAGACTACTCAATTTAAGCCCATCCCAAATTATATATAAATGACAACTGTCGGCCATAGTTGTGGAAGATCAGACCAAACAAGAACCCCAAAAAAGGAAAATATAACCGTACGTGACTCTCAAAAGAAGGGAGAAAAAACTCGAAGAAGAAAGAGAAGATGAATGAGAAGGAGGAGGAGAAAAATCTAACCAACAACATTTAAGAAGAAGAAGTTTATGATGTCAAAGAACAAGAGCCTTACTAGAGAAATAGCAGAACGAGATTGTAACTTCGCCCAAGCCAAATCTCAAAGAACCAATCAACCAGAGACGAGGAGCACGGAGAAGAGGGTAAAACAAAGAGGCATTATATAGAAAACAAGTGGGCGGCATATGATACTATCTTCTGTGTATTTTGATGATCTTAATCTATTTTATTTTTTATATTTATCTATTTTTTTTAAAATATTTTTTGTAATGGTAGTTCTTGTTAATATACTTGATTAGTAATAATATTTTAGAAAAACAATACATATTTATTATAAATAATTATCTTAATTAATTTTTTTAATCAATTAATTTTTATATTAAACAGCAGGTCGTATATCCCAAATCTTTCTTCTTCCGGTCGGTGCTGATCCTGAAAGAGAATCAAAAGCAATTTCAATTTCAACAATCTGTTAAGTTAGTCCAAACACCCAGTCAAAATTCTGGCCAATCAGGGCGTGAAACGCGTAAGAAGCAGGACCAAGAGAGAATAGAAAACAAATAAATTATCCTTTCCTGAACTGGATATTTTAATAAGAATAATAATAATAACATGATCACCATTTGCTCATTAGCTCATTTGAAGTTATTTATGAACAGTTTTTTAATAATAATTTATAGAATGTAATATAAATGTGGGAAAGAAATTTTGTTTTAATTTTTATATAAAATATGTTTATAGATGTTTAAAATCGTGATACAAAACGAGGCCTTAGAAGATTTAATTTTCTCTTTTCACTTTCTTTCTATTTTTCTTAATTATAGAGGCAAAAATTAATGACTGGAGGTTATAAGTAAGGTTGAACATGCGATCTTCCTCTGACAAAAGGGCGTTGGTCTTCCTTCGCAAATTTTAAAAAAGAATAAGCAATAGGGGAAGCTAAGATGCAATAGTACGCATGTTTGAAAATGGGAAAACTAAGATAAAAGTGTCATTTATTGATTGGAGCTGAATCAATAAATAAAGGTGATAATGTTATTATTTTGCATGTGATTGAAATTGTCTAAAAATTCGGTAAATGATAGACATGATAGATTTATTGCTGAAGAGGAGGGATGATAAAGTTTACTTGCGAGAATCACGTGATGCTCAATTATATATATCGTGAACACAAATGTCGATGCGTGGTTGAAATTGAAATGGAAGTATAATTCATTGCAATATAGGAGTTGTTTGGAACAGTTTATAAGTCATAAGTACTTTTTTAATAGTGATTTACGGAATACAAAACAAATATATAAGAGGAGTTTTGTCTTGACTTATATGAAACATGTTTATAAGGGATCTCTTAGGTCCTCCCAAACAGGCACATAATATACTTCCTCCCTATCTTATTATAAGATTTTTTTTTGGTAAATAAGTGAACTGCCTAGTTTTAAAAAAATTACTAAAATTAATTAAAAATAACAAATATGTATGAAATTTTTTTTCTTTATATATGCTTTTATATTTTTAAGTGGGTAAATGAAAGAAAGTAATAATAAGAAAAATGATTAAAAAAATGTGTGGGACAAAAAGGGGAACCAAAGGTGAAAGCGTCCTTTATTGATTGGAGCTGAATAAATAAACAAACAAACAAAGGTGGTAATGTTATCAT
Source organism: Neltuma alba (assembly GCF_004799145.2). Classification (NCBI taxonomy): domain Eukaryota; kingdom Viridiplantae; phylum Streptophyta; class Magnoliopsida; order Fabales; family Fabaceae; genus Neltuma; species Neltuma alba. The sequence continues at coordinate 223,512 of NW_021636212.1, forward strand.
TTTGCACCGCATGGTTGAAAGACTAAACAATTTGATGGATGAGGAATGTATTGGGGTGGAAACCAAATTATAATTTTAAAAGTAAAAAGAGTATTGTTTTGATTTGCGTAAAATTTTTTTTTTTAAACGCTTCTAAACACGTCATGTATTATTGAGAGAATGACATTATGGTCAATCTTAAGTAAGAAGAGTTTTGTTCTAACTTGCGTAAAAATATTTTTTTTTAAAACGCTTTTAAGCACGTCGTGCAATATTGAGAGAATGACGTCGTGGTTAGTTATTATCTATTGGACATAAATGTAGAGAAAACTGGAGTTGTGTATCAGCTAGGTCCGAGTCGTGCCGGCAGACACTGTCCTTAAGAGTTATTCCGCAACCGTAGGTAAATGTGAGTGCGGCACTCCCCAGGATTAAACGAACCCTTCCTGCAGGAAACAGGGTGACAGAGCAGTAGAAAAATACAGTAACCCAGCACCACAGAAACACAGAGAGGGAAGAAGGGAAATGCAGAGGAGGAACAGATGCTGGAAAGCTCAAGAGCGGGGTGCAGAACACACTGTCCTGGACCGCTTTATATAGGCCTCGGGGACCTAACCGTTGGGCACCATCATAAACACGATTAACTTATCAGTTTCATACGTTATTGCATTAACCTGTAATTATACCGTCGGTTATGAACGTTGGGTACGTTTAAGAAATAAATTCAATGTCAGACGTTACCAGGCATTAATCCATGAGAAACGGTTTGAGGATTAATGGAGAATCAATGACGGTTCGAAAACTCCCAACATTCAATAACCTTCAGCTGTTACAAAAATAAACGGTCAAAAGAAGGGTTTTCTGATAAGCTCTCCTAACACTATTTTATAATTTAATTTTGCAAAAGTGATTTACAAAAGGTGCCCGGTACTGTTCTAATTCACGCGCAGGGGGGGAAATCGCTAGTTTTCAACTGCGTTTCCCTCCTGGTGGGCTGTTGTTGTGTGCGCGAGACCCTCCTTCTCCTCTAGCCCATTTACTAGCCCAATAAAGTGTGATAGTATTTATACACTTGAGCTCCCTCTCTCTTGGGCAATGTGGGACTTCACTTTTGACACACCCCTTTGCATACACAACAATCCCCCACATATGTCAAAAGGGAACACGTACAACTGGGTTACACATGGATATAACCATTTCGAGTCTAGTGTCTTTCGGACTATGAACCAGATCTAGACCAATAATACTTAGCACATAGAGATGTTAGTGAAGCCTGCTTCTATGAACCAACAGCTCTTGGTATGCGCTAGAGGTATCAAGAGTCAGATTATACCCCCACAATTTCTACTGTTTACGACGGTTTTGCGCGTTATGACGGCCATGCGCGTGCCCGGTTCTTAACGAATGCTCTAGAGATTTTGCCACAATCTCATGGGAGCGGCCCCACTCCACATTCGTAGAGGTGATTTCATCAAGTGTACCTGCAATGAGCACACCATCCCGTAGGATTGTGAAATCATTAAGAGTTTTCACCTAGCCTCGCTAATAAATGCATTCTAGCACTTTCTCATATCCTAGGAAGGGACTATGAATTTACAGTAGTGCTAGCAGAACTAACAGACGACTTGTTTTTCCCATATGAACCTTTTTCATGGGGTCTCCAATCACAAAGGTTGGGTTTCCATCGTTGTTAATTTCATGTTGGCTTAAGTCCCATTCCCCTCGATGTTTCGATAATCTGTTTCTTCCCTAGGGGTTTCGTAAATGGATCCGCCAGATTCACTTCTGATCTCACAAAATCGATTGAGACTACTCCATCTTTGAGCAGCTGCCTTAGAATATTATGTCTCAATCGTATGTGTCTGCTTTTACCATTGAAGGTTTTGTTTTTCACTGTAGCTATTGCAGCTTGGTTATCGCAATGCAAAGACACTGATGGTGGTGGTTTTTCTCCCAATGGGATATTGGCCAAGAAGTTTTTCAACCACTCAGCCTCTGTACCAGCCAACTCCATAGCAATTAGTTCTGAATCCCTCGAGGATTTAGATAGAATTGTTTGTTTGGCTGACCTCCACGATATTGCACCACCGCCAAGGGTGAATATATAACCACTAGTGGATTTGGTCTCCTCTGAATCTGAGATCCAGTTAGCATCACTGTATCCTTCTAATACAGCGGGAAATCCACTATAGAGGATACCATAGCTTATGGTACCTTTCAAGTATCTCAATACTCTTACCAAGGCCACCCAGTGTTCACTGCTAGGACAGTGAGTATACCTGCTCAATCTACACACAGCATATGCTATGTCTGGCCTGGTGAAGTTCGCTAAATGCAACAGACTCCCAACAATCTGTGCATATTTAGATTGAGCAACTGGTTCCCCTTTGTTTTTAAACAACCTCACACTAGAGTCATAAGGAGTACTCAACGGATCATCATCACATCCAAATTTTCTAAGAATTTTTTCAACATAGTGCTCTTGAGATAATAAAATGCCGTTTTCAGTTTTTGTTATCTTAACACCCAAAATAACCTTTGCCTCACCCAGGTCTTTCATATCAAAATTAGAAGCAAGAAAACTTTTAGTTTCAAGCACAACATCTGGACAAGTACCAAAGATTAGCATGTCATCCACATATAAGCAGATAATCACACAGTCATTATTCACAAGTTTGGTATAAACACACCTTTCTACCTCGTTAGTAGTGAAACCGCCATTAGTTAAGACTTGATCTAGTTTTTCATGCCACTGTTTAGGCGCTTGTTTTAGGCCATACAAAGATTTCACAAGTTTACAGACTTTGTTTTCTTGCCCAGGGGCAACGCACCCTTCAGGTTGTACCATGTAAATCTCTTCTTCTAAATCACCATTTAGAAAAGCTGTTTTAACATCCATTTGATGAATAAAGAGTTTATGAATTGAGGCCAGAGCAATAAGAATTCTTATAGAAGAAATTCTTGTCACTGGGGAAAAGGTATCAAAGTAATCAATGTTTTCTTTCTGTGTAAAACCTTTGGCTACTAGCCTCGCTTTGTACTTATCGATAGAACCATCAGGAAAATATTTTTTCCTAAAAACCCATTTACATCCAATTGGTTTTGCTCCTGGGGGCAAGTCAACTAGGACCCAAGTTTTATTTTGTTTTAAAGAATCAATTTCAGCCTGAATTGCTTCTTTCCAAAAAGGTGCGTCTGGAGAAGAGGTCGCTTCATAAAAATTTCTAGGTTCATCTTGTACTAAATAAGTGTAGAAATCATCTCCAAAGGAGGTTTCCTTTCTTTGCCTTTTACTTCTCCGTAAACTTTCTACTACGTTTTCATTTGGGTTTTGCTCAGACGAATTTTCAACAATTCTAGGGATACGCTCAGCTTTCAAAGGAAAAATATGTTCAAAAAATTCTGCATCTTTAGTTTCAATAATAGTATTTTGACCCAAAATATCACTTTTTAAAACCATAAAATGATAGGCTGTACTTTGCTGAGCATACCCGATAAATAAACAATCAGCAGTTCTAGAACCTATTTTTCTCTTTTTAGGGTCAGGTAATAACACTTTTGCAAGGCACCCCCACACTTTTAAGTAATTAAGACTAGGTGCAAAGCCTTTCCATAATTCATAAGGAGTTTTATTTGTTTTCCTATGGGGTATTCTATTTTGTAGAAAACAAGCAGACAAAATGGCTTCTCCCCAAAGGTTGTCTGGTACAGCAGAGCTTACAAGTAAAGCATTCATCATCTCTTTTAGTGTTCTATTTTTTCTTTCCGCAACACCGTTAGATTCTGAGGAATATGGAGGAGTTACCTCATGAATGATTCCTTCTTTTTCACAAAATTCATTTAATTGAAAAAATTCGCCTCCTCTATCTGATCTAACCCGTTTAATTTTTTTGTCTAATTGATTTTCTACCTCAGCTTTATATGACAAGAATTTTCCAAAGGCCTCGTCTTTATTTCTTAACAGATATAATTTTGTATACCTCGAAAAATCATCGATAAAAGTTACATAATATCTTTTACCACCTCTAGTCTCAGTTTGTTTCAAATCACCTAGATCAGTGTGTATTAAGGATAACAACTCGGTTTCTCTTTGAGTGGGAAAATGTGATTTTTTAGTTTGTTTTGTTTCTGCACACACTTCACATTTATTAGGAATACTGTTGTTAATCCCTGATATTAGTCCTAGATGATGAAGCCTTTTTATATAAGGTTTACTTATGTGTCCTAATCTAGCATGCCACATATCAAAGGAATTAACATAGAACACAGGCAAGTAAGCAGAAGAAGCATTTCCATTCATTTCAGCAATGTTCAATACAAACAATCCTTGATTACAATAGCCTTTCCCAACAAGAACATTATTCTTTGTCATTACGATCTTGTCAGATTCGAATGACACCTTAACCCCAGCTTTCCCTAACAGAGCCACAGAAATCAGGTTAGCTCTAACATCAGGCACGTACAGAACTTCATTCAGTGCTAAGGTCTTTCCAGATGTGAGTTTCAGGACAACTTTTCCCTTTCCCAGAACTTTTGTGGTTCGGGAATCAGCCAGATAAATATGGTCTTCTCCTTCTTCAAAGGAGGTGAACATGTCCTTATTCGCACAGATGTGCCTGGTAGCACCTGAGTCTACCACCCACTTCCTCATATCAGAGATCACAAGGGCTTGTGAGACAACAGCAATAATCTCATCATCATCTCCTTCCACCAAATTTACGTTTGGCTTAGGAGGATTTCTGCCTTTACGGTTATTGTTTTTACCAGCCCTTTTCCTGCACTGAGCTGCGTGGTGACCTGGCTTTCCACACACAAAGCAATCTCCTTTCTTCTTGAATTTGGGGTTAGAATCATTAGGCTTGTAATCAAAGTTTTTATTTCTGGGTTTAGTGTTGTACCTTTTATCATTAGGCTTTGCTTCTACCAAATTTGCCTTTGTTGCCAACTCCTTTCCTCTAGCTGTTTGAATTGCCTTCCGGTTTGTGTCCTCAATGATGATGTGTGTGATTAGGTCTGATAATGAAAGTTGCTTCTGCTTATGCTTCAGTTGTTGCTTATAGTCATTCCATGAGTTTGGCAGCTTCTCGATCAGGACCCCGGCCACGAACTCATCTGGTAAATTTATCTTCTCAGCTCGGAGCTCTTCCAGTAGCTTATGGTATTCATTGATTTGAATTTTTATATCCTTCTCTTCATCCATCTCCCATTTGTAAAAGTTTCCAACCACGAACTTTTGCTTTCCAGCATCTTCAGCAGTGTACTTCACGATCAGTGACTCCCATATTTTGTGTGCCTCCTTGTATACACAGTAGACATCGAACAAGTCATTAGATAAAGTGCTAATGAGTGTATGTCGGCAAACCTTGTTGGCATTTGCCCAAGCATTCTTCTGGGCCTGGTCAGCATCAGTGGGGGGTTCAGGTTGGGTAAGAGCAGCAGCGACTCCATGCATGTCAAGGACAGTGTACACACGTTCCTGCCACCGTCTAAAGTACTTTCCGTCAAACACGTCAATCTTGGAGACATCTGGGAATGGCTTGGGTAGTGGCACTGCAGTGAAGACAGGAGCATGGGCTACGTTGACAGTAGGTTCAGTGTTCCCAGCAGCAGCATCGTTACGGGACTCCATAATAACTCTTAAGATTGTAGAGAAAACTGGAGTTGTGTATCAGCTAGGTCCGAGTCGTGCCGGCAGACACTGTCCTTAAGAGTTATTCCGCAACCGTAGGTAAATGTGAGTGCGGCACTCCCCAGGATTAAACGAACCCTTCCTGCAGGAAACAGGGTGACAGAGCAGTAGAAAAATACAGTAACCCAGCACCACAGAAACACAGAGAGGGAAGAAGGGAAATGCAGAGGAGGAACAGATGCTGGAAAGCTCAAGAGCGGGGTGCAGAACACACTGTCCTGGACCGCTTATATAGGCCTCGGGGACCTAACCGTTGGGCACCATCATAAACACGATTAACTTATCAGTTTCATACGTTATTGCATTAACCTGTAATTATACCGTCGGTTATGAACGTTGGGTACGTTTAAGAAATAAATTCAATGTCAGACGTTACCAGGCATTAATCCATGAGAAACGGTTTGAGGATTAATGGAGAATCAATGACGGTTCGAAAACTCCCAACATTCAATAACCTTCAGCTGTTACAAAAATAAACGGTCAAAAGAAGGGTTTTCTGATAAGCTCTCCTAACACTATTTTATAATTTAATTTTGCAAAAGTGATTTACAAAAGGTGCCCGGTACTGTTCTAATTCACGCGCAGGGGGGAAATCGCTAGTTTTCAACTGCGTTTCCCTCCTGGTGGGCTGTTGTTGTGTGCGCAAGACCCTCCTTCTCCTCTAGCCCATTTACTAGCCCAATAAAGTGTGATAGTATTTATACACTTGAGCTCCCTCTCGCTTGGGCAATGTGGGACTTCACTTTTGACACACCCCTTTGCATACACAACAATAAATGCGGAATGTCAATAGGTTTTTGAAATTATTTTTGCCAAAAAAATAGCAATATAACTATAACTCATAGAGACATAATATAATAGTCGAGGAGTTGTTTTCAAGGGACGCGCATGTTTCAGAAAGGGAAAGCTAAGATAAAAATGTCGTTTATTGATTGGAACTGAATAAATGAATAGAGAATTCAATAAATAAAGGTGATAATGTTATTATTTTGCATGCTATTGAAACTGACGAAAAATTATACGAAGAATACGAAGATAAATTGCCAGACAGGAGAGGAGATGATAAAGTTTACTTTAATTACAGGCTATAGATTTATTGGAAATTAAAGTAGCAATAATAATATCATTTTAGCATTTCATTGTTGAGAGAATTACTCTTCAGTAGTAACCTCCAATAGGATATTTTGAAAAAAAAATACAAATTTAAAAAATAAAATAAACTGAGATTTTATATTTAAGGTTAAATCAATTTCCCAACTAATTTTTATATTAAATATCAGTTGTAGTACAACCTATCGATCCACATATACTCAGATACGTTAATGAGATACAATACTTGTTCGATGCATTGATACTTTATTTTTGAAAAATACTACGCACATATGTAAATTTATCAAAGACAGAAAGTATAATAATTACACCGGGAGGTTAACGGCCAAGAACCTCGTAAAAAGGTTAATATCAAACTAAGAACTTATAAAGATTTTCAGGGCCAATTTATAGTAAAGTGAGTAATGTAATTTGGGAACATAAGTTGTGATGATAAGGTTTTAATTTGGTACTCCCTCCGTTTTTATTATAAGATCTAATTTTTTGAATGTTTGTCTCTTTTTATAAGATTTTTTTTGAGTGAGTCTGAATATTTAATACATTATTACCTATTTTACCTTTAATTTAATGCATTTAATATATTCTCTTTCTTTATTTATCTCACTATTATTTTCTCACATCTACCCATTTATATATATGGGTATATTTAAAAAAAATTATATTTACTACATATTAATTACTTTTAATTAATTTTAACTATTTTCTTAAATTATATAATTTAGTTAAAAAGATCTTATAAAAAAAAAGACGGAGTAGTGTTAACCTTGTTACGAGACATTTAGTTATCCTTCTCCCAATTGCAATTCAAATACACTCTTGAAGTACAATCTTACAGTCCTTTCACAGTAAATACCCGGGGAAAAAAAACAATATTTTTAGTACTATCAGTGCTTGGTGGTCCACAGCCTGGCCTTTGCTAATAGGATAGTCCTTTCACATATCATTTGCTGAAATTTTGAAATACTTATGTTTTAATAAAACTCTCCTATTTCAGCACCATTAAAGTAATCACATACGGTGCTAATACTTTTCTCCTTAGTAAGTATGTATAGCAAGATAAATAGGCAAGCTAGAGCAAAACATTATAATAATCAGAGCTTTAATTTTGCAATAATCTTCACCAAAATTTAATTTTTCTTTATTGACCAAGGTTTTAGAAGTACACAATGGAGTTTTAAAGAGAAAAAAACAGTAAAAGGCGAAGGGAACGGGCTAATTCTGTGTGTAGTATCTCATTTCATTGTAAATGAAAAAGTGTGCAGTAAGTCAGAAATATAAAAGTAATATGAACTGAAAGGAAAGATCTAGAATGACAAAAATCAAAGTAAGAGCCTATTAGTCAATTGGGCTTTGTGTTGTTTGGTGTTGGGCCTCAATACTACCCCGCGAGTGGAACTAAGCTGGTAGTGTAATGAGACTCGATCTAAGAGCTGCAAATTTGGATGATGGTAGAGGCTTAGTAAGAATATCAACCAGTTGATCCTTTGAGGATACATGAAGAACATTGAGAAGACTGGTAGGAAGGTGTTCCCTAACAAAGTGATAATGAAGAGCCATATATATGTTTAGCTTTGGAGTGGAATATAGGATTAGCAACTAGATAAGTTGCACCAAGATTACACGATGCAAAAATGTAACATCAGAGAGAACAATATGTAATTCATGAAGGAGTTGCTGAAGCCATATCAAATCACTAGATGCTGTAGCAATTGCTTTATATTCTGCTTCAGTACTTGACCGAGCAATAGTAGGTTGCTTCTTTGAACTCCATGATACTAGATTGGGACCAAAATAAATGGCAAAGCCAGCTGTAGATCTTGAATCATCAACCTTGCCACCCTAATCAGCATTAGAGAAGACATGCAGCGGATATGAAGATGATTTTTTTGAGGTGAAGAGCATAGTGTGAAGTACCCCCTTAATCCTCGTGTATTCTCCGTTTGCTAATCTGCAACACCAAACTGGCCATATCAAACAGAAAAGCGGCACTTCCTTGTTCAAGTCTCATCACCATTTAAGGGGCGTTTGAAATTAAACCCTCAACAGCACCTAAAAAACTACTTCCGAGATAAAACTCTGCTTATATATATGCCTCAGACTATGTAAAATTATTTTTAAAAAAATGATCCAAACATTCCTTAAGTTAGCTCTTCCTGAACATAATATTACTTTAGTTCCTAATTATAAGACCTCGTATATAGATTATAAACAAGGTATTATAATTAGAACCAGAGGTAATACATATAAAGACACGGATCTCTATATCCTCATCTGGAGTCTTACCTTACACATATCATTCTTAATTATAGGAGACGTACGTGATTGGTGATGGTTGTTAAGTTCTAATGGTAATGATCTTTTAAATTCTATTCCCGTACCAACATGGGACTATATAGTGCTTCTTCCTTGTGTTTTTGCAGGCATTTCCAAGGCTTGGCTACTGCAAGCAAAGCCCTAATAGAGGCATTTGAGAACGGGGAGCTACTTGACCTAGAAAACAGAATAATGTGAGCATTAGAGCAAATTAAGTATTAATGACTAAATAGGCTGAGTGAAAATCCTAGACTGAACTAGCCTTATTAAACTAACTAGCGGCCCACACTAAGAATATTAGATAGTCAATTAAATATCATGATGATATAATGCAATATGCTCTTTCGGTTCCCAGATCTAATTGGAAAGTTAATATTAATCCTATATGTAAGACTTATTTCACATGTTTATCAATTTTTTCTCAAATTAACCGTATTGATATTCTTCTAATAATAATCAAGTAGGAGAAGGAGAGAAGGAATTAAGAAAGATGCTTAGAGTGTTTTAGGGGGAAAAAATATCATATTAGCTAATTTAACTAACATCTTTAATTTACTCAAATTAGTTAATTAAGCCCTACATTAAGAACAGGAGGAGTATAATAATAATAATCAAAATATCTAACATTTAAATATTAAAAACTGCAAGCCAGCATCTCAAAGAAATATTTAATAATGGAGAAAAATAATGCTTAATTTCTCCCTAGAAAGGCCAAGTAACAGCGTGCAGAGTATAAGTAGTAAACTTTAATCTGTTCCCATTCTTAAACTTTTCAAATGATCCAAAAATAAAACAACTTTTCAAAACTCTATAATTGATGTTTAGTAGTAATGATTGTTGTGGTTATCCTCCACCGTTAATATAATCATTATGTCAATTACTTAATGGACGGTTTGCTTAAGTTGCTCCAAACAAATTAAATTAGTCCAAACCGATCGACATAATTTTGACACCAACTTCTGTCACTAGCAGCAACTAATTAATTAGAGTTATGAAACTTGCAACTCAACTAGTTAATCGTGCTGGGTTAATCCCGCACCTACGAAATTACTCTATAGACTAAGGTTAAAATAAAAGTAAATGTGAGTATATACATACAGCAAAATTAGCTCCACGCAGATGTAAAGAATGGTTATGCTAATGTGCCTCATAGGATGCATCTCCCTAAACCTTTTTCAGTTAGTTTGGAAAACAATTGTTCAATCAAATCTGAATTTTTGGAATTTTTTCTGACTTTATTATTTACTTAAATATCATGAAATATTATTTTGTTGTTATGCATTTTGTTTCGTTTTTAATTAAAAACATATTAGAATAACAAAAATAATTGAGTATAATATAAGAGCTTAGTGATAATAGATATGACGATTCAAGTTAAAAGCTGCAGTCCATCCATGTCAGAACATATATATCGATAATGTGTGTGTGTGTGTGTACATATATATCTCTCTCTCACACACGACGTCAAGAGCAATGGACAAAGTAAGAATTAAGAACTGTTAAAATGCACTCATCATCACTAGTACTTTGTACAATTATCCAAATCATAAAAGAAAGAGCTTACAACAGGAAAGTTAGGACTTGGAACTAATCAAGGGAATTAAGGAATTCTAGAAAAATACAGCAGTTTGACACACACCCTATGGCTTTCTCTAAGCATAGAAAAAGAACAAAAATTAACGTGTAATGGCTAATTAAATTTTCAACCCCCCAATTAATCTCCATTAATTAGTATTATTTTCGCCTTCATCTGTTTTATCATCCCCAAATATATTGAATTTACTGATAATTGGTAGTATCTCATGAAAATGTCAGAGCTAGCTAGCTGAGCAGCCCCCACATGGTGGACATTCAAGTGTGGGGAACACATCACGTGAAGGTTCTGAAATTATCAACTCACAAGCTGTTCCTTGTCCAAACATGCCATGGGCTGAGATTGCGGTGGCATTAGTGGTGGTTGTGGCAGTTTTGGCAGTGGTGCCGCCGCCGCCGGAGGTGGTGGTGGAGGAGAGTGAAGCAGGTGGCCATTTGTATTGTTGTTCCTGCTGATGATGATAGATTTGTCTTAGTCTTTCTATTTCCTTCTTTAATGCTTGGTGGTGAGCTGAGACCGACCACATTAAAACCAATTTAATCAGGGTGTGCGTATAGGTTTGGGGAAAAAAAAAAGCTGCGAAATCATCGCCTAATGATGATGATAATGGAATTAATATATAGAAAAACTAAAAATTAAAATCATTAGAACTAAAATTACAGTCTTTGAAAATCTTGTCTTGAGCCAAAGTAGCAATACGTTGCTTTAAGGTACTGTTGTCTACGTTCAGAATCAGACGTTGGTGGTCCAAGAATGCTACCCTCGGCGACAATGCTGATTCCCCCGTCTTCATTTTTTCACACATTGTTATTATTAATTCCATTATTATTCATTCAAACTCATTAATTAATTAAAAAATACCTATCTATATGCTCTGTCTATATATACATATGATAAAACAGCATATAATAAACTAGATATGATTATTGACTTGAATGATCCTTTTTAAGATGCCAATTAATAATTAATTACTCTTAAGCATAAAGTTATGTTGCCCATGCATGTGAAAGCCATAATGTTTTGGTTACTCAGTTACCTAGAATAACAGTGATTTCACTATAAGTTATAGCAAAAAAAAAAATGGAGAAATGACTTGAGTTTATCAAATATTAATAATAGTTAACAATATTTGTGAAGAAAAATTTGGGTAGATTTAGTCTAAATTAACATAAAATGTAAGAGGGATTTATAATTTTAACGTGCTTAGTATACCTATTTTATTTTGAATTCACCTAAAATCATTTTAACTTTGTCGATTAAGAAAAATATGGTGTGATCTTATCAATTAGATGCCAAATGAATTGCCTAAATTTAGCTTTCATGTATACCTGCAAAGTTGATACGCTTCTTTCTAAATCAGAAATGTACTGCAGCTTTCTCACCCTGGATCTCTGAGCCGACTGCCGATTTGCCAAAATTCTGATTTTTCACAACACAAAGAAGAAAAAGATCATAAATATAGATAATTAAATTAACTATGAAATCTATATGTTTATCACTTATAATTATTTGGTAACTATTATTATTATTATTATTATTATTATTATTATTATTATTATTATTATTATTATTATTATTATTATTATTATTCAGTTAATACGTGCATGGGTCATCTGATATGGCATCGACATATAGATGTGGCTTACCTTTTAACTCTTTTCGGATCAACGAGTGGTTCGCCGCCACCGCCGACCACCGGCAGAGTGTCACTTTCATTCTTGCATTCGCTCTCCTCCTCCCCCGGTTCATTCTTGAGCTGTTTCTGCAATTGAAGGTCTTGTCTCGGCACAACGACGTCGTCAATTATCATAGGCTTCTCCTCGTTATTGCTATTCTGATCATCCGAAGGCGTTGACGGGTTCGATGCAGTGGCAGATGACGGCGGCAACGAAACCGAGCCAATGTCATTGGAGGACATGGACATGATCATCGTCAAGCCTATCAAACCCATGATGTGCTCCGGTCACTGGGTTCCGACATTCCTCAAGGAAAGCCGCATCGAGGTAAGCAATGGAATCGCTAGCAGACCGCCCGTGAGCCCCCCGCCGTGCCGACGAGAAGTCAAGAAACTCATCCACCAACGTCGGTAACGACGGCTGCGGCGGCGGCGAGTTCTGTTGCTGAAATTGTTGAGCTGCACTGGGATTGAAACTAGGCGGCATTGCGGCGGCTGACTTCTGGTGAGGATTAAACGATGGCCAATTCTGGGTCATGGTTGGTATCTTAAGAGACAACTGTGCCATCTCCTAGGTGGGATCGGACAACAAGGTCAACTTGAACGAGCTTGTCCGCGAGAGAGAGAGAGAGAGAGAGAGAAGATTAAAAAGAAGCAACCTAGAAGTTAGAACCGAACAGAAATCTTAGATGAAAAGGGAATTCTGCGGATCCTAAAACAGCAGTGTAGTATGAGGGAGGTCAGGTCATATAATATCAGGAAGAGGTCACCTTACAACCACCTCGAAGACATCATCATATGTAAATGGATTATTGTTAGTGATATATTTTTGCACTTACCTTAATTTTGTTACGTTCACATTCAAAATTCTTAACTAGTCCTTGTTGTTTTGGTGTGCAAGGGCCAAAGTGAAACTACCTATGAAGTTAATGGGATCAAAACATCCAACATTGACTCTCACACATGAGAGCGAATCTAATGTCATTAGGGACAATCCTCAATATTCTATTTATATTTAAGTTGATTTTAACCCAATGCCCAATTTAATTTATTACACTAACCTGATATATTAGGTATAAGAACTAGTCTATTAGTTTATTAAGCTGATTTAGCATCTTTACGCACACCATATATGGTTTATTATTACTACTTCAATTAACCATGACTAAAGATCTAGATCTTATATATATATTACTGACAGTCTAAAAATTCAAAGAATATATATAATATGATGTTTTTAAGATATAAATAAAGATGAAAGCCTAGTAGCTAAATGCCAAGAGACATCCAGCCATCAGACATCCTAATACATTAAAACTAATAAAAGTTTCAACATGCAGCTTAATATTTATAGTTTTTGCGTTTTAAACCATCAATGCGTCTAACTTTAATATTTACTACACCATCTTAATTTTTCTCTTCTTTAGACTTTAATTATGTAAGTGTTTTAGAACTTAAATTGTGCAAACCTCATAATTCAAAGAGAGACACTACAAATTAATTAAAGAATTGGTGGGAGCTTCTCACCTTAAAACTTGTTTAATTTCCACAAAGAAATTATGCATGATATTATTAATGTCCCTCATGAATGATGTAATTTATTACGAATTAAAAACATGGATGACTTGTTAATTTGATAAGTTTTGGGAACAGAAGTGTAATATTGTGAAGGAGAAGTAGTGGAATCAGCAACCACGTGCCGATGTGACCCCTCCCTTTGGCATCCATTATCTCACAAAATGCTATTCCTCATTCAATATTCATATTCAAATCTAATCCCCTACTTTCATGAACTGCCTCCCCTTTATGTCTTCTCTTCACTTCTCTTTCTCTTCTCCTCCCTTTATTTTAATCAATGTGTTTTTTTTTCCCATTGCTTTGAGTTGGTAAAAATTGATCTCTTTCTATTTGTTGATATGCATGAGAATAGTTTATAATGAACAACGAGACAAGTCACAACTCACAGGTGAATAAAACAATTACCCTGTAATTAAATAAGCATTTAAAAAAAACCAAATGAATAAATTACATTGTCCAAGACAGATCATACAACTATTCACAAAGCACTAATTTTGAACAAAAATTATACTTCTTTATGTTTTTTATTTGAACTACTTTTAATTACCCCACTAATAAAAAATATTAGTTACATTATCAAAATTGTCTAAAAATCATTTCAATTTTTATTTTTTTGCCAATTAATTATATGTCTCCCCATTAATTAATTATAATAGTTTTCACGCTCATTCTTCCTAATTCATCCTCTCTATAAATAACGGTATATTTCGGTAAAAATACATTTTTTTTGCATTTGATTATCTTTAACTAATTTTAATTGACTTCTTAGTTTGCATGATTTAGTTATAAATAACTTACAGAAAAGGTTGGAGGGAGTAAATATTTTTAACATTATTACACAAGCTCTTACAAGGTGAGTTACATATTATATTAATTAGAAAACTTTTCTGAATTTCATGAAGGAAGAACAGGAGCACGCATAATGGTTGATTCATAGGGTAGTGTGCCGTGATCTCGTGAGCCATGACGTCATACATTTTTTTTAATGAAATATACAATTCGTTTCTTAGTTAATTAAATTAAAATATTGAGAGAAAAATGGAGCCAAATATTCTAAAATAGGAGCAAAGTGAGGGCCTATGGGCCCACTTGCAGTTTGGAGAGGGTCGGTGGAGCATCGCAACGACCCAACCATCTCACATTCATTGCTGCTGACCCGAAATGAATTAGCCCCCACTGCTGCCTCCCGCCTCTTCTTCTGTGTAAGGGTTTCAATGTTCAGATATGGCTAACCAGAGCAGTGATCATTTAATGTGGTTCCTTTACAAATTTGGCACTGTCGCTCGTATCATTCAAATAGATGAAAATTTTCCAACTTTAATTAATGCATGTGAGTTCGTAACAGGACAACTTTCATCTGTTAAGGGTAAAATTGTCCCAATTTGAACGCGGTCACTGTTTAAGGAGTATTTGATATTAGCTTTCTACAAATAATTTATGACATTTAAGATAATACGTGAGAAAAATATTGTTTCGACTTATATAAAAGTGTTTTTTTAAGTGCTTTATAGGAAATTCAAACACTCTTAAATTGGCATAGATATTTTTTTTTATTACTCATTCTTCTGTTAGAAGTAATTTTGTTTGAGGTATTATCAGATACGGAATATGAATATTTCTCCTTACAAAGATTTGCATCTTAGGTCATCATGTCATGGAGGACTGGTCTTTTTCACTAAACTCAAACCCATTTAAATTGTATAGGATAAAAAACAAGACTTTATCCTCAAAACAAATAATGAGAGTTAAAGATTAATAACTCTTATTTTGGAAAGAGTGTGATCCGGAAAAAAAATGTCTCCTTTACGGAAAAATTGGTTTCTATTATGATGATGAAGACACTCCTAATCCAAAAAAAATTGTTATAACCAATCATTTAATATCAGAATTATATTGATAAAACAAAACGATGGTACTACTATTATTGATTGCATTTATTTTGTTCCTTAAATAATTATTCATTTTTTATACATGCATATTCGTCTGATTATAATATACTCTTCTGGTTCTATTTATAAGGCACTTTCAATGTGTTTCACACAGACCAAAAAAAATCTTAAATTGTATTAACTCTTTGTTAAAATATAGCAATTTTTTAACTTTACCTTTATTTAATATATACTCCTTTCAAAAAAATAACTATCTACACTATAATAAATGAAGAACAATATGATACATTTATCATTTATGGTAAAAATTTAATGAAGTGACTTATAAATAGGATCAAAAAAATTTATCTCTCTGCCCTATAAATAGGATCAGAGGAGTAATTATTTTGTAATTATTCAAGATAAAAAAACAGCTCACATGAATATAAAAAATACATGAGTTCATAACTACTACCTTCGGTCCTAACTATAAGACCTCGTTATAATCTAGAAACGAGTTCTTTTAATTAAGACAGAAGGTAGCATTTCTTTAGATGATATTCAAAGTGATAAGGTCATGCCTAAAACAAGAAAACTCTTGGGAAGATTAAACCAATGGTATAGAGAGATGGTGGGGTGGTGGAGGGTTTGTAGATAGGAATGAGCTGTGAAGAGAAAGAAAAGCAAGAAGTCCCTTTAATTAATTGATCATTCTAGATTTTGTATAATATTTATAGTTAAACACCTCCTCATATAAATCAATTTTTTTAAAGCTTTAAGGAAAATATGCTAATAAAACTAAAATTTTAAAATTTTAGAGGATCGTTGCACTATCCTTTTACTTTTATCATTAAATAAAATCTCAAATCAAAATTTGTGCATAAAAACACATGAAGAAGCACTATTTTCGTTTGAGATCTAATTCAAGATATGAATTAAAATGAAGGCTTCATTATGGTTCTAAACTCAACGGGACGCCTTGTGGGGCCCTCCCAACAACGTGCATGGGTGCGGGTGTCTTCTCTGGTAGAGGGGATTCCGATCCTTATGAAGGCCGAGGAAGGAAAAGAGGACTTGATTGTGGGAATTTAGATGACAAAACGACAATGGATCTCATGGGGCCCGCTCTATCTTGAACTGTGCAGGTTGTTATTGGCGAATCACAAGCCTCGAATTTTTATTTTTTTGGGTGGGCCATGAGTCCAGTAAGCTTTCAAAGGTGTTTAGATTAACTTTTTAGAGATAATTTTATAATAAAATATAAAGTAAGTATGTCAACGGAATTTTATCTCAACTTATATGAAAATACTGAATTTTCTCTGAAAAAACTTAATTATTAAAATATTTAATTGTTGTTAATGGAACTATAAATACAAATCCTTAGTTGTTATTTTCTAAAACTTTAATTTCACATTATTATTTGGTTCTAATTAAAACCTCCAAAAAAAAAATGTTAGAAACTCATAATCAATCCAATTAGTAGTGATCAAGCTTTGTAATTCTCTATTCAAGCAAGTTTCTCAATCAAACATAGCTGTAGCAACATCAGTCTCTCCGCAGTTTACTATAATATCTACACACGATAATAGTAAAGGCCTAGAATAGAACATACTCACTAAAAATAAGAATTAAACCAAGCTAATCATAAACAAACATATCTAACACACAGGTTCATTGATAACTAGCTTGGTTTGCTTATATTTAACAGAGCATTCATATGTTTAATGATTGGGGTTTATGACCAACCACACACATAATCAAGGACATAGACCAGTGCGAGAGAAAAGGGATAAAGTAGGATGGCCACTATAGAAGTCCACAGAGGAAAAGTGGTACGGAAACTGGCAAATACTCCCATCACAATGCAAACTACCAGAATGACCAACACTTCTGCAGAGAAGTCCCATGTCAATCCCCTTACATATACAAGGGCCAAGAACACTGCCAGGCAAAGCACGTTGTTCATTGTCGCTGCCCCATATAGCTGCAAACACACAAATAATGCACTTCATATTATTATAAGCCTTCATTAATTGTCACAGCAAGCATATAAGAAAAATGCCTGAATATATATAAATACTTTTCATCAATCGAGTTTGAAAGAATTTTCATTAAGAATTTCGTGTGTTAGGTTTTGGAAACAGAATGAAGAAATTTTAAGAGATAAGCAGGACCGAAACCAACAAAAGTTATGAAAAAAAAATTTAAACTTGATACTGAGTGAAGGCATGAAATATCTATTCTGACTAAGAATCCCTAAACGGGTATTTAGGTAACCCAATAAGCACTTTTCAGAAGTATTTTTCTATAAATCGAAACAAATTCTTCCACATATTTACTTCATATACCGTAAAAACACTTCTAAAACCATTGTTTTGATCTTATCCAAACATCCCCTAAGTGTTGCTGTTACAAGAACTGTGAGACTGTGAATTGTGGGGTTTATACTATGAGCCTGGCATATCCATGTGTCGCGCAATGCAGTGCTAATGATGAAAGAAAAGCAAGCTAAACACCCAGAAATTGGAAAGATGCATTGATCGAAGGATAAATTAGATGTTTCTTAGACATCCCCGCAAAACAGAACTAAACTCAAATGGCAGAAGTTGAATGAAAAGGCTGGAGACCCTACGCTTGAAAGAAAAGAAGTGTCAAAACAGTAATAAACCAACCTCTGAAAAAGTTAAGGAGGCGGTCTGCCTCTTGTCACGGCTAGCAAAAATAACTGCTGACACTGCTTCACTGGAATTCGTAGCCAAAGGCAGTACAATGAAGGAAATGAAGAATGCAGGAATACTTGTGACGTCGGAAAATTCGTCAACAGCATCAACCAGAGGATCAGCAACTACAGCAGCAATAACTGTTCCCAGAAGGAGCAGCAGCACTGCTTTTATAGTATTCCATTTGGCATTCTTAACATCCTCAGCAGCTTCTTCAGCCGGACCCCCAACATCCAGTAGATCGTGTTCCCTCTTCGTTTCCTGCAAATGAAAATTCAGTCAGTTCTACATCCGTTTCCTGAAAGAATTTCTTTGGTCGAGTCTGTCATGGTAAAACTCACCTGGTGAAAATCAGTTAAAAACTTCATTGTATGTGGACCAGCATCACCAGTAGCACGTCGAGAGCGCTTAGCCTTAGAAAGCCATCTATTAATTCCGTTAAAAAACTCATCTTCATCAATAAGTGAGTTACGAGAAGTATCAAAATCCTCTATTATTTTTGTCACAGCATCACCATGGTCCAGGTCAACCTCTTCAAACTCAATTCCAATAACCAACGCTCTCAATTCACTGTGAGAAAGTTGTCCATCACCATTCTCGTCAATTTTTGAAAAAAGCCTATATGGATAATCATTAAAAGGAGATCAACGACGACCCAAAAAGCATAAAAATATGAAAATAAGACAACAATATGCTTCGAAAGTAATATCTCTGAGAAAACATCTTACTTCCTGATTATTTCTCTATCAGGTTCACCATCTTCTCTCAGCAACCTTCCCAATGCCTGCTGCCTTAAGTGTCTCAGAATTCCAAATATTACGTGCTTGTGTTTCACATAAGCAAGTCTTCTCCTCTGTATCCAGGGCTGAAAAACCTGCAAAATTTGACCCCCCCTAATTACTTTAGGTTGCAGGAACAATTTTCAATTGTTCATTGGTACAGACAATCTCTCACTTCGTATACAGTAATACTAATAGATATTGGAAGTGCTAATCCTAGAATCTAAGAAAAATACAACAGAACAATATGAGGATTTGGACACTGTTGGCACGGTATATGGGTTTACATCCCTTCCTTATTTAGGCCAAGTATACCAATTGGCTAATCACAAATGAAACAAACTAAATTCCACTAGGCATACATGCAACACATGCTTCCTTTTATCAAGGCTTTGTAAAGCATTGTCTCTATTTCTTTCATGGCATTGTGCTACTTAAAAACCACAGAGTAAGCATTGTCTCTATTTCTTTCATGGTATTATGATATATGACAATATTGACATTTACCTGGTAAAAGCAATAAGAAGCCAATAAACAAAGAGAGACAATAAGTGCAATTAAAACAGCCAAGTGCCTTCCAGACGTTGATTTGAGTAATTGGGGTATCTGAACAATCAGAAATGGAATGACAGATATAACCATGATCCTTGCAGCATAGCTTGTCCAAATATCAGTACTAACGCCAGAACCTGCAAGTTGGAAATATATTGGAGTAATTATTAAAACATCCACACTGCTGAGATGTATGACATTAAAATGAAATAATGAAGGTTCAGCAAAATAGATAAACTTAATCTCCTGCATTCATCCTTTTAAAATTTGAACAGTTATGCCCTAATTCAGGAGAAAAAATTGACGTATACTTGTTGGATATCACACCATGAGGTGAGATATTTTTTTAAGGTCTTCGACAAGAAAAGCTTAATATCAAATTTTTCGCAGATCCCTGAGAGGAAGGAGGACATAAGAGACTTACCAGTTAAGCTAAATCCTCGTGTGTCTTGTGAATCTTTCGCAATTGAATCTTCTATGTCACACTTGCCAACAATTACACAAGTTCCCCATATTATAGTCAGAAGCAAAACTGTTGACCCTGCAAGCAAACCCATTCCAACAGAGACCTGACTTTGAGCGGTTTCTTTACCACCAGAAAGCCCAGATACTGGAGTAAAAACAAGATAAATAGATCAGAAACTACAACAATAGGGAGATAACAACACCAAGTGTTCGTTAGTTTGAGAGTGAACAAATATATAGCAATCTTCTGGCTAGTATGATGAGCACCACGAGATTGTGGTCAACATAAACAATGAATCGTGAAAAATGTCTCACAAAAATTGCTGCTTGTCAGCTAAGACTATTAGTTAAAGTCTTCTATTTGTACCTCTGTAATGCGATCAAGAAATAAATTCTTGAACTGCACACTATTTACTGAACTGAAAAGTCCGCTTCCTCTTCCCCCCCCCCCCCCAGGACGCAAATTTCGTTAGTTCTTGGAACACTGAGAATGATCACCATTAGAAACAACTGACAGTTTTTTGAGAGATACACCTGAGGATATTTTTTCGTCATTCCTAAATCCCAATTGGCACAAATAATCATCAAGTGGAGAGCAGCGCACAAAATGTAAAAGGAGGTTGAGCAAATAGAAATTTGAAGAGTTTAAGCAAAGCATATAAAAACTAAAAGGTGGGAATGAAGCTCCAAAAAGAATGTGGATCTCATGCACCAGATTAATGGACCAAATCCTCATGCCCAGAGTTGCCCGGTATGAATAGATCTCGTTTTTTCTTTTTCTTTTTTTAATTTGGTGAAAGATCTAGTACTTTTATTTATACCTGAATTCTGAAACTACAATGAAGAGGACCCAATATGACTGAAAAAGCAAGGATACGAGATGGCAAGTCAGAATAGCATTAAATTGTGCTCATACATATAAATAGTAATTAATAGATAATTAATTTGATAAATATTTTAAGCATTCTATAATATATTTTCATTATAGACAACAAGAAAAATCACTAGACGCGGAGTTTTATTAATTGGTTTTTGTTCTATTAAAAATTATTAAAGATAAAATTAAAAAAAGACCATAAAAACTACAAAATTACAAATCAAGCATTTTGTCAAAAAATTAAAAATTGTTGTTATTTCATTTATGTGCTATTCAATTATTGTCAAAATCTATACAAATCTTATAATTGATCTTGATTTGGGATTTTGTAATTTTTATGGTCTTTTTTGTGATTTTTCCAAAATTAAATTGATAGGAAAAATAAAGGATTTTTGTTGGTCAAAAAAGAAAACATGATTATGTTAAGGAACCGTCTTATCAATACTTTTGTAAAGACAAAAAGAAGAAAAATCCAAAATTTAGATGCGATTGACAACTGATTAAGTACACTTCTTCTATTTTAATACTGAAAATTTTATAACATATAATATGATAAATATGCTGGCAAAAAAATGAGTAAATATTGTTAAGTAAATACTTACATCATAAATAGATAATAATAAAATAAAATTATGAGAATCATAAATTACTTAACAAATTTGTTTTTAAGTAATTTATAAATTATTTTTGCGAATGGACAAATTTTAATTAAAGAATAATCAAACTATTCATATATCGCAAATAATTTAATTCGTTATAGTATTATATATAAAATTTATAATAAACTGCAATATTATAAAAATCATAAATAATAGAATTTTTATGTCAAGCATAAATAACACGAGTAGTTTTATTAGACTCATGAATCTTATATTAATTATTTTTATAATAAATTCACAAGTTAGCAGAAAAATTTATTGATATTTATACTTCGACACCTTAAACATCATGTCCTGGGTTTGATCTTTGAGACAGCATGTATGGAAAAAAAACATTATTGAGAGGAGTCCCCGCTATGACGTCTAGCAGTATTTCGAGATATTAGTCTCTTAGTAGAAAGATAGTTTGGCCAACAAAAAAAAAACTCCTTTAAATTTTTTAATTTTCCCCCAAGGGCTGAAAGGATCCAAAAAAAAAATTATGAAATATCCCATCTAAAAATTTTAAAATATTATCACATGAGTAGTTGGCCAAAAAAACAAAACAAGAATAATGAAGACGATTGAACGAAAACTCTGATGCCTGCAGTATCCTCAACGCTGCAGGAAAATCTAAAATAATTAAATAAGAGAAATGGAAGCTTTAAACGGAGACGAGTCATCTAAGAATTTTTCTTAGGCTTAAAGAAATCTTTCTTAATATCTACTTAAAGAAATTCAATTCAACGCCCAACATTCGCGGGAACCATAAAAAGAAATGGACAAAGAAACCGAATTTTATCTCAAGAGAGAAGGGAGAAAATTGTCTACTGCGCGCCGAATTTTCAGAGACGATTCAGAGGAGGAAACGTTAGGTAGAGTAACATGTTTTCCAGCTAACCAAACAGATCAAAGCAAATCCTTATCCGAATTAATGAGCAGACTGAAAACTCCTTAATATCGGTGTGATAAATATAACGCGGGTAAGAAGTAAGAACTCGTGTGAGCTATGCATGAACATCTAGAGTTCTCGTTTTCGAACAAAAGGCGAGAGAAAATTGCTATTATGATTTCCCAACTATCCAAACATAAGGAAGTAGAATCTAGAACGTGGGAGATGGCCAAAAAAAAAAAAAGAAATCTAGAACATCCAAGAGAAAACAGAAATGCATCACGCAATTACTGATGCCTCCAAGAATTCATCTCGTTTTTCACTAATAATTCTTAGTCTTCGTGTTTAGGATGAAGGCGGCAGAGAAAACGCAAATTATTATCGTATTTTACTTCTAACCAAACAGTTAAAAGAGAAGTAAAATCCAGAGCAGAACATCAATGACAAAAATAAAAAAAGTACGACGACGCAACAATTGTTAAAATTTATAAGAAGACAAATTAAATCAGTTTTACTGATTCTATGATATCTTAATTTTCCATTTGCAGGATTAAAAACAGAAGTGTAATCATATTATACTTACCGAGAATGAGCATGGCATCGGGCAGAGCGCCGAGAACGGGAAGAAACAAGCCACCAACGATCCCGGGGCCCAATATCTCAAGCAACAGCTCGCTGCCATTGGACAAATAGGTAGCAGCCTTGTACATGAGAAAGCCATAGACGGCGATGAGGAACAAGTTTCCGACTACAGAGGTGGTGCAGGGCAGGAATCCATACGTCTGCTCGCAGGAAGACTCCTTCAACGGCGGCAAAAGTCGGAGCAGATTGTCCTCCGGAGAATCCCGGGAATCGTGGATCCCATTGGAAACAAGATTAGAGGAGGACAAAAGGAACCGAGCGTGAACCTGAGCAGAGAGAATTAGGAGTGAGAGGAAGAGGAAGAGCGTGAAGGCGAAACGACGAGACATTGGGGACGGCGGGGGATTGGGGTTCGAGAAATCTTCTAGAGGATGTGGATGTGAAGCATTTGCAAGCTTGCAGAGAAGAAGAGAGTGACGTAGTGGATATTTGAATTGCAATGAAAGGAAGTTTGCAGCGTGTGGGGACGGAGGATGCGAGGGGCAATCTGCGTCTGAATCGCGTCCTTTGCCGAAGAGAGAGGGAAGGGAGTAGGAAAGGATACTCTGATAGTCATGTGATGTGCACCCTATATAGCGTTGTTTATAACCTTTTTTTTTTTTTTAACCTCAATAGTCTTGTTTATAACTTAAATATCGGGGAAGTTTTTTTTAATATCATTTCTAATTTGTAAATATTAAAAAAAATTAGTTAAATTAGTTATTTATAACAAACTAATATTATTTTTCTTGAAATATCCCTATTAATTATGTGATTAGAATAGAAACCTTTTAGCATGTGCAATCATTATGAGAACTATTTTAGAACAAAAAAATAAGCATGAGAGGCAAAATGAATTAAGATATTATACTTATAAACAAATTGAATCTCCATCTGACTCCTATATCTAGTTAGAGGTGGGAATCAGGGCTGGCGGGCTTAAAAGGACCGGCCCTCCAGAGCTGAAATTTAAAAAATATCTCAATTTGCTAGACCCGACCCTTAAGATAACGAGCTCAGGGTCAGCCCGCGCCCCGCGGGGCTTTTGGCCTGTTTAAGAAAAAATGCTATTTTTTATATTTCTTATATTTTTTATCAAAAAAATAAAAATAAACCAATAAAATTATTAATAAAAGACATAAATATGAATAAAATTAAGTCACAAATACAAAATATTATCATATATAAATATCCATCAACATCCAAGAATATCTAAAACATTCATTAACAAGATAACAACATCTAAAAGTTTTATCTATAGTGCAATTGTGCAATAAATAAACATTATCATTAATTTTTTGAAACTTCATCATCACTATAATCAATTACTCTTCGTCATAAATATGCTTTTCTTTCGTAATAAAAATACCAAGTTTTTCTTCTTTATAGAAATTTTACTTTTCAATTTTGCAATCTAGCTATTATCTTACTTTAATGTGAGAAACATTGTTGTTGAAACTTATGAATTTCTAATTCAAATTATAGAATCACAAATTGTAAAAGTATAAAAATACTCTATTATCAAATATATATATATAGTTTAAAAATATCAACGCATATAATATAAATCAAATTATTATTAAAGTTCAAATTAACCAATTTTTTAAAAAATTAATTAGATAAATTATTGTCTAAAACTAAATAAATCAAATCATTCGGTAAAATTTAATTTTAAAATGATAATAATAACTAAATATTTGAAATATTATTAACAATGTAAAAAATTAATAATATTAAAATTACATAAAAAAATAAAAACAAAAAAAATTATAAAAGGACTAGCCCTTTTAAGCCCTCGGCCTTTTAAGGCCAGCCCTCCAGAGCCTATTTTTCATTTGAGGGAAAAAATTTCAAGTTCGGTCCTTATAATTTCAAGGCCTAAACTAGTCGGCCCGACGAGCTTAGCCCGTTTTCCCGGTTCGATTAATCTAGTAGGATGGAAAGTTACATTTACACAGTAAATTTTTGTATTTGCAAGTGGCTTGATCGATGGATAAATGATTCTTTTATTTGGAACATGTAGGTAAATTTTTCATTTAGCGTTATAGATATAAGATGATAAATTAAAAAATTTAAATATATTTTAGTTTATTTAAGTTAAAACTTAATAAGAAATTCAGGGGAGAAGATTTATAAAGTATAAAAAAATAATTCTTTAAGTTGGAATAGAAATCGTTGCAAAAATATTTAAGCCAATGATACAAAATAATCAATTTTTAGGGGAAAAGCACAAAATATTTTCCTTGTTATAATTAGGTGAGAAATAAGATCGTCATGTGATGTGTGCCATTTAGTGTTTTATTAAAAAATTGAAATTTACAGTTTAATATTGTAAATTAGAGAAATAATGTATTAAACGCTTTTAATACTAGTTTTTTTAGTTAAAATTCGTAGAAAATTAATTATATCAAGATTAAGATAATCAATCTTGAAAAGGAAAACAACACAAAATCTTCTACTTTAAATTAGAAAAAAAAATGCATTTTTCTTCATTTTGATTAGGCGAGTTCCCCAATTTTGCGTCAAGCTTGATAAATGAATTAACATTGCTTATACCACGTTATAATGGTAATAGTTTTTATAATGATAATATTGGTCTAGGTTTTAAGTTGAAGGATTTAATTTATGATTATCTAGAGCAACAAAACAAATTTTTAAAATTACAATGTACAGTTATATATAAATTTTAATAATTATTGAAAAATGTCGTTAAATAATGATATACTTATATTGTTCAGTTAATTATTCCTTTAAAAAAGTAGATCCAAATCCCCTCAATACTTTCTTTCTATCTCTTTTTTCCAAACACATCCTAAAATATTTCGTTTATAATAATGAATGCAGACTATTAAACCAAATATACATATATGTAAAGAAAATAGGGACCAAACCTTTTTTTAAAAAAAAAAAACAAAGTGTGGTGTATGTTTTATATTTAGTCTTTTCCTAATTAATCCTTGATTTGTTACGAATTGACCCCCTATGTTTCCCCCCGTAATGACAAACGGCCAGACAACCAACTATAGTTAACTAACTAAGGGTATCATTTTCACATGGGGTCGATGCAGAGATATGGATGCCTAATATTTATATATCTATTTAGTACTTACTTTTATATATATATATATATATATATTGTATTTAAGACGTCGTGTAACTAGAAAATATCAAGAGATATATGCGGTTGACTTTATTCTAATTTTGATTTTATAGTATTCCATATTTACAGTGTGATTATGGGTCAAAAATTAATTTCACCATACAATTTAGTAATAAAAATAATAATTAATTGGATGGTGTTTGAAACAAATAATTATTGAAATAATAAATTTATTAATTAATTAAAAACACGAGTATTGAGCTTTAGCAGTTTTGCTTCAGCTCCCGCTTTCAGTGCTCTCAAATATTGACACGTAGATAAGAATCGGTGGGAAGAACCATATTATTATGGCCGAATTTAGGAGCGTGAACATGAAAATGGAAATAGAACTAAAATTGAATTTCAAAAGAAAAAATAAAATAAGAAATTATTTTATATATATTTCTTGTTATATAACTGTAAACTGAAAAAAATAAATTATTAACTTCATTAGCACATCTGTAATTACAGAATTGTAATCATGAGATTCATTTTTTAGCTGTCCTCACAATTCTCTCTTAAATTATATATTTGTCTAATAGCTATTTAGAAATGTTGGAAATTTGCTTCTTCTTTCTTTTTTGAAGTAAATCAAATATTTTTTTTAATTGACAAAGGAAATTAAAAATCATAAGTTCTTGAGAGAAATTACAAACAAATTGGGCTGCTTTGATATTTCATATAGCGTTATATTACCTCTTCCTTAATATAAAAACTGGTTTTACTTTTAACTTGGTCTTAGATATGAAACTCCAATTCCTTTTTTTTATAATTATTTTTTTAAATAATCTTTATAGTAGTTATACATGTCAAAAATTCTATCAAATAGTAGTTTTAGTTAATACATATAATTAGTAATGGTATTATAGGAATGACAACACCAATTTATTACAAATAATTAATTTAAATAATTTTTTTAATCTCTCAAATTAGTTAGGTAGGTCTCATGCTACTTCTTATTCTTAATATAACAGTTCATTTAACTTTTATTTTAGTTTTAAATATAATATCACAATTCATTTTATCTCTTATATTTATATATTTTCCTAATATAGTCATTATAATAATGATAGTTTTAGCCAAGATACTTGATTATTAAGAATATTTTTTTAAAAAATACTTATTTATTACAAATAACTAATTTAATTAATTTTTTTAATTTATTCAAATTAATTAATTGCTTTTTATATTAACAACATAACATAATAATATCAAGAACGAGAGGTAGCATTTATTACTTGGTAACATTAGCCATTAAAAAAGAAGGGATGGAAACAAAAAAGATCAGATGGTCAAACAGCAGAAGAAGTCTTTTACTGTATCACAGTACAACCTAACCTTGTCCTCAGACAACATCATTCGTCCATGGGGACTGGGGGTAGAATGGTAAAAGCATCCAAGAGCAGATTAAGGTCGACGAACTACCTGCCCTTTTTTGGGGGGTTGGGGGGGTTGTTAAGGAATGGGTCGGAGAGTAATAATAAAGTCACATTCAAAGCTGTGCTCCAATGGAAGCTGCCGCAAATGGGGATGCTCTTGCATTGCATGTTTTCGTCCAAAGTTTTTTTTAGATGTGTGAAAAAAATTCCCTTCATCAGGCTCCTCATCATGTTCAGGAGTTGGAAATTGACCAAGCAGACAAAAAGTCCTCTCTATCATATGTGAATACCACATCTAATTCTTAATATAAGAGTTATATGACTAATTTAAGTAAATTAAAAAAATTAGTTAAATTAGTTATTTGTAATAAATAAGTACTGTCTTTTTTAAAATATTCTTGCTAATTAAGTATAATAGTTACAACTACTATCACTACAAAGACTAAATTGAGAAAAAATAGATAAATATGAAAAACAAAATGAATTAGAATTTTATAATTAGGACCAAAATAAAAATCAAATTAGCTCTACATTAAAGACCGAATGTAGTATTTAGTAAGAAGCATGACAAAACCTAATTTTCTCTAAAAGGTGCCGTTAATAAGAACCTACGAACTTTTTTCAAGTGTCTTTATAAATAAGAATAGATCATATTCAAATATTATTTCTTACATAAAAAGAAATTCATAGATACTCCTTCTGGTCCTATATGTAAGTTTCAAATAACCAAATCACCTTTAATGAACTAGCAATTAAAATTTGTTAGAAATAATAAATAGGTCATAAATGTATTTTTTCTCAAATTTGCCCTTATTTATTGAGCGTAAATGAGAGAGGCAATAAATAAAAAAAATGATGAAAGAGAATATATGGGAATAATATTAATAAGAGAGGGATTACTAATTACAGTCAACTAAAAATAAAATAGAAAAAAAAAGTAATAAATACTAAGACAAACTTAAAAATAAAGCTCATATTTTGGACCAGTCTCCTCTCCAAAAGTGAAGTTTATATATAGAACCAGAGGGATTGCAAGATTATAGATAATTTGAAGGTTAATATTATTTTTAGTTCCTAAAATTTGATTTCATGTTTGCTTTAATCTTTTAAATTTGAAACCAATAATTTTGATCATTAAAGGTTAAATATTGTTTGAAAGTATAAATAGATTTGCTAAGATGTTAATGTAGATGTAACATTTTTTAGTTTGGCTATGTTTCGGTAAGTTTTTGGAATCAAGGCCAAAAAGAGAGAGCAAGTTTTTGGAAACTCTAAAATAATAAATTTTTATATTTTTAAAAATAAAATTCTTTACCTACGGTTGAATGAATTACATTCCACCAACTCATTGTAAGCCTTGTTTACCTAATAAAGCAAATTCATAGTTTCTGCTTTCCACCCTTCTTCCTGCTCCTCAAAGCTCTTAAGTTCATCCTTAATACTTCTCCGGTCTTTAATATAGAACTCAATTTTTAAGTTGATTTTGGTCATAAATATAAGACTAATTTCTCATATTTATCAATTTTCTCTAAATTACCTCTATGGATACTCCCTTAACCATAATCAAGTAGAAGAAGGAGGGGGTATTAAGAAATATGATTATAGTGTTTTAGGAAAAATGTGTCACTTTTCTTATAATTAACTAACTTATCTAACTTTCTTAATCTAATCAAATTAGTTAAATGGATCTTATATTAAGGACAGGAGGAGTATCTTTTTTATCCCATTTATAAATCACTTTTAATATATTTTATATAGATAAAAAAACTTTAAACTTCATTAACTCTCATTTAAATTTTAACAACTTTATAACTTTATCACTATTTAATATACATTATACCTCGTAAAAATAAAGTAAATATAATAATAAATGAATGGCAAATTTATATATTTATATAAAAAATTTTCCCCTTTGTCCTGTAAATAAAATAAAAACTTATTTCTCTCTGCCTTATAAATAAAACCAGAAGAATGTGTGTATGATGTCAACCTCATTTGTATACGTACTTTTATATTTCCAAGCCCAACATTATTTCTAGGATTTTATTAAACTTCAATTAATAAAACAAATAGTCCTACATTATCTCATCAAGCGCTCTCCTAACCTTCGCTTGTTCATTAGAAATTATGCAAAATTTCCTCCTTAGTTTTAAAATCTTCGTAGACTTTTTTTCCCCCCAAAAAAAACATAACATTAGCTAAATTACATAGCTAGACTTTTCTTCAAGTTTTCTCAAACCATACCAGTCTCTTTTATTTCTACTTTTCATGAGATTTTCTCACATTTCCTAGTCCGCCATTATTTTAGCCATCTGCCGACGGCTGGCCCTTCCTTAGTTTGTACGTAAGCTCATCATAATCATCATTGAATACAAGGAAAATAAACATAAACTTGAGTTGATTAATGTAACTTTTTGTTTGAGTGAATGGTAATATAATAGGTGGCAATGAATGAAAGGGAATTGTAAAATACTACCATTAAGCTAATAATCGTGACTTTATTTGAACTAGTAATTATTTTATCGTAGAAAGGTGGTGGTAGTGCATGAAGGGGTATGCAGACAACTCAAATAACGCATCGATCTCCTTTCCTTTTATAATGATTCTCTAATTGATGATTCCTCAGTGAATGGATGTCATGGCTGCAAAGTCATAATTAATAAGAATATTTCATTAAGGTTGATTCTAATTTCAAATTATAATACTTTTGTCTTTAGCATTAAAACAGATCGTTCATATAATTCGATGGCAAATATACAGAAGAATGTTTGATTACTTTCATTCGCGTATTTGAATAATTTAAATTGGTTTTTAAATTTCATATACAGCATAAAAAAACATATAATAAGCCATATTATTCATAAGGAATAATAAACCTTGCAATTTATATCTTAAATTATATGTCAAGTATGAAACTCAAATCTAATTTCTCTATAAGATGAAACATACCCGTTAGTTGTTAATTCTAAAATAAAATAAAAGCTGAAAATAAAGAAAAAGAAATTGTAGTACTTATCCAATCCATAATGTATGATCTACTTGCAAAATTAATATTAGTTTTATATGTAAAACTTATTCATCATATTTATCTATTTTTTTCTAAATTAACCTTTTGTATTTTTCAAACAATAATCAAGTAGGAGAATGATAGAGGTAATTAAGGAAGATGTTTATGGTGTTTTAGAAAAAAAATCATATTAATTAATTTAACTATTATTTCTAATTTAATAAATTTAGTTAACTAACTCTTATATTAAAAAACCGTATAGGTGATAATTTCTCATATAAGAAGAAACATGCCGTGTTTAAAAAACGGAGGGAGTGAAAGCTGGGTTTTGTTTTATTTTTGAATGGGCATATTATGCGATGCAGAGAGTGCCAGCAAAACGGGCAACGGAAATGTAATGGGACTATCTATTGGCCGCGCATGTGAATCCAAAGGTTAAGTTGACGTGCCTCATTTGACTCTCTTGTTTGTCCTACATTGGTGCCGACGAGGAGGTGATGATCACAACTACCACAATGCCCACTCTCATCAATCTCCACTTGTCAACTCTTGTTAATTAATCATTTTTAATATGAAATAGAGAAAATTTTAAAAAAATTCTCCTGAATTTCTAATGTTGTCATTTAGCTCTTAAATATAATCAATTACTACTGTTAATGTATAATAAACAAAATTGATTTAGAATTTAAAATTCAAGAGGTATTTTTTTTAGGGATATTCCCTACCACATATTCTTAAGGCCCCTTGAAAGAATAAAGGCTTGACTTACATGTAGTGTTTTTTTGACCAGCATACATGTAGTGTTGAAATATTCTTCAGTATCACTTAGTATCATTAATTTATGGGTTTAGGAGGATTCAACACATCAAAGTATTTTTTAAAGTGTATTCAGCATCCTGAAATATTTTGTAATACATTCAGCATTTCAAAGTATTTTTTAAAGTGTATCCAGCACCCTAAAATAATTTTTTTCACCTTGGTGCTAGAAGTGCCAAAAAGTATATTTGGGTGCTAGGCGCACCAAAAAAAGTCTTTTAGGATGCTGGATATACCAAAAAATATTAGGAGGTGCTAGATGCATTTAAAAAAAATAGTTCAGGATATTAGATGTGCAACAAAATATTTTAAGATGTTGAATGTACTGGAGAAAATATTTTGAAGTGCGGGGTACACTTTAACCCATAATTAATTTATGGTTTGTTTAGTACCTTAAATAACTTTTCAGTAATACTCACTGTTGTAAAGTATTTTTTAGTAATAATCTTGAATAATAATCTTAAGTTTAGAATGTTCATTGCTACTAAGAAAAACATTTCAAAAGCAAAATTGACCAAAAATACTTTACCACATTGGATGCTTCTAAAAAAATATTTTAAAAAATCAAATGAATTACAAATTAATTTAGCATATCGATATTTGTTGGAAAAATATTTCAAGAGATTGAATGATTATTAACTCTTTTATGAAGAACAGCCTAATATATTAACAATTTTCTTATAAGAAACTCGATTGTCATTCTCCGTGTTCTTTACCATCAAATGGACATCCATTTTAACTGTCAAGATTTAACCTTAGACTTGAAATGAAAAATCTTCCCCAGGGTTAATCTCTGGTTAAAAAAGAAAAAGAAAATAACCCTGGGCTTTTCCGTCTTTTTGGGTAATTCGTGAAGTGACTAAATAAAGGCCCTAATAATAAACACATGAGCAGGCCCCAAAAGTAGTCCAACGCGGTTCACCCACTGATTTCTGGACGTTGGGAGAGAGCCCCTGGGGAGGCATTAATTATAATGTTTTATTGATTGCAAGTTGCAAGATGAAAATTAAAAATTGAATTTTTTTAACCTCAAAAAGTTGAATGTTTCAAAAGAATTGTTTTTTTTGCTACCCAAACGTATTCTTTTATTAGAGACAATCCTATTCAAATATTGAGTATTAAATATGGATATCTTTCTCAATAAGAGTTTACACTTTGATTCATCATGTTATAAGATACTACCTCTAGTTTTTAATATAAAATTTCATTTGACTTTTATTTTGGTTATAAATATAAAACTCCAATTCACTTTATCTTTTATATTTATTTATTTTTTTAAAAATAGTTCTTGTAATAATAGTAATTCTAACTAATACAGTTGATTAACAAGAATCTTTTAAGAAATATAACACATATTTATTACAAATAATTAATTTAATTTATTTTTTTAATCTATTTAAATTAGTCAACTAGTTTTTATATTTAGAATCAGAGTTACTGTTAACCATTTCTGTAATTCTGTTAGATACGGGCTGGCCTGAGTCTTTCAAATTCATTGCAACGACAAATAACGACCTGAATTGTACTTTTCACCCAGCACAATGCCGGCAGGGCCACTGATGGTCGATCTCAATAGTTCAATAGCATCGTGGAAGGACATTGCATTTATCAACTCATAAATATGAACAACACAAAAGCTTCCATTCAATTCCAAATCCATCTAATGTTGCTAGTGTATAAGGTTAAAAAAACTATTTAAGAAAAATATCAATTTGTATAAAATGTGATCCATCTCGAACTCAACATCATTTAAGAAAAATAGGTCTAATTTTGTATGCACAAATTTCTTATGTAAATATATACTCCTCCAATCCTTAATATAGGACTCAATTCTTGAGTTGGTTTTGGTCCTAAATATAAGACCCATTTATCATATTTATCAATTTTCTCTAAATTATCCCTATAGATACTCCCTCAACCATAATCAAGTAGAAGAGGAGAGGAGGTATTAAGAAAGATGATTACGGTTTTTAGGAAAATGTGTCACTTTTCTATAATTAACTAACTTACCTAACTTCTTTAATCTAATCAAATAGTTAAATAGGTCTTATATAAGGATCGGAGGAGTATTTATTATTAAGTCGGATTTTATCCGATTGATATATGGTTTTTCATTAACTTAAGCCTGCTTACATTTGAACAAACTTAATAATATATATATAGTATAACATGATGACAAAAATATTTATGGTGTATTATTGTTATTGTCACCCTAAGAATCTAGCTCTGACTCCGCTCTCCATTCCTTCTTGACGAAGGCCAAAAAAAATTATTGGTCTGGATCAACGAGCAAGAAACTTCCTGGCGAAAAAAGAAATAAGAAACCGAAAGATGAAATAATTGATGGGAGAATTATCCCAAAGTCCTTAAAAAAATTTAATTATCAAGAAATTCTTGACAAGGATTAACATAAATCTGTTATTATTTTTTATTCTGAACTTGTCCTTATAGACTCTTCAAAATTTAAAAATAATTAATTTTTTTAAAACCTTATTATAATTCTTTCGTTATTGATTTCTTTTTGTCATGTAAGTTGGAATATTAAGGTTTGAGCGTTGAAGTGATAATCTAATTAATTAAACCGATGCCATGTCACACACGCTTTCAAGCGACCCACCATCACTTTTGAATCAAATCAACACGTATACGGTAAATACGACTTTAAAGCTGATGTTGAATAATTTAAAATATATTTTCTTTAAAAAAGCACACTGCTTTGTATTTTAACGTAAGAGGTGGTTTTTTTTAATTTTAAATATAAAATTTATTTTATTTTATCTTTTATATTTATCTATTTTTGTAGTAGTTATATATTAAAGATTTTATTAAATGATAATTTTAACTAATACACATTATTAGTAAGGGTATTCAGCACCTACTATCTCAGGTCTTTAATATAAGAACTAATTTGACATTTAATTTGTTTTTAAATATAATATTTTAATATATTTTATCTCTAATATTTCTTTATTTCTTTAAGATAGTGTTTATAATAGTTGAATGTGTTAAAATTTTTATCAAATAATAGTTCTAACTAATACATATTATTAACAACAGCATTTTAGAAAAGACAATACCTATTTATTATGAATATTTAACTCAGCTAGTTTTTTTAATTTATTTAAATTAGTCAACTAATTTTAAAAAATTATTTAGACAACTATAAATAATACAGTAGTAACTTGCATTTCGCCGGCTGATGATTAGTTTGTAAGATTTCTGATTTGGGAACTTACCATATTCACTAATTTTTGGGCCTGAACACCAGATTTCCTATTTAGATCATTAGATGTGCATGGTGGGACCCGGTCAACGATAGGCCTAACCTAGAAAGTTAACCTAGTGACCAGTTCATGTTTGGACATGCAACCCACCAGCCCGAAAAACTCAAAAAGCGGGTCAGGTTGACCCGAATCAGCACGTGTACGGTGAGAGTTCAGGGGTACTAGCAACCATACATGGAAATACCTTCTTTTTTTTTTTTTTAAATTTTGCTTACAAATAAAATTTTATACACACACACCCAAACCAACTTCTATACTCAAATTCCTCAAATCCCTTAATTTTAATTTGTTCAAAATTACGCTAAGTGCAGTTTTATCATAAGGGCCCTACCGCCATGGTCATTTTTTTCTCCCACTGATGGAGGATGGCACGCAGGACGAAAAAATAACAAAAAATGAAATTAGAAAAAATTTCAAAAAAATTACCTCTTGGAAAAATCGGTCTTGTTTATTAATTTTAAAGTTAATATAATCTTTGATCATTCAAATTTGTTCTTATTTTGGTTTTAGTCCTTCAAGTTTTAAACCAAAATTTTTGGTCCATAAGGGGCAAAATGGTCCAAATTTTTATTAGATTATAGGGACTAATGTTTTAAATGAAAAGAAACTTGAAGGATTATAACCTACAGTTTGAAACTTGAGAGACCAAAACCAAAATGAAGATAAATTTAAAAGGCCAAAATTTGTATTAACCCTTAATTTCAATAACAATTAACTACGCTTGAAAAGCAAATGACCATATATTTTTGTAATAATTTTTTATTTAAAATTTTAAAATTCAAAAGATTTTTTTTTTTAAGGTTTTCCCCCGAGAATTTATGAAAATGAACCCGTTCATGTAGTGCGATTTTGACGATGAAAATGTCATATTTTGCTGGTCTGGGTCATGTCCATTCCACTTATCCATAGTTTTGGGCTTCTTGGGCTTCATCTGATATTGGGCCAAGGTGAGCTGATCCTTATCTATTCTACCGGCATAGGATAATGATGTTACACTACGCAAATGCTAAACATCATTGATTTTAAGGGCGCTTCATTCACTGTATTGATATTAAGATAAGTTACTTCCTGGTATATTTATTCTAATTCTATTCATTTTTTTAAGTAAACACTGAAAATTAAGACCTCCTAACTCCTAATTAAGATGGGTACGCAGCTCCCTCTTCAAAATTACTAAGTTTTCCATTCCGGTGATCATTTTTGCAAAGCTGACTTGGCTAGAATGAAAAAGTACGGCATAAAATTAGGATATGCTGAAATATATAAATATTTGTTGAATTTATTATGAGATCAGAGTGATTATTATACTCCAAGAAT
Organism: Neltuma alba; assembly: GCF_004799145.2. NCBI lineage: Eukaryota > Viridiplantae > Streptophyta > Magnoliopsida > Fabales > Fabaceae > Neltuma > Neltuma alba. The sequence continues at coordinate 259,804 of NW_021636212.1, forward strand.
ACTAACGTCCAGCCCCTACACAAGAGGTTATCTTGTCATCTCTATTCCTGTCCTAAAAGAGATAACTCCCACCCTCCCCCCCTGCGTGTGTGTGTGTGTGTGTGTGTGTTTGAAACTTGGGGTTCTTCTCTAAAAGAAAATATGAGGGACAGATCTATGTAAGTTGCATCATGTGATGCTTTTCAGGTAGAGATGTGATTGATAAACAGAAGGTGGAAGAGACATCCTTAGTGGGCAATGTTTGTAGTAAAAATAGCATATCCTCACTCTTAATATTCTCCCTTTCCTGATCTGCAACACCAAACTGGGCATATTGAACACAAAAGCGGCACTTTTTTGTTCAAGCCTCATCACCAGTTAAGAGGTGTTTGGAAACCCTCAACAGCACCTAAAAAAGTACTTTCGACATAAAACTCCACTTGCATATGTGTCTCGGACTCGGTAGAATTATTTTTAAAAAGCTGATCCAAACACTCCCTAGGTTAGATTCTTCTGAACATATATAATATTACTTCCGGTCTTAATTATAGGACCTTGTCTATAAACTATAAATGAAATCTTATAATTAAGACCGAAAGTAGTATATATGAAGACACAGGTCTCCATAGCCTCATATGGAGTCTTACCTTACACATATCCATTCTCAATTATAGGAGACGTACGTGATCGGTGATTGTTGTTAAGTTGTAATGATAATAACCTTTTAAATTCTATCCTCGTACCAACGTACTATATAGTGCTTCTTCATTGTGTTCTTGCACGGCATTTATTCCGAGGCTTGGCTACTGCAAACAAAGCCCCAATAGAGGCATTTGAGAACGGCCGGAAGCCCCTGGTCAAAAAACAAAAGAACGGGGAGCTACTTGACCAAGAAAACAGAATAATGTGAGCATCAGAGCAAATTAAGTACTACCTCCAATTCTTAATATAAGAGCTAGTTAACTAATTTGAGTAGATTAAAAAAATTAGTTAAGTTAGTTATTTCTAATAAATTGGCATTATCTCTTCTAAAATATTTTTGTTAATCAAGTGTCATTTGATGAAACATTCAATACATGCAACTACTAGCTGCAAGAACTAACTTTAAAAAATAGATAAATATAAAAGATAAAGTGGACTAGAGTTTTATATTTATGACCAACTTAAAAGTCAAATTAGTTCTTATACTAAGGACATAGTATTAATAACTAAATAGGGTGAGTAAAAATCCTATGTCGAACTAGCCTTATTAAACTAACTACCGGCCCACACTAAGAATATTTTAATTAGATAGTCAATGAAATATCATGATGATATAATGCAATATACTCTTCTGGTTCTTAATGTAAGATTTAATTAGGGAGTTAATTAATGTTGATCTTATATGTAAGATATATTTCACATGTTTCTCAAATTTTTCTCAAATTAACTGTATTGATATTTTTCTAATAATAATCAAGTAGGAGGGGATGGAGGGAGAGAATTAAGAAAGATACTTAGGGTATTTTAGAAAAAAAATATCATGTTAACTAATTTAACTAATATCCTTAATTTACTTAAATTAGTTAATTAGGCCCTACATTATATAATAATAATAATCAAAATATCTAACATTTAAATATTAATAACTGCAACCCAGCATCTCAAAGAAATATTTAACAATGGAGAAAATAATGCTTAATTTCTCCCCAGAAAGGCCAAATAACAGCGTGCAGAGTATAAGTACTAAACTTTAATTTGTTCCCATTCTTAAACTTTTCAAATGATCCAAAAATAAAACAACTTTTCAAAACTCTATAATTGATGTTTATAAGTAGTAATGATTGTTGTGGTTATCCTCCAGCGTTAATATAATCATTATCTTGGATAACAAATAATCATCATCTTAATTACTTAATGGACGGGTTGCTTAAGTTGCTCCAAACAAATTAGTCCAAACCGATCGACATAATTATGACACCAACTTCTGCCATTAGCAGCAACTAATTAATTAGAATTATGAAACTTGCAACTCAACCAGTTAATCGTGCTGGGTTAATTCCGCACCTACAAAATCACTCTATAGACTATAGAATGGTTATGCTAATTATGTGCCTCATAGAAGTCATCCCTAAACTTTTTTCAGCTAGTTTGGAAAACAATTTTTCAATCAAATCTCAATTTTTGGAATTTTTTCTGACTTTATTATTTACTTATATATAACGAAATATTATTTTGTTGTTATGCATTTTGTTTCGATTTTGAATTAAAAACATATCATAATAACAAAAATAATTATGTATAATATGAGAGCTTAGTGATAATAGATATGACGATTCAAGTTAAAAGCTGCGGTCCATCCATGTCAGAACATATATATCGATATAATGTGTGTGTGTGTGTGTGTGTCTCACACACACACACACACACACACACACGATCAAGAGCAATGGATAAAGTAAGAATTAAGAACTACTGTTAAAATGCACTCATCATCGCTAGTGCTTTGTACAATTATCCAAATCATTAAAAAAAAGCTTACAACAGGAAAGTTAGGACTTGGAACTAATTAAGGGAATTAAGGAATGCTAGAAAAATACAGCAACATGACGCACACCTATGGCTTAAGAAAAAGAACAGAAATTAACGTGTAATGGCTAATTAATTTTTCAACCCCCCAATTAATCTCAATTAATTAATTATTACTGTTATTTTCGCCTTCATCTGTTTTATCATCCCCAAACAAATTGAATTTACTTATAATTGGTAGTATCTCACGAAAATGTCAAAGAGCTAGCTAGCTGAGCAGCCCCCACATGGTGGACATTCAAGTTGGGGGGAACACATCACGTGAAAGTTCTGATATTATCAACTCATAAGCTGTTCCTTGTCCAAACATGCTATGGGCTGAGACTGCGGTGGCATTAGTGGTGGTTGTGGCTGTGTTGGCTGTGGTGCCGCCGCCGCCGCTGCCGGTGGTGGTGGAGGAGAGTGAAGCAGGTGGCCATTTGTATTGTTACTATTACCGTTTGCTGATGACTTGTCCATCTTCTGATGCAGGTTTTGTAGCTGCTGCTGATGATGATAGATTTGTCTTAGTCTTTCTATTTCCTTCTTTAATGCTTCGTGGTGAGCTGAGACCGACCACATTAAAACCGAATTAATCGGGGTGTGCTTATAGGTTTGGACAAAAAAGAAAACATATATAAAGCTGCGAAATTATCGACTAATGATGATGATAATGGAATTAATATATAGAACAACTGATAATTAAAATCATTAGAATTAAAATTACCGTCTTTGAAAATCTTGTCTTGAGCCAAAGCGGCAATACGTTGCTTCAAGGTACTGTTGTCTACGTTCAGAATCAGACGTTGGTGGTCCAAGAATGCTACCCTCGGCGACAATGCTGATACCTCCGTCTTCATTTTTTCACCCATCATTATTATTCATTCAAACTCATTAATTAATTACAAAATACCTATCTATATATGCTCTATCTATAAAGTAGACATGGTTATTGACCTGAATGATCCTTTTTAAGATGCCAATTAATAATTAATTACTCTTAAGCATAAAGTTATTTTGCCCATGCATGTGAAAGCCATAATGTTATGGTTCCTTAGGTACCGATAATAACAGTGATTTCACTATAAGTTATAGGAAAAAAAAAACAATTTGAAGAAATGACTTGAGCTTATATCAAATAATAATAGTTAACAGTACTTCTGAAGAAAAATTTTGAGTAAACTTAGTCTAAATTAACATAAAATGCAATAGGGATTTGTAATTTTAACGTGCTTATCATACTTATTTTATTTTGAATTCACCTAAAATCGTTTTAAATTTGTCGATAAGAAAAATATGGTCTGACCTTAACAGTTAGATGCCAAATGAATTGCCTAAAATTAGCTTTCATACATACCTGCAAAGTTGATACGCTTCTTTCTAAATCAGAAATGTACTGCAGCTTTCTCACCCTGGATCTCTGAGCCGACTGCCGATTTGCCAAAATTCTGATTTTTCACAGCATAATAAAGAAGAAGAAAAGATCATAAGTATAGATAATTAAATTAACAATGAAATCTATATATGTTTATCCCTTATAATTATTTGGTAACTATTATTACTATTAAGTTAATATATACGTTGGACCCAAAAAAAGTTAATATACACGTGCATGGGTTTATTGGATCTATCGGACGGCACCGAGATATAGATATGGCTTACCTTTTAACTCTTTTCGGATCAACGACTGATTCGCCTCCACCGCCTACCACGGAGGGTGGCGGCGGCGGCAGAGTGTCACTCTCATTCTTGCATTCGCTCTCCGCCTCCCCTGGTTCATTCTTGAGCTGTTTCTGCAATTTAAGGCCTTGTCTCGGAACGACGGCGTCGTCAATTACCATAGGCTTCTCCTCGTTATTGCTATTCTGGTCATCGGAAGGCGTGGACGGGTTCGATGCAGTGGCAGATGACGGCGGCAACGAAACCGAGCCAACGTCATCGGAGAACATGGACATGAGCTGGTCGTCGTCAAGCCCATCAAACCCATGATGATGTGCTCCGGCCATCGGGTTCCGACATTCCTCGAGGAATGCCGTATCGAGGTAAGCAATAGAATCGCTAGCAGACCGCCGGTGAGCCCCCCGCCGTGCCGACGAGAAGTCAAGAAACTCATCCACCCACGTTGGTAACGACGGCGGCGAGTTCTGTTGCTGAAATTGTTGAGCTGCACTGGGATTGAAACTAGGCGGCATTGCGGCAGCTAACTTCTGGTGAGGATTAAACGATTGCCAATTCTGGGTCATGGTTGGTATCTTAGGAGGTAACTGTGCCATTTCCTAGGTGGGATCGAACAACAAGGTTAACTTGAACAAGCCTGTCCGAGAGAGAGATAGAGAGAGAGAGAGAGAGAGAAGAGAAATGGGAGAAGATTAAAAAGAAGCAACCTAGAAGTTAGAACCGAACAGAAATCTTAGATGAAAAGCGAATTCTGGGGATCCTAAACCAGCAGTGTAGTATGAGGGAGGTCATATAATATAAGGAAGAGGTCACCTCACAACCACCCAGAAGACATCATCATATGTAAATGGATTATTGTTAGTGATATATTTTTGCACATTTATACGACCTAATTATAGTGATCCATGTTTCTAGTTTGATTCTTAGGTTTTTGTTTTGGGGGGGGGGGGTTGCGTGTTTAGAAGGTCCAGAGGTCTTGGAGAGAAGGGAAGAGGAAGAGAGAGGGAAAGTGAGTGTCACATGGGAGGGTGGATTATGGACAGCTATCAACAGCTATGTGGTGGAAGACCAAAAGTAGTGAAGTTTAATATTTGAGCAAATAACACCCACTGCCCCAACACCTATCTTAATTTTGTTATGTTCACATCCAAATTCTTAACTAGTCCTTTTTGTTTTGGTGTGGAAGGGCCAAAGTTAAACTATCTACTTCTCCAGTCCCTAATATAAGACCTATTTAACTAATTTGATTAGATTAAGGAAGTTAGATAAATTCGTTAATTATAAGAAATGTGACACGTTTTTCTTAAAATACCATAATCATCTTTTTTAATACCTCATCTACCTCTTCTACTTGATTATGGTTGAGGAAGTATCCATAGGGATAATTTAGAGAAAATTGATAAATATGAGAAATGGATCTTATATTTAGGACAAAAACTAACTCAACAATTAGGTCATATACTAATGACCGGAAGAGTACAAAGTTAATGGGATCAAAACATCTGACGTTGACTCTCACATATGAGAGGGAATCTAATGTCATTAGGGACAATTCTTAATACTTTATTTACATTTAAGTTGATTTGAACACGATACCCAATTTAATTTTTTAAACTAACCTAATATGCTAAGTATAAGATCTAGTTCATTAATATGTCATATATGCTCAATTATTACCACTTTGATTAACTACTAAGGATCTAGATTTTACATATTATTGACAGTCTAAAAACTCAAAGAATATAGTATGATGTTTTTTAGATATAAGTAAAGGTGAAAGCCTAATAGCTAAATACTAAGGCTTATCAAGCCATTAGACATCCTAATATATTAAAACTAATAGAAATTTCAACATGCAGCTTAATATCTATAGTTTTTTAGTTTTAAAATATCATTCTATCTAACTTATTATTTACTACATCTTCTTTTCCTCCTCTTTAGACTTTAATTATGTGAGTGATTTAAAACTTGAATTGTGCAAACCTCATAATCCAGACATAGACACTACAAATTAATTAAAGAATTGGTGGGAGCTTCTCCCCTGAAAACTTGTTTAAACAAAAAAATTATGCATGATATTATTAATATCTCTCATGAATGATATAATTTATTACAAATTAAAAACACGGATGACTTGTTAATTTGATAAATTTTGGGAGCAAAGGTGTAATATTGTGAAGGAGAAGTAGTGGATTCAGCAACCACGTGCCGATGTGACCCCTCCCTTTGGCATCCATTATCTCACAAAATGCTACTCCTCATTCAATGCTCATATTCAAATCTAATCCCCTACTTTCATCAGCTGCCTCCCCTATGTCTCTTCCCTTCTCTTTCTCCTCTCTTTATTTTAATTAATATATTTATTTTTCCTATTGCTTTGAGTTGGTAAAAATTGATCTCTTTCTATTTGTTCATTTCTTTTCCTTATTATCTACTTAACCGACATGCATGAGAATAGTTTATAATGAACAATGAGACAAGTCACAACTCACAGGTGAATAGAGCAATTACCATGAAATTAAATAAGCATTTAAAAAAAATGAATAAATTACATTGTCCAAGACAGATCATATAACTATTCATAAAGCACTAATTTTGAACAAAAATTATACTTCTTTATGTTTTTTATTTGTACTACTTTTAATTACCCGACTAATAAAAAATACTACTTTTGGTCCTAATTATAAGAACTAGTTGATTAATTTAAGGAAATTTAATTAAAAAATAAGTTAAATTAGTTATTTGTAATAAATAGTTTTATTTTTCCTAAAATATCATTACTAATCAAGTGTATTGACTAGAATTACCATTATTAGAAGGACTATCTTGAAAAAAATACATAAATATGAGAGACAAAGTATATTTGAATCGTATATTTAGGACAAAAATAAAAATCAAATAAAGTATCATATTAAAGACCGGTGGCAGTATTAGTTACATTATCAAAATTGTCTAAAGATCATTTCAATTTTTATTTTTATTGCCAATTAATTATATGTCTCCCCATTAATTATAATAGTTTTCGCCCTTATTCTTTCTTATTCATCCTATCTATGAATAATGGTATATTTACAAAAAAATTTTTTTGGATATTGATTATAATTAATTTTAGTTGACTTCTTAGTTTACATTATTTAGTTATAAATAACTTATAGAAAATATTGGAAGGAGTAAAAATTTTTTAACTAAATTGGTTAACATTATTACACAAGCTCTTACAAGATGAGTCACATATTATATTAATTAGAAAACTTTTGTGAATTTCACGAAGGAAGAACAGGACCAAGAATAATGATTGATTCATAGGGTAATGTGCTGTGATCTTGTGAGCCATGAAGTCATACATTTTTTTAATGAAATATACAATTCGTTTCTTAGTTAATTGAATTAAAATATTGAGCGAAAAATGGAACCAAATATTCTAAAGCAGGAGCAAAGGGAGGGCCTATGGGCCCACTTGTAGCTTGAGGAGGGTCGGTGGAGCATCCCAACCATCTCACATTCATTACTACTGATCTGAAATGAATGGGGTCCTACGGACTGCTGCCTCCCGCCTCTTCTTCTGTATATGTAACAGTTTCGATATTCAGATATGGCTAACCAAAGGAGTGATCATTCAATGTGGTTCCTTTGCAAATTTGGCATTATCACTCTTATCATTCAAATATATCACAATTCACCAACTTAAATTAATGTATGTAACAAGACGACTTTCATCTGTTAACTGTGAGTTGTCCCAATATCTGTCCCGCTTAAATGAGATTCGTATTTAAGAGATGTTTGAATTAACTTTTCAAAAATTATTTTACAGTATTCAAGATAAGTACGTGAGAGGAGTTTTGTTTCAGTTTACATGGAAGCATTTTTTTAAAATGTTTTATAGGAATTCCAAACACCTTTTTAAACTCACATGAATATTTTTTTTTCTGTTACTTATATGTATTCTCCTATTAGAAGTAGTCTTATTTGAGGTATTATCAAATACACAATGTGAATATTTTTTTTTCCTGAGATTTGAATTCTAATTCATCATGTTCCGGGGGACTGCTGGCTTTCACTAAAGCAAACCCCATTTAAATTGTATAGGATAAAACACAAGACTTTCATTCTTAAAATCAATAATTAGAGTTAAATATCAATACCTCTTATTCTGTAATGAGTTTGATCGAAAAAATGTCTCCTTTATGAAAAATTGGTTTCTATTGTTGTAGATGATGATACTCCTAATCCCAAAAAAATTGTTCTAGTCAATCATTTAATATGAGAATTATATTGATAAAACAAAACGATGGTACTACTATTATTGATTACATCTATTTTGTTCCTTAAATTGTTATTCATTTTGAATACATGCATATTCATCTCATTATAATATAATTATTTTGTAATTTATGGATCACTTAACTACATTCAAGATTTAAAAAAAAAAAAAGCTTACATGAATTAAAAAGATACATGATTTTATAACTACTACCTCCTGTTCTAATTATAAAACTTTATTCGTAGTTTATAAATAAAGTCTTATAATTAGAATCAGGGTAATATTTTTTTGGGTAACATTCAAAGTGATGAGGTCACGCCTGAAACAAGAAATCTCTTGGGAAGATTAAACTAATGGGATAGAGAAATAGTGGGGTGGTGGAGGGTTTATAGGTAAGAATGAGCTGTGAAGAGAAAGAAAAGCAAGCACTCCCTTTAATTAACTGATCATTCGAGATTTTGTATAATATTTATAATTAAACACCTTGTCATGAATTAATTTCTTTTAAAGCTTTAGGGAAAATATTCTAATAAAACTAAAATTTCAAAATTAAGATTTTATCAATAACAACATGAAATTACAAACGGGATCGTTGTACTACCCTTTTATCTTCATTATTAAATAAGAATTTTAATCAAATTTTGTGTATAAAAACACATGAAAAAACACTACTTTCATTTGGGATCTAATTCAACATATGAATTAAAATGAAGTCATAGAATCAAATACGGTGATGTGTGAATCTAATTCTAGCTCTTTATTATTATATACGGAAGAAGAATCATGTCATGTGAAGAGGCCAGCTTGGTTTGTTTGCTTTGTCCCAAATCAGAATCACATGGCCAGATTTCTGTCTCTTGCCTCTCAGATGACTATTTTTTTAAAGTATTTTCCCCATCATTTCTTGTTAGGACTTTTCTGCCTTTATTTTTTTCTGAAAAAATAACTAAAAAGTACTCGGGAGACACTAACAATGATTAGGGAAGAAAGGTTGGATTGCATGTTAACCACCTTTTTTTAATTAATTAATTTTTTTTCCGCAGAACTATATTCACTTACGTTTCCTCCTTTTAATATATTAGTCACCGTAAATTTAAAATGCACCACTTGTTTTCTTCTTTCCCTTTTCCTTTTCAACTCAAGTGAAGGAAAAAAAAATTATAGCGAGTGCCTGTAAATATCGAAAATTGGGCTGATTGTTAAATCGATCTAGGTAAGAGTTAATGGAAACATTGCTATGAAGTCCCAAGCAAGAAATATAATTACTATAAGGTTTCAGTAACAATAGAGTAGTCTGTAATGAGAAGTTCAAGTGTAGTAAATAATAATTGTTCTTTTGTTATTGAGATTTATTGATAATTATTTTTTTGAGATCTTGTTATGATTCTCCCAAGGTTAATGATTCAATTAGAGCTTAATCGTATAGCCAAAAAGTGCTTATCATAAAAATAATAGTATTTTATTAAAATATATAAAGATATTCATACATCATCATGAAAAAAGCAATATCTTAATCATAACTTAATACATTAATCATCAAGTAAAAAGACCTAACGTTTATCATCCATGAAAGCATACGAAGTCTTAATGTCTTATGCATATTTGATTGATATTTTTAGTCAAATTTCCTGTATATCTATTTACTTATTGCTTATTGATGGTCTTTATTTACAAAATTTTCAAAAGCTGTCAAATACGAAATGTATTAAAAAAAAATCAAATTATTCACAAGTCCTGAATTATAAAGTTTAGTGCAACACATAATTAATTATCACCATATCTAATTCTGTTATACCCGTATATGTAAATCTATAATTTTTTTGTGCGTGTCATAATTAACTCAACTTGGTAAAAATACCCCAATTAAATATTCTATATTAATAATCCCAAAGCACATAAAAGTGATTGCATGTGGCCTCCATGAACTGCTTTATTTTAGAATAAGGATTAAGGAATAGATGGATTGTATATATAAAATAATAAAATGTACTGTGTATAAAATTTTGGTTCTAATTATGTAGGGTACCGTACACAGGATCGTTGGTGAAGGACTTTGTGGGCATAAGGTGATTAAAGAAGAAAGCATAATTTCACGTGGGCATGAGAAAACAGGTGATCCCAACCTGTCTTATTATTACTTAATATTTGATTAGTGGCGCTTAATTTTTTTGGATGTGTTTTACTAATAGAAAAGTTTGTCAACAAGATAATGTAATTATAGAATAATTATGGCAACACGAACTTGACGCGTAGACTCATTAAAATATGTTTGAATTATTATTACTTTTAAATAGGTGCACTTTTTAGGACTCAAACTTGTGTTCAGCTCTTTACAGGATAAAACCGTTTACTATTTCAACCAACAGCTTGTTAGTAATACGTTTGAATTATTTTTTCAGTGTAAACTCAAAGTCTCCCGAACTCACTATGAACTTCAGACTAATTTCTATCGGGTTGGAGAAGTTAAGGTTAAAAATTTTCTAATGTACTTCTCAAGATTTAAACAGAATTATTAATTGTGTGACCGGGAAAAGAAAGTCTTTGTTCCATTCAGACTACCAAGTAGGATTACGAGATAAAATGGCCGGCTCAATATGGGCTTGTCGTGGCCCATTTGATGTTTGTAAGAAGCCCAAAGAGAAGTAGACAGGCTCATTTTCTCAAGCCTAATGTCCTTGTTGTATTTAGTGGGCCTCAGCTCCCGCCTTTGCTCACCGCTAGCCCTCCTCCATCGGCTTTTCGCGAACTCCCCTCCAATAAAATGGAACAGATAAACTTTATAATATAAATTCACCATAAAAATGCAAATATGACAACTAATTAAGTCTTATATATTTTGGCCAAACAAAACTCTTATAATTTTTTTGTTAAAAATTTTTTTTTTTGCTCACAAAAGTTTTTTATAAATCATTATTATCCTTCATCCAATAAGTAACTAAAATTTGACTTTAATAGAAGATATTTGTCCTTATAAAAAAATAAATAGCTTAATTGTTAGTAAAAAAAAAGAAAAAATAACAAAACATATCTATTAATTTTTAAAAAAAACATAGATAATAGTAACTAATCTTATAATGATTTTAATTACTTTTATAATAATTTTAATAAGTCAAAGTTTTTCAAAAGTACTTATTTATTGTTTTGAAATTTGACATGTATTTGTCTGTCTTTTTTTTCATTTAAAAAAAAAAGAATTCCGGGCAATTTTTTTAATTTTTTCAAAAGAAAATCCCTAACCTAACGGACCTGGTGATCTTCAGCTGGACTCGAAAGCTTCAACGACGTCCTCTTGGCTTCCTCCTTCCAACCTCCTCTGAGAATCAGTGTTACTTTCCTTTCCTCACCTTCCTTTTGCTGCGAGTGAGTTCCGTAGCTTCCTCCTTTGACGGTGACGGAGCGTTTTGAGCGTTCTCCATTCATTCATCCCTGAGCTACCATTTGGGCGACTGAAGAAAGCAGGCGAAGCATATAGTAGCGGTGGAGCTGCTACTCTGTGCTCTGCTTTTCTTCTGCTGCTCTTCTCAGTTCTCTCATCTAATCCATCAAACAAAAGGCTCTTTTCCGTTCGACGCATTGCCACGATGGCTTCTTCCGTGGAAGAGTTCATGAACAAAGATATTCATTCAGACGACCTCGCTATCACCCCCGTTGATCCTCCCCCAAGCCCTCAACACCATGAACATAGGTTTACATTTTCTTCCGTTTATTTCATCGTGCTATCACGCTGACTCCAATGCTTCTTGCTAATTTTATCCAACTGTTATTATAAAAATGCCGAGCTTGTGACTCCTTGCAATGGAGGGGATCTTTTATTGGCATGAGGAAAAATGTTGTTTAGGGGCTTTAAAGATGGATTCGTTCATTTGGTTGTTTTTATGCGTTGGGAATATGCGTCATACGTGGAAGCTGAAACCGGATTGAGGGAATTAGAGATTTTTAAGTTTAGATAAGTTCACAATAATTGGGTAATTGGGATGTAAATTAAGAAACTTTATGTTAAAAATATAAAGCTAAGAATGCTAGTTATGTTATTATATACAGGAACTCCTCCCTTCTCTGTATCTTCACTTGTGATGAACTCGTGTTAAATAGCTTCATGCTGATACGGTGTTTCATACTTGGTATAGGGAAGCTGAGGAACCGGGGATTGGAGACACTGCTATAAAAGTTCATGGTCGGAAAAGGAAGTCCAAGGGGGTTCCTCACGATGATCGCATGGCCAAAGAAGAAAAGCTTGTCAAAAGAATCATTTTATCATTGACAAAGCCTTCCTATGTTCTAGGATTGTGTCCTCACAAATTGAGGTCAGAAAATCAGTATAGATTGCGGATTATATTGCAGAGACTCGTGAAACAGCAAAAATGGGGGGAAGCTAGTGGTGTACTTAGTGTGTATCTGCAGGCAACGGTTAAAGAAAAGTCACCTTTTGATAATCAGTTTAAGTTTTGGGTATGAATTTTTTTTTTTTTTTTCCTTTTTAAAGTTTTGATGTCTTTTATGTCTTTATTTTTGTTATAGGTTCAAGGGGAGTGGTTGTCTCCAGTTCTGCATGCATAGAATGTATTGGCTATGAAACCAGTTGTTTTGAATAAACTTATTTGTTCTGGTTTTCTGGCATTGTTGCAGTAACTTTAAAATTTGGGATTGGGAAATGGGATTCTTGGTTATGGGAAATTTCCTGGCCATTTTGGAAAATCCCTCGCGTAATCCTTCCCCCTGGAGAAGTGGGGAGAGAAGAGGAAAACAGATGGTTAAATTATTTTCCTTTCCTATGTTTAAATTAACTGCATAATAAACAAAAAAGATGAAATGTATAAGTCTGACGTATGTTTTCACACATTTATCTATTATTATATGCTCGAATATGATTTGATTTGTTGATACCTTAATATCTACTGGTTGATTTATCTCTCAAAATTAAAATTTCTAGATCTAGGAAGCTTAAATGTATACAATGTTTGGTATCCTGGGAGGCTTCTGAAGATTTTCAAGGGTTAGTGGAAAATCATCTGTCCTCCACCCGCTCCTTACAAAATACTCCCAAACAAGTCAGAGATTCCAAGGAAGCATTTCCTTCCTGACCCTTTCCTTCCATTATCCCCATCCAAACATGCTTATACCATTTTGGTGCAAACTTGATGTCTGGATGAAGAATTTTATATGCTATTGTAAGATGGACTTTTGTCAGCTGCCAATCTAAATCTCAACTGTTTTGAAGGAAGGATTTTTTCCCTTCATTTTTATCTGGAGACATTACTACCTAGACATGTTAATGTCTGGAGGAAGCTTTGTGTGGGAGGTTGAATATTTGAAGATATGTGTTAAGGCTTACTTAACCACTTAAGAATTTTTTTTTTTTTAAACCATAATGTTAACAAATTTTTTATAATTTGTTTTGTTGATGGGGTGCAATTTATTCTAGAAATATGAGTTAACAAGATGAGATGAAAAATATAGTTCTAGACTCAGAAGTCTAGCTTGCTGAAAAACATACAATTTACATGTCACTTTCATATCCGGAAGTTTGTTAAAATGGTTGAAGCGGCTTAATCTGTTTGGTACACATTTAGTGCTCTCTTGATAATCATGCCACCTAGTACTATGCTGCTATTTATTTTTGTCTTGATAATCTGTTTTTGATTTAGATTCTCAATACCAGGTTTTATGTTGTTACATCTCTAGGTTTTACTTGAGTTTCTCAAACATGTTGAAAATAGTCGTATCAGTCCTACGAGAATCAAGAACATCTATGATGTTTGGATGAGGAAGAATGGATCGATGAAGTATTGGCCGGTAGAGGTATATTTCATATTACTTTTTCCTAAGTGCCGCAAAATGACCATCTTTTTGTTGAATGTTTCCAATGTTGCTGGATTCTAACTGATTTTGACTTGTTCTCAATGCCTTGGTGGTGTTAACAATTATTTTAACGAGCATATTATCATGGTAAAGCTATGGGGAATAATGGACTGGGGTAAGAGTAGTTGTAGGAAAGGCACAAATAAAGACCAAACAATATTATGAATCATTGGAGAGTATTGTCTTCTAGAGTGCACCTGCTTTCTTTCGGTGTATAGTTTATGTCCATTTATGTCCATTTATATCCAGATTGTTGCAATCCCATTCAGGAGGAGGAAACTTATCCTTTGGAGCCCATAATAGATAGGAAAGTTTCCATATTTGCTACCAATTCATTTCTTTAGATGAGGAGTAAGCTTTACAGAATAATAAAAAATGTTTCCTCAACTTTGATTTTGTGTATACTGGATGGAAATGTCTTTAGGCCTTTCATGGTCAAGTGAAAAAGAATAGATTATTTTTCTTCGTCCTTTATATTGATTGTCCAATTTGCCATGGAGCCATTGTGTTTGCATTCATGACGTTAGGATGTTTCCTGAGACTTCAGTTATTAACATAAAGTTACTTGTGGAGCAGAACAGATTTGCTGTTCATTTGGAGTTCATACTGTTTTTTATTATGCAAGGCAACATTGAGGAAGCATACCAGGCTGTGCTATGGTATGTATTTTTGTTCTTTTGTGATTAATCCTTTTTTTGGTTAATGTGTGTTCATTTGCTTTTGCAAAGAAAGATGAGCAGCATCAATATGCCTAGTATTGTGTCGTAATTTAGTTGACTGAGTGTAAGCCATTCCTTTTTCTGCGAAGGTTTTATGACATTCTTTGAAACAGATTGTCCACAATACATATATTACGGTTTTAATAATTATCACTTTGTCTATTTTTTCTCACATTTATGACAAGTACTTATGGCCATGATAGGTACACTTAGTATAAATTGTTATTCCTAGTACCGCCAATGGATATATGTTGGTATTATACTCTCTGGTTTACAGTAAACAAGTTTCCTGGATTAGAGCTTTTCTGTTTTCTCCAACATAACTCTAATAATCATATTCTACAGCAAGTGATTGTGTGTGCCTAAAATGAATGGCTTTTAGTGAGGCATAGAAGGAAAGTAGGGGCATATTTCAGAAGCTTTGTTTAAAGGAAATTGGAGGAAGGCCTTTTAGCATGCTTTTCTTGATTAGAAGCTTTCAAAACCCAGATTTGTGCTCTTTTTCTGCTTGCTTGGCATATTATATACAGTCTGAACATACCATTGGGATGCTAGATTGGGAGGGTGAAATTTTAATTGGTAATAGCCCTTATATAAAACAAAAAACAAACAAGAATGCTGTTTGTTTATTACTCTGTGTTGTAGTTGGTCAAGTTTCTATGGCCAACAAAGGAAATTGGAAATTTTTCTTTTTTGAGCAACTTCATTACTGTATCTAAGTTGTTGCTGCTATCTGGTTAATGATATATTAATGTTTTAGAATTTAGATTTCTTTTTTGTATTGTCAATGCAAGTGCTTCTTTTATGATGTGTTTCTCTTGAAAATAGACCATGTAATTTTAACTTTTTGGCTATTCCTCTCATTTCTTCTTTTAGCCTCAAGCAAGAAAATGGGTCTGATCATGATTTTATGGCAAATATGATGATGGGTTTGGTATTCTATGAGTTGTGGTATTCCTGTATCCCGAAAGAGTTCCAATGGAGAGATTTAGACGAAATTGACTCCCCACGGACCTCATATATAGAGGGAGATGAATTCAGCAATCAACGCGGACAATCAGAGTGGCATAATACAGTTGAAACCCATATAGGAGAGGCTTTTTATAAATGTGACTCAAATTCATCTGTCTGTAATGATAAAAAAATATCTGTCGATGCTGGGGTTGACCAAGACATGAGTGCTCCTATGGAGATCAATGTTGACCATCAAAGAGAAAAACCTCTTTCAAATTTCCAGCCTCAAGGTTTTTACATGGATTCTGAAGAACATACAGAAAATGGAGACTCTGACTTTAATAACAGATTTCATATGCAAGATGCCTCTTCTTTATATGCTCTTGGTAAATTTTCAGTATATATTCTTCTCATCTATTTCTTTTGAGTTTTCCCTTTTTTTATTAGCTTGTTATGTTTTTCTTCCAAGACTTTCTTATAATTGTCTTGGGGGCCTTAAATTTGTTTGGTTAGGTCACTTTATGATGGTTTCCTCCAATGAAGAGGAAAACCTAAAGTTTCTAATGTGATGGGACAATTAAGAATCTTAAGGGCTAAAATGTACAGAATTCCATGAAATTCGAGTTATGTGCATATGACTCTTAATCTTCAAAACTTTACAATGGATCCTGTAATCTTTGAAATGTCTTTGATGAGAAACTTACCCAAAATTTGTATCTTGTGTTTAATCTGTTTCATTGTATGGGTGTGTTTCTTATGTTGGTTATAGGACTTTTTGTAACAAAAATTTATTTCCCCATTTTTGGCTGATAAAACTGTTGACCGGAGAACAAATCTATGTTTTGTTGGCAACGACAGCTACATGGGTTCAGTTGCACATATGTTCTTGTATTTGTGTCTTGATTTTCTCCCTAATATCTTCTGAGTGAAAACCATGCTTTCTTCTTATTTCTGCTTTTTTAATATGTGGGAACTTTTCTATACTTGAGACTTAGATGGCGATTTACGCCCCCTCCCTCCAAAGAAGGAGAAGATACAAATGGAAATTAGAGCCAAATATATTTTTTCTTTATTTTATTAACATCTGATCAGTCTCTTTCAATCACATATTACGCAGCATATTTAGGGTGAGTGTGGGTACCCTTTGGTTCACCTTTGATTGCATTACTAATGTTCTTTTACATTTACTTAGGGGGACTTGATTCGGAGTTGTTACCCTTGCATTTGCCTGACCACCACAGTTTGGAGAATTTCATTTTCATGCACAACAAACTGCTTAATGGCTATTTCAGAGATGCAGTGAAGTATTTACAGAGGGCTCTTGACTCAACCCCCTCTGCATTAGCAGCATTACTACCGTTGATACAGGTGCTAAGCATCCATGATCATATGCATACACGTTACATGAGTGTTCGTAATGTTCAAATTGTATATCCGGAGTTTCTGTATGTTGAAATGATTTTAGATGCCAGCATTCCTTTTTCATTTTAATATTTCTTTATTTTGCCAGCTTTTGCTGATTGGAGGTCAAGTTGATGAGGCACTAAATATACTTGAGAAGCAGTGCCGGACTTCTGACTCTGCTCTTCCATTTAGGTACATACCCCGTAGCTCATCGTATGAATAGGATGGGTGAATGTCATACCTCTATAGTTATTTCTTTGCCATGCTTAGTTTATTGATTAACCATGCATGACTAGAGTTATGGCCCACAGCAGACCTGGTTGTTTTTTTTTTTTCCCCTTAGCACACTAAACTTGTGATAATGAGGCTGATGAGATGTATTATGGGTTTAGAGATTTGGACGTTTCTCTAATGTCATAGTGAAAGTGGTGATAGGGTTTTTTCTTCTTGCATGCTGTCCATGACTTTTCCTACATGCTAGTTATATGGTTGTTGAGAATACATACCTTGTACGCCTCCAGAATAGTTAAATTCAGTGAGCACTATGTGAATGGGATTTTTCTGGTTATTTCTCCATCGCCTCCCTCCACCTCCTTTACATTTCCCCAGTGTCCTGTTCTACGCAGGGAATATTTTTCCCCAGGCCTTCCCCTAGTATCTGGTAAGATGCCAAGGGGCAATAAGTGAGACAGTTGCGGACGAACACTAGCAATCATGCTAGCTGAAGTTATGCCTTTACTCCTGTGAAATGCATACTTGCACAACTTGAATCATTTAGTTTGCTTTATGTTCTTTGATATCTTAATGGCAAGGAATACAAATATGCTGAATGAAACCTAGGACCTAAAATATAACTTAGAACAGTTAAAAATTATTGATTGGGATATTTTTATTGGTTTGAATAAAATTATTTTTCTGATATATCTTTTTAGTTCTCATATTGTTGATAGAATGATAGTTTTTGACACAAGCAGATTGTGATACTCTTAAGTTGTTTTCCCTTCATTTTTCCAATGTCACTAATTTATACACTCTTAGATTGAAGGCTATCCTCCTGGAGCGGTTGAAACCAAACAATTCTCTCTTACTTGCAAGCTGTTTTGAGGATACATTAAAGAAGGACCGGACATGTTGTGAATCATTAGCAAAGCTTGTAAAGCTGCATCTAAACGGTACTTTGCTTTTATAAATCATCACACTGACCCTTCCGTTATGATTCAGAAACCACCATAATTTCTGATTTCATCCTGCCCTCTTTGCTCTGTGTGTGTATTATATTCAGATTTCTCTTGATATATTGCAGGGCATTATAATGTTGAGTCTCTAGTAGAAATGATTGCTTCACACTTGGATGCTACAGATGCAGAACACTACACATGGAAGGTGTTTGCTTCTTGTTTCCTTATATTATTTAGCTATGAGGAAGATTGCATGTCTACATGCGTAAATGATAGTGAAGATGAGCTCAGAAAACACGTTAGATCTTTCCCAAGCGGCATCCCAAAAGTATTTACAGAGAAGCCTTGGAAGGTGCGGAGTAGGTGGTGGAAAAGACGACATTTTGGATCAAAGAATTGTAAATCAGAAATTCAAGCTGGTATATATCTTCTAATGCCTTTAAATCACTACTTCTCTTTTAATAAATTGGGGTTTCTATTCAGTTAATTATACAACGTAACATATCAGCGATTAAT
The DNA here is from genome assembly GCF_004799145.2 of Neltuma alba. Classification (NCBI taxonomy): domain Eukaryota; kingdom Viridiplantae; phylum Streptophyta; class Magnoliopsida; order Fabales; family Fabaceae; genus Neltuma; species Neltuma alba. The sequence continues at coordinate 278,898 of NW_021636212.1, forward strand.
TGCTTGTACAAGACATGCTAATTTATTGTCTTCAATGTTATTCTGGTGCAGGTGATTTGCAGTTATTGACATACAAAGCTGCTTGTGCATCGTACATATATGGAAGAGAGTTCCCTTATGTTGTGAAGGCTCATTCTCATTTAGAAGAACAAAATGAGAAGGATTTATTGAGCCTTTTGGATAATCACAGATACAGCTCATATGGATTTTATAAAAATTTGACATAAAGGTACATAGTAACACAATTTAACTAAAAGCAATTAACAACAGTCTGGCATGTGAATCTGAGAAGAAAGCAGTAGAATAACATACACGAACAAGCAATCAAAGGACATGGACCTTGAACCTGAAAGTTTGTACTTCGATAGATACCAAGCATTGATGTATTGGGGGCTAACAGTGCTACCACAACAAAGTTTCAAGGGCTCACGGTGCTAATAGAGAAAATTTAGATGATTTAATCAAGAGTACAAATACATAAAAAGCAAATTAAAAATTAAAAGAAAGTATATGTGCTTGTAAAATGGTTTTTCCTTGTAAGAACATATTCTCCTTTAGTGCGTTGAGTTTATTACTAATTTTTGGTGATGTTCTGATCTCCAAGCTGCGCAAATTATTAACGGTTTTTAGAGTCATGCAAAACGTCTATGTTCGGCAGCTTTTGTAATCTTCGACTCATTCAATGTGTTTTATCTGGTTCTAAATCAGAAGTGCTGCAAACTTACATCACTTTCCTTTTACATACCATCTCGAGTCCTAAATATAAAAATTAATTTGTAACATAAATTACACTATAAACTAATTTTTATATTTAGGAGAGGAGATGGTATGGTTATTTGTCTTTGCATCCTATGCACTTCTCTGGAGTCAGCTTGAACGCAGTCAATGGAACGTAGAGATGAAAGCATACGAACCAAACAATTCGATTGGCTACTTTATATGATGCTAAAAAGAACAGAAAAGATGGAAGAAATAACTGAAGTCAGATGTTCTGTAGTTCATTGATCCTCTCCCTAGTCTCATACAAGCTATCGATAGAAAAAAATTGCCCCCCATTAAGCCGTTAGCCTTTCTGCATAGTAAATTAAATTATTCTCACGTAGTTTTTATAGGGTCAGGTTTTCATACCTTAATGGCATTTGATTTATGTATTCATTAAGTTGATAATTTTGTGTTTTTGTCAACAATCGTGTCCTGTTCTTAATGCTCTTGAAGGTTTGTTGACAAATAGTCAAGTTTGTCAGTAAGTTCTCTGTTTTGCTCTATTATTCTTTTTTTTTTTTTTTTTAACAAAGCAAGTAACTGCCAAAACTTCAGTCTTTATCAACAGTTGGTCTAGTTGTGAACAAATACTATTTTGGATTTTTAATGTAAGACACAATTAACTAATTTAAGAAGATTAAAAAAACTACATAAATTATTTTAAAACATTTATATTTATCATTTTTTTTAAAACAAATTTGCTTAACTTATAAATTAATATATAATTTAATAACATACATAAGTATTTTAAAGAAATTATGTAATATAGTCTATAATTAAATAATTTATTTAACTTCTTTAATCTCTTTAAATTAGTTAACTGAGTCTTATATTAAGAAGTAAATGTAGTATTTACTTTTTTCCACAGCCGCATTAATGTCCTCAAACATATTGAAAACTTTTTGATTTCTAATAGCAAATTTATATTTTCTAATCTGGCTACTTTAAAAAAAAAAAATTCACCATCATTTCTAACATGAATATACCTTAAGGTATACTCTCAAACACTAAATTCTTCTCATTCCTCATTTGTTCCTTTGTCTAAACTGTTGACAAGCTTCTTTCTACAAACCTATCAGACGCACTTATCACGGTTGGTGAATGGATACTTTTCTCTTAGCAACGGCCATTTTCTTGTGTGCAAGGGCTAGGTGATTTTCTTCTACAAATGGACTTCATTGAATGATTCTAACAACCTCTCTAAGCTATGCATTAACTAATTTTACTTAAGATGATCAATCTTAATCTGTCATTTCTACTCTAAGCTACCTCTACGCAGAGTTTTGCTTCTACATGATGTCAGTGAAACAGATCATATTTCAGGTGCAAAATTCGTTTAGGGCTGAGGAATACATATAAAAAGGTTAAGGGAGGTCCCAACAGACATATCACTTACAGATTTCTGGGGCTCCATCTGTCCCTCTTTTGAAAGTGAGAAAAGTGAATGGTGATCGATCCTTTTCCAAACCAGCAAAGACTGCCAAACGGAAGTTTAATTAATCTGAGTATTTGACACTGACACGCCATTTCCAACATAAAGTACTGCAAAAAGTAACAAAGGCCTTGACTATACACCCCCCCTTGTCCAAAGAACCTCACGTGGTGACTCTCCCAGTCCCACTTGAGTATTGATATGTATGGGGTACAATGAATGTTCTTTTCATCATATTCAAGGGCCAACCTTTTTCTTTTTGGATGAAACTTGGGAATGTAGATTTTTTAGGGGTGTTTGGATAAAATCAAACTATAGTTTGGAAAACAGCTTCTAGAAAAAAAAAAGTTATTTTTGAGAATAGGAACAATATATTTTATAAAAAAGTGATTCTATAAAGTAAGAGTATTTGAATAGTTGTTATCAAAAGCACTTTTTATTTGTACAAATTACTAAAAAGGATACAAGTTAATATCATAATTACCTAAAAATAGATTTTATAATATATTTCAATTTGAAATAATAAATTTGTTAATAATATATTTTTTGCCAACATAATAAATAATGTATAAGAAAATGTAATTAATAAATAATTAATATATAATGTCTGAAGGAGTGAAGATGGAATGAAAAGAATGAAAAGAAGGAAGCTTGTAATTGAATGTGGGAATGTTTTTTGTCATATACAGTTGGATGTCCTTTGACAGTCATAATAATGACACCAACGCCCCCCAAATTCGCGCCAAGAAACAAAATGAATCTGTTTATTTTAAAATTATAATTTTGGCCTAAACCATGGTTTGCTCATTTTGACATATGTTTGGCAAATATCTGGCCCAAACTATGGTTTGGGTCTAAAAAGCACCTTTTCAGATTTTGCCAAACACCCCCTAAGCCTAGTTTTGCCACCTTGGTATTATTGTCAGATGGTGCGTGGTCCCCAACGAATCCATCGTTTAGCTTAGGTCAAAAGCCAACCGTTCATGCTGAGATTATGAGATTTGCCAATATATCTTTTAGCCAACCATTTAGGTGTATGTAGATATCATATGCGGTAAACTTTATGCCACACTATCACATAAAAGAATTCGCTTTAGTTGAATCATAATGGTAATACCTATAGTTGAAGATGGTGGAGAGAGCACTGAATTTTTCTTCATTAAAAACTAGTAATGGCGGCTGATATGGGACATAAAGAGATTGATGACAGATGGATGCCGCAGTTTTCGGCGAAGACTTCTATTTTTTAAAAGAAATCAACTTTAGTTTTTGATTTGGGAATCTTATGAAAAGCACTTCGTTGCATAAAAAGCAAAGTTCCATGCATATGCTAAAGTGCAGAATAAAAAAATCAGTGGGTGCTTCTATATATACCTAGCAATTCTGTCCAGAGACTCCCCACACCATTTACATACTCAAGTCTTATTATGGCTGTGAGCTGCAGGAAATGGAGGCTCATGACTATTTCCCTGTGCCTTGTCATTGTTTCTCCTCCAATCTCCCACGATCTCTTTCATTCTGCAACAGTCATGGACAGAAATCACAGCATGCATTTATCAAAAATGCCAAACAAGTGGTGAAGAAGATCACAGGAAGGCATCAGTTGCTTGGAACACAAGATTTGCCTACCCGTCTCAGCCCCGGAGGCCCAGATCCTCACCATCACTTATCTCCCTCTAGAAGTACTTGAAAAAAGAAGAAAAGAAAGATAAACAAGCTTTAATTCTTGCTCACGAGGACAAGAAAAAGGCCCACACAAACTTAAAGTTGTGCGCTATTGATGTTTGTGCCATTATATTCCAGAAACAGGTGATCTGAATAAGAAGTGAAACCCGTGAGTCTTAGCCTGTTTCGTCCTTTTTCTTGTATTTCAAATAATTTGAGGGGGAGATTTGTGATGGTGAGGATCTGGGCCTTCTTATGTTCCAAGCAACTATTGCTTTTGTGTGATCTCCTTCATCACTTGTTTGGCATTTTTGATAAATGCATGCTGTGATTTGTGTCCATGACTGTTGCAGAATGAAAGAGATCTTCGGAGATTGATGGAGAAACAAGGACAAGGCACAGGAAATCATACCTCTTCTGACGGCGTGCGTGTGAGAGTGACGATCTGGTTTGTGATCAGGGAACTAGTTTTATCTTATTATGAATTATCAGTTATGTTTGGAAGTCTATATTTAATTGCTTGATGATTAATGCGCTTTCCATTTCCTATATATCATTTCAATCACATCCCCAGTTTCCGACGAGCGTTTGGTTTAGCTTTAAAAAGGTATTTTGCGCCTTATAAGACAAAATTGATCCCCTCATACGTCCATCTTGTACAGCTCAAAATCATTTAGAATAAGATAATTCAAACAGACATCTAGTAATTGGTAAGAGAGCTCCCCTGATCCAATGGTGGCCACTCACTCTTATTTGCAATATTCCATGCTAGAATAGAAGTGCAAGAATATTTTATCCTTACTTTAACTATTAATACAGTTCTGAAAGGCTTTTTTTCACCCAATGTTGAGTTTTTTTTTTTTTCAAAGGTATAATAACATGTTGCCAAAGAAAAGGATAATATCATACTGATTTTAAAACTTTCATATATTATGTTACTCCACAATTTTTATTAGGATCTAGTTTATCTAAATTTACTTTTGGGGCAAAAATTATACTTTAACCCATAAAATGTATAGTATAACTGGTTAAAACAACGGTAAAATGCATGCGAGTTATTATTCAATTATTCTTTTTTTTAATACAATATTATTCAATTATTCTAAATGTGACACATCATCACAAATGAGTATAATAGATTATACTGCTCTGGTATTTAATCTAAGACTTAATTAGATGGTTAGTGGTGGTTCTATATATAAGATTTATTTCACATATTTATCAATTTTTTCTTAAATTAACCCCATTGATATTCTCTCAATAGTAATCAAATAGGAAAAGGAGAGAGGGATGGAATTAAGAAAGATGCCTATGGTGTTTTGAAAAAAAAACATATTATATTAACTAATTTAACTAATATTTTTAATTTACTTAAATTAGTTAATTAAGGTTTATATTAAGAATTGGATGAGTATATGTATATCTTTTGCGAACCAATACTGCAAAAAAGTAAATAAAAGAAGAAAAATATATGCAAGACGACCCCAAAATTAGTTGGCATAGCGGAAAAAATGGGCCCCCAACAGGTGAGCCCAGTTTAGTTTGAAGTTCAAACTGTGCAAATGGAAGCTTGTAATCCTCGACTGGCTACTTGTATTTGGATCATCTAATGGCTTTTGCTTTAAATGCCCTTCATTAAATTTGGAATTCGAAAAACTACGCGAGAGATGCTAAAGAAGACATTGAGAATAATTTAATCTAGTATGCAGAAAGGTTACCGATTTAATCAGGAGCAATTTTTTTTATTTTTTTCCTGAAAAAAAAGATTATTAATGATTTCTTAACGTAAGAGCTAAATAACTACTCCTCCGGTCCTAATTATAAGACCCAATTGACTTATTTGAGGAGATTAAGGAAGTAAGTTAAGTTGGTTATTTATAATAAATAAGTGTTGTTATTCCTAAAATATCCTTACTAATTAAAAATGCATAAATATAAAAGAGAAAATGGATTGGGTCTTATAATTAGGACCAAATAAAAAGTCAAATTGGGTCTTATAATAAGGACCGGAGGAGTATTTTATACATATTAACAAAATTAATTAAATTAGTCATTTATGATATCATTTTTAATTATATACATTATAATTCCTTTATTATGTGCAATTGATAGAAATATTTTGAAAAATATTATAAGTTTAAGACATGAAATAGATTGAGATTTTATATTTGATATTAAAGTAAACTCCTTGTCTCTTATATTTAGTTCGGAAAGTCATATTTGAGTTTAGAAATGAGGATGAATAAACTACAAAAGATTGCCTTCAGTTATTAAGATGTGTTTGGATTAACAATAATAAAATAACTTAAATTATAATAAAAGTTAATTAGTGTTGTAAATTGGCTTTTAATCAAAAGATTAATTTAAAAAATTTAAACTTATTAATAAAAAAAATTTTAGATGTAAAATGATTGAAAATAACATAAATTTTATGAATAATACATATTTATATTTTTTTACATTATTATCAGGTATTCAGCGCTTTTGATAGTATATAATGTGATAATTTTAAGCGAAATATTAAAATTAGAGTTAATTATTAATTGAAATACTAAAATATTTAATGAATAAATTGAATATAAATTAAAAATCTTGTTGAAGTGAAACTCCTAAGCTTGGGAATTCCACACATGACTAGTGAGTTGCTTACACGAGAGAGGAGATAAATCACGATTGGTAAAAATTCTAGAACAGCGTCAAATGCCCTTCACGGCCATTCCCATTCAGATTATACTATGTAATTTGGAAAAAAAAAAAAATTTCAGGTCATCTGGTGAATTTTTCTTCGTTCAACTTTCATTTTGTCATACGATCTTTTGAAAGTAGCTCGCATATTTTTTCTATCCAAGCCATGAGATGGATAGTTTTTAAATTTTTTTGAAAATCATACTTTTCCTGATATTAAAATTTATCGACATTTAGAGAGAGAGAGAGTATTGTTTGGGCTTTCTTATAAGGAAAAAAATTCACATTTTGATTATTTGAATACATTAATTTTTGTAATATTTAATAATTTGACATTTGATATAATTATAATTTATATATTTTTATTCATTAAATATATGACTAAATGCTCAAAACCCTCTGAACTTTGAATTACCTGCATATAACTTCCTCAAACTTTACAATTTTAAATTAGGGATCCTAAAGTTTCATGTTCTAATTTTCAACTCCCATGCGATTAAAAATTTAGATTACCCATTAAAGTTTAACAGTTTTTGTGACGAAAGAATTTGTTATATTTTTAATTATATATCAAGACAATTTATAGCTCCATGTCCTAATGTTGCTAGCTAGTTGAAGCATAATATATTTTGGTGGTGATGTCCTCCAATGTAAGTGAATTTCAAGAAGATGATGCATTTTGATGAACTTGCAATTTGCAGTGAAAGCAATACAGGGAGAGAAAGATGATAGATCAAATGTCTTAAGATAATTCCCCAGTTCATGTCCTACACAACACATGCCGTTTAAATTATTTTAGTTTTACCAATGGAGATTAGGTCAAACGAAAAGGGTTAATCTTTTACAACATATCGAGTCAAGGTTCGAATCTCCGCTAGGTGATACATGTACTCAGATTTAGGGTGTGTTTGGATGAAACCAAACCATGGTTTGGAGAATAGCTTTGAGAGAATAGATCTGAAAAAATAGATTATGTGAAGAATAAATTTTATAAAAAGTGATTATGAGAAGTGAGAGTGTTTGGATAGTTGTTATCAAAAATACTTTTTATATATACAAATTACTAAAAAAATATAAGTTAATATGATAATTATATAAAAGATAAATTTTATGATATATTTTAATTTGAAAGAATAAAATTGTTAATAATATATTTTTTACCAACATAATTAATAATACATAAGATAATGTAATTAATAAATAATTAATATGTGTATATATGTTTATAAGATATAAGGTTAAATATGTTTATAAAAAAATAATTGAAAAATGTTAAAGTCATATTATTGTTGAGATCTACTCTGACAAGTACAATCATCTTTCCAATTTGAGTCAGAAGCAGAATGAATTCACTTCTCCTGAAACCATGGTTTTGGCCCAAACCATGGTTTCAGATTATTTGTCCAAAATTGATGCTGTTTGGGTGACATTTCACCAAAACCATGGTTTTGCCTCCCAAACCATCGTTTTGAGGGTCATCCAAACAGAGCCTTAGTGCCTAATTGTTATGATTGGGCCTGGTAGTATTGCAGATCAAGCAGCCCAAGAGAATGAAGGTCTAGGAGATACAAGCCTAAATAGGGAAAGCTCTGCACATGTGCCCCATAGAGGAAATCAGATTCGCAGGACCACCCGGATGGGAGAAAGAGGAATAAAAACTGTGAGACGCAGGGAGGAAGGGGCAAGCAAGCTTTTGGAATATCTCCTCTCTAATTATTCTCTTCTCTTTGACAAATTCTCTGCTACTTTCTGTTATTTCATATTCTCTTGCATTTTCCTCCAAAACAAAAAAAAGATTCTCTTGTATTTGCATTTCCAATTCCAATGTTTCCATCTGCTTATGCGATTAAGGATTCTTTGTAAATGTTGTGTCATCTTTGATTCTGGAATAATACAGAGATAGATTACATATTCTATATTTGATTTATCTTACTAACAGTATCTCAAAAAGGATTATATTGCCTCTCTAATGAGAGAATACCTATTACTTAGCCCAAAGAAAAAAAACTTAGCTTTTCAGTACGGGAAATCACAAAGGTTTAGGTTTGGCAGCTATTGGACGATGTGTTTTATCCTTTTGATGCGAGACAACACTCTTGATCACCCTTTGAGACAAATCTTTTTAGAGACAATTCATGATTGGGCCTGGTAGTATGCAGAAAGGTTAGCGATTTAATCAGGAGCAATTGTTTTTATTATTTTCCTGAAAAAATGTTATTGATGATTTCTTAATGTAAGAGCTAAATAACTAATTTATAGATATTAACAAAATTAATTAAATTAGCCATTTATGATATCATTTTTAGTTATGTGTATTATAATTCCTTTATTATGTGTAATTAATAAGGATATTTTAAAACAAATTATAAAATTAAGAGATGAAATATATTGACATTTTATATTTGATATCAAAGGAAACTCTTTGTCTCTTATATTTAGTTTGAAAAGTCATATTTGAGTTTAAAATGAGGATGAATAAACTACAAAAGATTGCCTTCAATTATTAAGATATCTTTGGATTAACAGTAACACAAAAACAACTTTTATTTCATTGACTATAGTAAACTTAAATTATGACAAAAATCCATGCTCGAATTTTGAGTACATTGTAAAATTATGACAAAATTATTTATAATTCATTGCACGGGAGAGTTTTCTAGTTAGTGTAATATAATGGTAAACTTAAATTATGATAAAAATTAATTAGTGTAATAGAATTTATATTTAGATTGACTTTTAATCAAAAGGTTAATTTAATAAAAAAATTAGATGTAAAAATAAAAATGACATAAATTTTATGAAATAATACATATTTATATTTTTTATATTATTATCCAGTATCCATCGCTTTTGACAGTATATAATGTGATAATTTTAAGGGAAATATTAAAGTTAAATTTATAAGAATAAAAAGAGTTATTTATTTATTGAAAAAAAATAGAAAATGCTAAAATATATAATGAATAAATGTGAATATAAATTAAAAATCTTGTTGAGATGAAACTCCTAAGCTCTTGGGAATTCCACTCGTGGCTAGTGAGTCACTGAGCTGCTTACACAAGAGAGGAGATAAATCATGATCGGTAAAAATTCTGGAACAGCGTCAAATGCTGAAATGCCCTTCACGGTCATTCCCATTCAGATTATGCTATGTAATTTGGGAAGAAAAAAAAAGAGAAACCTTTTCAGTTAATTGATAATTCTTTCAATCATATATGTTCATCTGGTGAAATTTTCTTCGTTCAACTTTCATTTTGTGATACGATCTTTTGAAAGTAGCTCGCGCGCGCGCGTGTATATATATATATTTATATTTTTTTTGTTTTTTCTATCCAAGCCATGAGATGGATAGTTTTTAAGGGCCAATTTGTTTACCTATTCTGAAAACAGTTTTTTGTTTTTTGTTTTTTTTAAAATCTTGTTTGGCAAGTTATTTTTAGTCTACTGTTTTTAAAAACAAGAAAGTAAAAATTTGTTTTGAAAAACTAAGAACAGAAAACAACTTTTAGATGTTTTTAAATTTTGTGTTCTAAACTTCCTAATTTCTTGTTTCAAAAAATCGGGCGTGATCTTTTTTCTCAATCGAACGCTTCTTTGCTCGACGGCTTGAAGATTTGTCCTCCAGTGTTCATGGCCCATTCTCTACTCTCAGTGCTCGTCCTCGCTTCATCGATGTCTTCAGCACGCTCGTTTCCTTACTCCTCTCTCCCTCATTGCTGCTTCCTCACTCCCCCAACATTTCTAGTCCCCAGTCTCTGCTTCCTCCCTTTTCAATCCTCAATAAGTGAGTCCTCAATCTATACTCTCTTTCCCTAACTGATTAATTTAGTCGATTTTTCAACTAAAATTTAATTTGTACCATTTAGTGGGTTTTCATGTATACGATTTAGTGGGCAAGGGCAGCGGCTTTGGTGGTTCCATTTGATAGAGCTACGAAGTTATACGAACAAGAGAGCTTGTCTTTATTTTAAGTTCAATTTAGGTATGGTACCATGCTTCTTCCACAATGTTGAAAACTTCCTTTAATGTTGCTCTTCTCTGTCTTGTTGTTTTTATGAATGATAGTTTGATGTGCCTTGTTGTTTTATCTAACTAGTATATCATTCATTTCGTTGAAATGTTGTCCTTAGAGACTCAATTTGAGTGTCGGTTTTTCTTACATGCTCAAATGGGTCTTGGACATGAAGGAGCTCATCTTCATGGGAGAGAGTTTTGAAATTGGGTCTTGAAAATGATGGATTTATTCGTAGTTGACTGGTACATATGTATGTGAATAATGGGCTCTTGAGTGAAGCGAGGAGAGTGTTTGATGGTCTCTTTGAATTTGGTGTTATAATTTGGAACTCATTGATCATAGGTCTTTCTAAATGCTAGGAAATTGAAGAGGCCAAGAACCTGTTTGATGAAATGCTTACAAGAGCTTCTGTCACATGGAATTCTATGATTAGCGAGTCTGTAAGAAACAGGAAACTAATAGAGGCATTATTATAGCTTTTTCACAGGATGCAGGAAGAAGGGGTTGAGCCTAGTGAGTTTATAATAGTAAGCTTGTTGAATGCTTGTACTCATGGGCTTACTTCAACAAGGAAAATGGATTCATGCATGATTGCATGAGAATGACTTTGAGTTTAACGTTATTGTTGTGACAGCAATAATTGACATATATTGCTAATGTGGATCTATTGAAAATGCTCTCTCCAGGTGTTTGAGGAGTGTCCTAGGAAAGGATCATCATGTTGGCAGGAACTCCATTATTATAGGGCTAGCCATGAATGGCCTTGAAAGAGAAGCAGTTGAGTTCTTCTCTGAACTTGAATCTTCTTTAAGTTTAAAGCCAGATTACATAAGTTTGATTGGTGTGTTTGACAACTTGTAAACATCTAGGCAAAGTTGATAAAGCTCAGGACTATTTAATGATGGACAAATATGAGATCAAACCATCATTTAAACATTATGCTTGCATGATTGAAGTGCTAGGCCAAGCTAGACTGCTGGAAGAGGCAGAAGAATATCTGTTTTATGATTTTTCTTTTACATTAATATTTTAGATTATCTTGCACATTCTATAGTAACAATTGTAATCAATAATTCAATATTGATGATCGAGCTTATAATGAATATTTCAGATTTATCTTGCACATTCTACGCGACTGTTTATGATTCCTGTTTTGTCTTATTTGAATTATGAATAATGCATGTAATCATGTATGATGCATTATATGATGTCATTGTTATGTTTCTTGTACGATCTGTCTCTGATTTGAAGTTATAAAGGCTCAGATTATGTTAAGAAGAAAACAGTAACATTCAATATATGATTTTAAAAACAAGTATCCCAAACAACTTTTTGTACTTTTTGTTTTTAAATATAATTTTTTAAAATAAACATCCAAACAATTTTTTTTTTGTTTTCAAAACTTGTTCTAGAAAACAGTTTTATAAAATTGTTTTGAAAACAAAAAAGACAAAACCAAACAGACCCTAAATTTTTTTGAAAATCATACTTTCCCTAATATTAAAATTTAGGGAAAAATCTCAAAAAAGTGACTATTGAATTTCAAAATGACAAATCAGTATTGGTTACTACACTTGTAAAAAAAATGACTACACTTACAAAGCAAATAATAACATATTTCTGTAGTAATTCCTGATTTGTCATTTTGAAATTCAACAGTCACTTTTTTGAGATTTTTCCTAAAATTTATTGACATTTAAAGAGAGAGTATTGTTTGGGCTTTTTTTATGGGGAAAAAAATTTCACACTTAGATTATTTGAATACGTTAATTTTTGTAATATTTAATAATTTGACATTTGATATAATTTAGAATTTATATATTTTTATTCATTAGATATATGACTAAAATGCTCAAAACCCTCTGAACTTTGAATTACCTGCATATAACTCCCTTAAACTTTAAACGTTTAAATTATGGATCCTAAAGTTGCATGTTCTTATTATCAACTCTCATGCGATTAAAATTTTAAATTACCCGTTAAAGTTATCAGTTTTTGTCATGAAAGAATTTGTTATATTTTTAATTATATGTCATGACAATTTATAGCTCCATGTCCTAATGCTGCTAGTTAGTTGAAGCATAATATATTTTGGTGGTGATGTCCTCCAATCTCAAGTGAATTTCAAGAAGATGATGCATTTCGATGAACTTGCAATTTGCAATGAAGGCAATACAAAGGGAGAGAGACAATAGATCAAACTTCTTAAGATAATTCCAACACATGCTGTTTAAATTATTTTAGTTTTACCAATGGAGATCTAGTTGAATGGAAAAGGCTAGTCTTTTATAACATATCTAGTTAAGGTTCAAATTTGTTAAGAGATGTATGTACTTATATTTAGTGTTTAATAGTATCTCGAGTAAGATTATATTGCCTGTAATGAAGTCGGGCAAATCACAAGGGTTTGGGTTTGGGTTTGGGTTTGGCAGCTATTGGCAAATCCTTTTGATGGGAGACAGCGCTTTCGACCACCCTTTGACACGGATCCTTCTAAAGACGGACCTGGTTTTCCTCCTTTTCTTTTACGGTCCGCTCCCATCCTCTACCCTCAAAACTACACCATTTTGCGGTAAAAGGGGAATGCCGGCACCTTTTTTCTTTTCCCCCCTCGAAATAACATCTAACAGTCTAAAATATTATTCTGAAAGTATCTAATATCTTAAAATAATCTTTACTACACTTAATGTAATAAGATAATTTTTGGAACCGTTAAACTATATTTTTTAGTGCAGTTTTACTCTTAATATATATATTTTTAAGTAGCAAAAAGTATCCTAAACTATTTAAGATACTGAGCATTGCTAAAAATATTTTAGGTGTTAAATGTATTGAAAATCACTTTAGAATACTGGATGCTACTAAAAAAAATATTTTACAGCGTCAACTGCTAAATATTGAGTGTTACTCAAAAAATATTTCAAATTTCAGATATTAAGATATTAGATACTGGGTAGTATTAGAAAAATATTCAAAGAGTTCTGAGTGTGCTAGAAATTATTATAACATATTAGGTATCACTGGGAAAAAAATTGAGGCGGCTGGATAATCTTTTTTAAAAAAAAAAAAAAAAAGTGTTCACCATCCCCATTTTACCCCAAAACTACAGGGCGGCGGACCGCAAGAGAAAAGGAGGAAAGCCGGGTCCTCTAAAGACAAGGAATCTCACGCATACAAATTGGGAAGCGTTACTGTTTCATGGCCAGAACGTGCCGTACCTCTTCTTTTTTGATACTGCTTAGGGGCGGGCCCAGTTTGCGATCTCGGTGTTTGCTTTTGTCTTTGAATGACAAAGTGTATGGCTTTCTGACTAGGCCCTTGGGTCTGGTCTGCTCCCTTCTCCCTGCCTCGGCTTGCCTTTTCATGCTAAAATATTAGGTTCCAAATGATATCCAAGTTCTACAAACTTATCATCACGCTAGAGGCTTTTTTCTGCTAGATATGACCCTCTTTTGCCTTTGCCATCTATTTCTGTTTCTGGCCGACGCACTCAATGGAATATACTGAAGTGCCAACTTTTCGCTCCTTTTCGGTCTTCTTTCATGCTAAGGATGCTACCCGGTAAATCAAATCAAAGTAAGTGGGGTTAATGACGTTAATTTTAACAAAATAAGTTTATTCATATTGTTGTATAAAACTTGAAATTTCTTACTACAGATGCAAACTTAATCTAACATTAATGTGTCATAAAGACTATTCATGAATTCCCAATCTGCTGGAAGAGATACCATGAATTAATGTTCCTTTTAACTTTTTTCTTCTCAGTGAAACTTGACTAGAAACATACATTTATTTAAATGTTTGTCATTCAGTCCAAAAATACGAGGGTGTTTTAATGCTTTTCTCAACCATTATTTTATCATACTTCCTCTCCTAGATATAAGACAATACAAATGAGATCTTATATTTAAAATTAGAAGTAGTATGATATCCCCTGTTTAGTTTTTTTTAAAAAAAAAAATCAATTGATAGCAAGTAATTATAGAACCTTACTACAAGTTTAATTTTTTTACAAGTTTAGATTGTTCAGCTTGGTATTATTGTCAAATGGTGTTTAGCCCGCAATTAATCTTTCTTTTAGCTCAGGTCATAAGCCAACCATTCATGAGGAGATTAGTAGCTAGATTTTCCAGTGTACTCCTCCCGTCTTTATATAAGATCTAATTAATTAATTTAAGTAGATTAATAATATTAGTTAAATTAGTTCATATGATTTTTTTTTCCTAAAACACCCTAATTAATAATCTTTTTTACTTATTCCTCTCATTTCCCCACTTAATTATTGTTGAGGGAATATTAATAGGGGTAATTTAGAAAAATTGATAAGTAGCCTTATATAGACCAACATTAATTATTGTTGAAGGAATATTAATAAGATTAATTTAAAAAAATTAATAAGTATGTGAAATAGGTCTTATATAGACCAACATTAACTTCTTAATTAGATTCTATATTACTAATTCTGGTTATAATCATAAGAACTAGCTGTCTAATTTGAGGAGATTAAAAAAAGTTAAATTAATTATTTGTCATAAATAGGTGTTGTTTTTCCTAAAATATCTTTGCTAGTCAAGTGTATTGGCTAGAACTACTATTGTTAGAAGGAGTATCTTGAAAAAAATGCATAAATATTATAGACAAAGTAAATTTGAGTTTTATATTTAAGATAAAAATAAAAATCAAATGATATCTTATATTAATTTTTAGCCAGCCCCTTGGGTGGATGTAGCTAGATATCTTAAATTCTTACAAGACAAGGTTTACGATGTTGATTACTTTTAGTTTTTATTTATTATCACATTTTCGAAATCATCACCTCTCAGTCACATTTTCTCTCTCTTTCGTAATTCTCCTTATTATACTAATTTTTTATTTTATTTTTTATACTCTCTTTTCCTATAAATAAAGATATTTTAGAGAAAAAAATTTTAATTTCTATTTATTTATTATCTTTAACTAATTTTAACTAATATTTTAATATACGAGGTAAAATATTACTTACAAAAAAAAAGACCGCAGGAGAAACGTCGGTTGAAATGGGACCCACTTGTGTGTGGCATGAGCGGAAATCGATGATGCGGCAGTTATCCGTGATGCCGTCATAAATCATTGACTTATATACCCAGCCGCTCTCACCAGAGCGTCCACCAGCCATCCACTTACTCAGATCTGGAGCAGTGGCAACCTCGCTCTCTTTCTCCTTTGGCTTGTCCTTCTCCCTCTCTTTTTCCTTCTTACTACACGTCTCTTGTCCTTCTCGGAGACTCATATCTCTTTTCCTGTGCCTTTTCCTTCTTGCTGCTTCAATTTCAAAACCCCAAGCTCCCTCCCTTCCTTCCTTCCCATTCTCCAACATTAATAGTGCACCCAAACCACGCCATGAGTTCGTGGAAAATGCCAAAACAAGTGGTGGTGGGGATGACGCGCAAATCCCTACCCGTCTCAGCCCTGGATGCCCAGATCCTCACCATCAGTAATCTCCCTTTCAGTATTTGAAAAAGAAGAAAAAGAAAGAACCAAGCTAAGACGCACGGGTTTTCCTTCTTATTCATCAGATGGCAGATATTCAATTCTTCTATCTTGAGGATAAGAAAAAGGGCCACACAGTCTGTTCCTTATCCTCGCGCTAAAACAATAGTGTATCTGCCGTCTGGATAAGAACGTGCATCTGTATAAGAAGAGAAACCCAGATGCAGAATAATGATCTCGTGTTTAGAAAGTAGTGCAGTTTCTTTCTTTATTCGGGCAGGCAGAGGTTTCTTAATCTCTCCCGCATTCTTCTTTGTTCTGTACCATTTTTGTTTCAAGTATTTACAATAATGAAACTTTAGAAGATTGTCTTGCTATTTCTTATACAAAGGATCTTGCCCAATACGGTATCTCATCATCAGACGATAGTGAACCTATTTTGACCCTAAGGCCTTTAGTTCCACAGAAGCCTTTTCTCATTCAGTTGGTAGACGCCGAAGGGAGTTATAACACAATCACAAATAAGCCTTCACCAATATTTTGAATGTGATTGTTTCATGTGTTGGGATATTTTATCATTTTCAATAATATACTACTTTGAAACATTATATATTATGTTACCCCGAAATTTTTATTATTAGGATCTAGCTAGTTCATCTAAATATACTTTTGAGGCAAAGTTTACACCTTAACTCCTAATGTATACAACATGTAAAAAAAAAAAAAGGGTAAAATGAATACAAGTAATTATTCAATTATTCTAAATGTGCATGTTAAATGAGTATAATAGATTATATATGTATGTATCTTTTTTAAAATGTGTAACAAAAAGTAAATAAATGAAGGAAAAAAAAGCACGATGAACCCAAAATTAGGTGGCATGGCGAACGAAATGGGCCCCCAACAGATGAGCCCAGTTTAAAGTTTACAAAGCGAAAGCAAACGCGGGTTTTGGGAGAAGAAAATAAAAGACCACGAAGGTGCAAAGCGTTCCTACTTCTTGAAACGAAACTTTAACCACACAGACAACAATCAATTTCCACGGAGACCAAGTTGAAACTATCTTCAACTCTCTCTCTCTCTCTCTCTCTCTCTCTCTCTCTCTCTCTCTCCCCTTCCCGGTCTTTTTGAACTCTTCTTCGTTTCCCTCTTGCTTGCTGGCTTGCGTGACTGAGCTACTGTGTTTTCGTAGCCGATGCTTTTGAGCTTCGCATTTTGATCCGATTCTCAGACCTACTACCTTACCCGGAAGCCTCCCCGATCCGACCCAAATCATGGCGGCTTACAGAGCTGACGATGACTACGACTACCTCTTCAAAGTGGTCCTGATCGGAGACTCCGGCGTTGGCAAATCGAACCTCCTCTCTCGATTCACTCGAAACGAGTTCAGCCTGGAGTCTAAATCCACTATTGGGGTTGAATTCGCCACTCGGAGTATAAAGGTTGACGACAAGATCGTCAAGGCCCAGATTTGGGATACCGCTGGCCAAGAAAGGTTCTTCCCCATTTCACTCCTTTTTTCCCCTTTATTCTGTACCGTGGATCTCGGGAATTTTAATTGCTAATGGTTTGATTGTCAATTGAATGACTTAAATGGTAGTATTCTGATTAGTGTATGCCTTCTTATTTTACTCACCTGGCACACTGTAAAAGCTTTTTTTTTTTTTTTCCTTTGTCTTTTTGTTTCTATTTCTCCAAATGATATGTGAACAGTTACGGGAGTTGGAGAAAGTATTAGGATCTCCTTATGCAGAAAATGTGTGATACCAATCAGCTTCTTTGACTGTGCATTGAACTTGATGAATTGGGGTGAAGTTTGTTTTGAGTCCAATGAGAGCTGAACTTTGAGCGCTGAGATGTTAGTGAACTGAATAGCTGAGAATTTATGGGTGCAGAGCAAAGACTTAGATAATTTAAGTGCAGGGTTTAATTATTTTCTGACCTTCACATCTGAATTACGGAGAGGTCCTCCTACGTACCCCCTAACGGGGGTTTTTGCCTGTAAGCTGATGTGATGTTGGTTGAAGTGAGCAAGTTGGATGTCTTCAATGCATTTTGGTCCTCCTACTTTAGCTTTAGAAGTTGGTCAGCATGGCGCATTACTGTTATGGATAAGACTAGAAAATAGTTGGGGTGTGGAAGCTTCTAAATTTGCTTCTGAAGCATAAAGTAGAGATTCTTGAAACTCGTACAAAATTAAAATTTGAAAATGTTGGTTTTATTTCAAAGTCTGAGACAGTCATAGAAGAGTGGAGAGGCAGATCACGGGGTGTTGTGTCCTATAAACGGGTACCACTGTGCAGATAGTCTAGTTTTCATCTTTTCAAGTGTGGCATCGCTAAAAGACACATATCAATATTTGCAACTATTGGCTTATGTTAACGTGATTAGTTATACTGTTACCAGCTTTATTTGTTCCATGTCAGTACATGGCTCAGCAATTGATCTAAGCATATTATTTTGGTTTGATTGCATGATTGGTTGAGCCTAGAACCCAAGTGACTTAATACGAGATGGACTATGATTAGAGATTTAAAGATCAGAATAAATTTTGCCTGACGTGATTATTTTGTACATCTTTTCTTTTCCTTGTGTGTTATTATCCCTATGTTTTCTTAAGTGAAATCAGTTGTCATTGTGCTATACGATGTTGAATATTAATGCATTCATGATCTTGTAAATGTAAAACATAATGAAAAGTAACCATTGGGAACATTGTTGGAAATTATTGTTTATTATGCACAATTTCTAATGATTAGATTCCTGACAAATGCTGCAATGTGCTGATTTTTATTATGACATTTTTTGGGGGTAATTTGAGCCATATAATAAATTCGGTTCTTTGAGAGATTCCTAAAAGTTTAAGAAACATTGCTTAACCATTATTTCTTTAGATATCGAGCAATCACAAGTGCATATTACCGAGGAGCTGTTGGTGCTTTACTTGTTTATGATGTCACTAGACATGTTACATTTGAGAATGTTGAGAGATGGTTGAAGGAGTTGAGAGACCACACAGATTCCAACATTGTCGTTATGCTTGTTGGTAACAAAGCGGACCTGCGTCACCTGCGAGCAGTCTCAACTGAAGATGCCAAATCCTTTGCCGAAAAGGAGAATACTTTCTTTATGGAGACATCTGCCCTTGAATCTTTGAATGTTGCGAATGCATTCACTGAAGTCTTAACCCAAATATATCAAGTGGTCAGTCGGAAAGCACTGGAAGCTGCGAATGATCCTGTAGAGTTACCTAAAGGACAAACAATAAATATGGGAAACAAGGATGATGTTTCTGCTGTTAAGAAAGTTGGTTGCTGCTCTGTCTAAATATGACTGGCTATCTACGGAGCAAGCATGTTCTCTGTTCATCGTTACCCTTCAAATACAAAATTTTTGCCTAGCGATTGGTGGACTTTCTGCTGAACCTTTTTCCCTGTTTTATTTATTTATTTTTTCCAGTCCTTGAGTATGTCTTAGGTTGATAGGTTTGATTTGGAAAAAGTAATTCTACGCACACTTGTCCCCTTTTACTTGCTTTGGTTCTACTGTACTTGGTTGCACTAGTTTAGGAAGAATCTATGGTCTATGATTTAGTTTAATTTTGTAATTGACAATCACTCTTGTTTATGGAATTGTATGATAGATTATTCAGATTCCTAATATGCCCCTCTTCATGACCAAGCCAAAAGCAGCTTAAACTCTTGGGTATGAAAGGGTAACATTTATCTCTATCTTTAGTTCTTTACATATATTAATGCCCATTGAGATGTTTCCTTTGAGAGTTTAGAAGACAATACCTAACAGCTTCATTTGGATCAAAGACTCAGCATTCATATAGACGCTTGTTTATACAGAATCTTCTTCTGTCTCCGTTGAAGGCACGGTATTTTCTTTAATTACCTTTTAAACTTTTTTGCCATCAATTACCTTTTAAACTATTACCATATAATCTAATCAATCACTTAATTTATAGGTGATGTTTACATAATTTTTGCTGAACTTTATTTTTACTTTTTAAAATATTAATTTTTCTTTATGCCTATGACACAGTCAATTCGAATCGCCCGTCGTTTCAAGAGGAGTGATTCAAATTATCGATGATTTAGAATCTTTTTAATGTCAATATTTTTGTTGAGGTAAATCGTCTTTAACTTGTGTTCTATTTTTAAAAAATAAAATGGAAAAATAGACATGAATGATTAACAAAAACTACGGTGTAGAATGAAGTGGTGATGAGGATGATAAAGACTTGATATATTATACCTTGTAATTAATTTATCCAAAATGTAATTTATAGCAAACTACATTATTTATAAATCGTAAATATTGCGAATCATTTTCTAAATCCCATGGATTATATTATAACCTGCGTAATTGTTGAAATACTCGTTATACCAAAAAGGTAATTTTATATTATATTCATGAAAAATAATGATATTGTCTTAATGTTAGATTCGAATTGAACTGAAAGAAATTGAACTGTTAAACCAATACTAAAATAGATTATGCTTATAATCTGATTTTTAAGTTGAGTCCCTAATGAATCATCGTAAGCTTGAAGTGGTGACTGAAGATCAATATCTCTCGTACTGGTCTCCGTCAAGATAACCAAGGAAAAAAGTAAACTCATCCTAATAAGATTTGCTCTCTACAAAGATTTGCTCTCTACACGTCCTCTAGAATTAAACCCCCAATAACTAGGCCTTGTTTTTAAGTTTTTCATGTACAAAAGTTATACTCAACAACAAACTATGACGGTGGATGCGCATGCAAAACCAGCAACAAGAAGCCATGACCAAATATGAGATAAATTTCAACATTTAAAATTTCTGCAATCAAAGACAAGGATGGTCACGCATCATGACACTATCAAGCCAAATGCAGTAACAAAACAGGAAGAAAGAAAACCTATAAGATCAGAGAGAATCATTAAGAGTAAAGACGTAAACTTCATTCTGAGCATGGTAATGGGGCTTCCAACCATACTTGTCAAAATGAACCAAAAAATGTCAAGGTAATAATATAATTACCCGAAGCTGATACATCACACAACAAAGTCTGTACAATTTGATAGATACAATGTCACTGGAGCCAACAAGTAAAAGAGTTGGACAGCGGAACTGTCTATATATGTGCAAGTACATATACAAAATTACACAACAAAATATGGACTGTGTCCAAAAATAAAGTTGCCAAAAGGGATGATGGGCATGGCTAGACGAAGAGATTTTGCCTTCATTTGGTTTTTATATCCTTGTCCTTTCCCGGACTCAATGCTTCCGATTTGCATATGGGACATACATTTTTCTCCTTAAGCCATCTCTTCAAGCAATGTGCATGATACTCATGACCGCATTGAAGAATTCCTATCTTCTGTTTGTTCTCATATTTCTCCTGTGAAATTATAAGCATGTATTTTAATTACTAGGGAAAATGTTATATCTTTTCATATTGAAGACAAAAATCTGAATTAGTTTTTCACATTCAAACGAATTAAACTCATACCAGGCATATTGTGCATGAATCAGTTTCCTGATCCTCTGAAGCTTCTTCCTCTTCCAGGTTAATAATAGTGGGTGTTGCATAAATTCTAGTTTTCATTAAAGCTGAAATGGACTCTTCTGATAAACCAGTGCTTACGTTGCCAATTCGCTCACTCAATGCGAGAAGCTCCTGTTGTCAAATTAAGTGTAAATTATGAAATTGAAAAACCCATAAGATCAGTATTCATATGATAACAAGCTTTTTGGTCGTCCACAACCTAAATTGATAGAAAATTATGCTAGTAGAATTTGACTACTTGCCTCGTAAGACATATCCTCAATGTCCAAGCGCATATCTCTGTGATGGTCGACCAATCCCACTTCATCCAGTATTGCAACATCCTACATAAACAATCAACATAGCCAACTCATGAAAAGACAGTATAAAGAAAATATAGTGAAAGAATTTGAAAGAAGAGAATACTACTACATCAACTTGGAGATAGCCCATAGGGTGAAGATTTCGATGCCCAATTGTTGTCTCATTCATGTATCCTCTATGAGGACGATATACCTGTAGGCCTGCTGAAGGTACAAGGCCAACAGGCCTATGACCCATCTCAAAACCATTCTGTGCAGGGATCACAGCATTGCGTAAAGGATTTGTAGGAACTCTATAAGAAGCTGCAGTTACTGGAGGTTGAAACATGATATTGTGGCCTCTGAATCCTCTCATTGGTACTGCTGGATGATGATAATTATGGTACTGGTGGTTGACAAGAGGATGAACAAACCTGAGGCCATTAATGTTACTAGCTGAATCATGATATCTCTGCAAACCCATAGTTGCATTCTCCAATGAACTTCCATTAACATTGGGTGCTGGGAAGTATAAGAATGAGTGTCAGAAAGACCAAATCCAGACCAGACAGCGCATCTTCAAAGAAAGCTTTGACATTCTTTGACACTCAAAATATGATTTGTAGCACAACTCAAATGATAGATGGTTGAAAACAAAACATCCAAAAAAATTAATTCCACTTCTAATCAGAAAACTGTATACTTCTTAGACGTAATAAATAACAACTTGCTAACAGAGTGCCCAAGTAAAAATGTCACTGATACGTGATGTGCCTTGTATGCATCTTTACCTTGCACGTAAGGCATTGGAAGAGACTGATTCCAAGCTGTAGCATGCCCATCACTGTGACTGTTGTTCAACTGTTGATCCAACCAGGGAGGAGCAACTGGCTGGAAGGGCTGCCCTAAATAATTACCTTGAATCAAATGGCTATGTTCATGCACCATAACAGACTCACCTGACCTGCTCCACAAACTACCAAAGGGACCTAAGTCCATGGGTGAAGGGATGCTATTTCCTCGGAATTGAGGAGGGGGCAAGGAAGCAGTATCCATAATAGTAACCCCGTCAGAGTGCCTTGCATCTGGGGGAACGACTGAAGAACTAGCTGAGGCATCAAAATGTGGGAAATTGCCCCTGACAGTTTCAGCATTTTTCCTTTTGAATGAAGCTCTGACGTCATCTGCATAGCTGCTGATCCTCCCAAAATTATCTGAAGAAACTCCGTATACAGCAAATGTGGTTGACGCTGGCAACTGATCATAGGCTCCGTGATTTGAAGGAAGCGGTAATACACCAGTACTAGAAGAAGGATTCATGCCAGAATAATGCAAGTTGGCCACAGCTGCAACACCCATATCAAGATTACGTTGATTTTGAATGGCATTGTATTGTGTCCCTCTATGCATTACTGCAGTGTCATAGACATCTGGTGAATAGTGGGAATCAACATTACTCGTGTTCCCTGAAGCCATTGCCACTGCGCGGATATTTGGCCGCAAAATGTTGGCACTACTCACAACGGTAGAAGGTTCAGAATTAGAATTCCCATGCCTTCGCCGATCCATATCTGAATGAGTCATCTCATCTATGCAGTCAAAATGTGCTGATTTCTGTTTTACAAGGAGAATAAAATCAATCAGATTTGAAAATGCAATTGAAAACCAAATAGAGAATACTGCAAATATAAACTATGCTACAACATACTTTCCTAACCCTCATTCTTTTAAGAAAACTAAACCAAACTCACATAAAGAAAAATTGTATGTAATCATTTGAGAACAAACAAGAGAAGGAACCAAAAGAGGAGCGCGGAATGAAAAAACCACCTCTCGCATTCTTCAATCCTAACAACAAAAGAGATATCAAGCACACAAAAATAACATTCAGTCAACGCCCCCTATTATTTTGTCCTTTACGTCTCATCCTTCAGTAACTGCAGATCAATAATAGTCAACGGCTACCAAGTAACCCAGGAAGATGTTCTGGCACGTATCATGAGTATTACAATCAGGAATTCAACACAATACCACTGGTCCATAAAAAAGGGGTTACTTATTTAAATAAACTAATTCACCAAGCCACTGAATTTGATAATAATAAAAGATAACAAATAACCAGAAGAGAAGCACAGAAATATATTCAATTATATTCAGGGTTTGCCAAGACAGTGCACAACACATTTTTATTTTTTACTCTGCGGAAAAGAGAAACAGGAGTAAAACTAAGAACAAGAAATAGAAGGAAGACAACAAAGGAAAACAGAGAACTAGAGATTCTAAAGATGTAAAACACAATGCCAAATTATCTAAAGATTAAAATTAATAATTAATTAAATGCATAAAACATCTATGTATGATACAAAACTAATAGAGGCGAAATGGCATATGATAATGATCCTTGATCGTTTATGGCATGCTTAAACACACGGCACACATAAATTCTGCATCACATGAAAGGCCTTTTGCTTTTGCTATGTTTCTGAAAGCCTCCCTCATCTTTCTTTTAAACAAACTAAAAGATAACAAGAAGTTTGATTAGACCAGCAGTCAAGGCGTACAACACTCTTTCAATATGATCAAAACCCATCTTGACCGCTAAGAAGATTCAAACTCGGGCAATCTGCAGGGAGTAAATCAAACAACAATTTTACAATTGAACTTTCACAAACTTTAAAAGTCGAACCCCAAGTAAAATCATTGAAGCTAAAGTGACAAAAAAATAATAATAAGGAAAGAAAGAAAGAAAGAAAGACAGAAAGGGGAGAAAAACGAAAGAACTGCGTTTAGGGTTATTTGCACAACCATACAACATTTCGCCACAAACTTAAGCAGGTTAATCCATGCTAATCATGATGCTAAGCGCTTCATCTGATATTATTCATCCAACAATAGCAAATTAGCTCTTATACTCATTTTGCCGTTTTCTCATATTTCTAAAACAAAAGGATCACTTAAATTATACATGATCATTCTGTGGTCGGCCACAAGATGATAGGTTCTTTTGTACAAAATTTGATAGCACAAAAAAAAAAAAGGCCATTGAGGCATTCGGCAACAAAAATTTCCAGCCAGGATATTTAAGTATAGAAAATACATAGGCAATGCAAAGGGAAAAAAAATACAAGCATATAAAATATTTGATCCTGTTAAGATTCTTAGCCCTTCAAGGAAAAGACGCAGCTTCATCATTCTGAAGATCGCAAGTTTGGGCCAAGCACAATAACACATCAATCATCCGCTATAGAAGACTATATAAGCATTCCAAACGCCCCCGCCCCCAAAAAAAAAAAAAAGGAAACAAAAGTTTTCTCCTTGTTTTTGTAGCCACGCCTCAAAAAATTCCAAAATATACACAAAACAGGCGTATTTCAAAGTTTGAGATGAACAAAAAATAATAACTGCAAATATTCAAAGACGTGAAGCTTGACTATGGGAATGAGTTTCAGAATCCTTGTGATTTATTGAGCAAGCAAACAAATATTTAAAGCAAAGTGTAAAAGAAAATATCCTTTTTCCTTCATCATTTGTTAACAACCAAAGAAAGCACCGCACCCATATTATCCCAACCTAATCAACCACAAAAACAATAAAAGAACACATCAAAACTTTACCTCGTTATCATGAAAAGGTCGCAACTCCCAAGTTTCAGAGACCAATTTAACTTACAACGAACCCGACATCAACTCTATTAAAATTAAAAACAAAAAAAACAAAATTTATTAATGGGTCGAATAAGAAATTAACATCATTGACCGGGGGAAAAAAGAAATTAACATCGCATATAGTAAATATCCTCATGAACAAAGAATGCAAGTTCTTTTCTTTCACAGGACAATCAAAAGAACGCGCTTTTAGCCCTAGATAGCCAGGAAAAGCCCAAATTTTTGCAGGGAAAAACACAAGAAATCCGATGTAAAATTCATTTACCGAAGAGAGAATCCCACAGAACCGATAAAT
Organism: Neltuma alba; assembly: GCF_004799145.2. Lineage (NCBI taxonomy): Eukaryota > Viridiplantae > Streptophyta > Magnoliopsida > Fabales > Fabaceae > Neltuma > Neltuma alba. The sequence continues at coordinate 304,729 of NW_021636212.1, forward strand.
GATCAGAGCAAACTACCGAAGGATCCGAGGTAAAAAGATCACCCAGAAAGAGAGAGCGGAGAGCAAAGAAAGGATCGTGAGGAGAAATCTCTATCTGTACTCTATTTTTTTAATGTACGGTTCGCATTCTGTTTGATATTTTTTTTCTTTTACCGTTTTCTTAGCAAAATGAGTTTTTGAATTATTACCGTTATTACTTATATCGCGTTTTAAATTTAATATTGGTAAGAAATGCCACTTCAATAATATTTATTGTGAACACAAAATCTTTCAGTGCGGTAAAAGAAATAAGAAAGTAAGAGATCGATGCATCAAGTATCAACTTATCAGTTCATTTGTTTTAAATTATTTTATTTTATTTTTATATAAAAAGTAAATTACACAAAAGCCCGTAATTTTATATCATAGATAAATAATATCCCAAACCTTTTGACAGTTAAAAATACTTACCTAAAATTTTACGTTTCTACAAATAATTCAGGCCATCAATTCTTTACCAGTTAAACAGTTAAACTTTATTTTCTTTTTATGTTTATAACCCCTCGAACTTTGAGTTATATACAAATAAATTTTTTAAATATTAAATTATTTATTTGTAGATAAATAATAAATAAAACTAATAATATAACAATTACTCGCATAAATGTAAAAATTCAGGAAAATTTATTATAAAATTTCAATAGCTGGAAAGTTCATCTATCTATATATGATATAAAATTCAAGAGGTTTTATGTAATTTCATTTACAAAAAATAAATAATGCATATTTAGATGGAAATAAATTTTCTTTTTTTTTGGTGAACAAGTAAATAAATAACTGTGTTGACCCCTATCAAAGTTACGTTGGCGCAAGCGAAGTAAGTATTCTGAAGATAAGTCTGACGTCAACTTGAGGCATCAGTTAAGATTTTTTTAAAGTTATCTGAAGTTATCCTCAGTACGTATTTCACGCTACTTAATTAATTGTGATTAAGTAAAATTCTTTGTCATTTAGTGATCAGCTTAGGGGAAGTAAAACTTTCTTTAAAAATAAGTTATTTTCTTAAAAAAATATTTAAAAATTTTATTTTCTGGAAGTTTTATGTTGATATTTTAAAAATAATTCGAAATCGAAGGTAGTATATTTATTAAAAATTAATTTCAGCGTCCCCAAAAACATAATTTTTTATGCAACCACCAAAAGTATATAATACTACTACCTCCGGTCCTTAATATAAGACCCTATTTGACTTTTATTTTGGTCCTAAATATAAGATTCCAATCCACTTTGTCTCTCATCTTTACTCAATTTTTTTCAAGATAGTCCTTCTAGTAATTGTAGTTCTAATCAATACACTTGATTAGCAAGGATATTTTAGGAAAGACAACACCTATTTAGGAGAAATAACTAACTCAACTTACTTTCTTAATCTCCTCAAATTAGTCAATTGGCTCTTATAATTAGGACCGGAGGTAGTATTAAACAGGCCAGTTATTTCGGTAACAAAAAAAAAAAGCAGGTTATTACGAACTTTCTAAAAATTTAATATTCCGAGAGGCGTATTTGTTGACAATTTGTGAATTGGTTAAACTAAGCTTTCCAAATTTAAAAAAAATATTCCCAAATGGTTTATTTGTTGAGAATTTATTTACACGTGACTCGAGAGTCAGATTCTTTTTTTCGCAATTTAATCTAAAAATAGTAATATAATTATAAAGTTTAGCAGACTTTCTAAAAATTTAATATTCCAAGAGGCATATTTGTTGACAAATTGTGAATTAGTTAAACTAGGCTTTCCAAATTTAAAAAACTATTCCCAAAAGGTTTATTTGTTGAGAATTTATTTCCACGTGACTCGAGAGTCAGAATTTTTTTGGCAATTTAATCTAAAAATAGTAATATAATTATAAAATTTGGCAGACTTTCTAAAAGTTTAATATTCCAAGAGGTATATTTGTTGACAAATTGTGAATTAGTTAAACTAAGCTTTCCAAATTTAAAATACTATTCCTTGGCTCAAAAAAAAAATACTATTCCCAAAAGGTTTGTTTGTTGAGAATTTATTTACACATGGCTCCAGAATCAGATTTTTTTTTTTGCAATTTAATCTAAAAATAGTAATATAATTACAAAGTTTAGCAGATTTTTCACGGGTGAAATTAGCTTTCCTATATTTTAGAAGATTGGGCCTTGAAAAAAATCAGCAACACACGAAACACCCATAACCAAACATTAACCAATTTAATTACTAACCATGGAAATAGAAACTATTAAAAAATGGAAATACAATCTCACGTAATATGTGAGATTTAGAAAGTCGTCTTTAGGTGGCCAAGATCGAAATAGTCATCACTCATCATGCATGATGAACAGGACCTTTTTAAAAAAAAAAAATCTCAGGGAGATATCTAATAAGGTCTGAAATGGCATAAAACGCACCGTTTTAATTTGTTCAACAGAAACTAGATTTAAATATGGAAATAGTCAAACATCTTACAATAATATAATACTGATTGTTGTTGAAAATTGAAATAACACAAGGCTTAATATTGTTATTGGTCTTTATTTCTTTTAATCAGATTTTAGTTTTAGCCCATATAATTTCAAATTATGATTTTTTGTCTTTATAGTTTCGTAAGAATTTTATCTGAGTTTGATGGCATTAAAATTTTTAATCCATGCTGCTAAGTATAGGGGTGAAAATCAAATTTGGTTTTACTCATCATATTTTTAACGAGTTTTAATTTTAGTTTATATTCTTAAAACCGTTAGTTCATGTTAAATTCTTCTGAAATTATAAAAATGACAAGCACGATTTGAAACTATAGAAAATAAAGCCAAAATTCAATCAAATTATAAGAATCAACAATAACAGTAGTATTAATTTAAAATTGACTTAGGTTGTATAAATATGCTGGAATATGAACAAATGATTTCAATTTAAATCCCTGTAATATATTCCCTTCCTTCTTAAATATATAAGTTATTTGGAAAATTTGTTATGGTCTCAGTTAAATTTTTTTCCTAAACCATTCCAATTAAGTACACATGGTAATAGGAGTCTCCACCATAAAATATTTTCAATGTAAATGATGATTAAATAAGATGTTTTAGGAGGGATTAAACCCATCACGGATTCATACGAATCAGTTTTGTCTTTGTTTTAATATGTCTTCCTTATTCAGTAACTCAAGAATAATCATATGAATATTCCTTAATGTCACACACAGATGCATATTACTGTGGCGCACACGTACTCTTTCCGTCCTAAATATAAGATCCATTTTCTAATATAAATTACACTACAAAATATGCTTATATTTACGAAAGAGGATTAAAATAGCATTATTTCTTATTTCTAATATAAAAGTTAGTGGGAGTTAGAGTTAATACTACCTCCGGTCCTAATTATAAGAGCTAGTTGATTAATTTGAGGGGATTAAAAAAATAAGTTAAGTTGGTTATTTGTAATAAATAGGTGTTGTCCTTTCTAAAATATCCTTGCTAATTAAGTGTGTTGGCTAGAATTACCATTATTAGAAGGATTATTTTGGAAAAAAAAATGTACAAATATTAGAGACAAAGTGAATTGGATTCTTATACTTAAGACCAAAATAAAAGTCAAATAAGGTCTTATATTAAAGATTGGAAGTAGTATCAAATATGTGTATAAAATAAAGGCTAAAGTGATTATTAAACTTTAGTCTTAAATAAAATTTTTTTATAACATTCATGATTGTTTTGAAAATTAAATTTAACATGTTAATATTTAAGAATATTTTATCAACATTGAATATCTTAATATCACTATTTTTTTTGTTGATAGTTTTAGAGTTACAGGATTAAAAGTATACTTTTTAAAGTTAAATTATTAAAGTATATTTTGGCCTAAAATAAAATAGTTAATCTTAAATATAAAATCTTAATCTACATATCACTCATACATATTATTTTTTTCAAACTAATTTATATAACTCATAAATTGATATATTATCTAATATTATACCTCTAAATTCTAATCAATAAATTTTTTCCAAGCCCTAATAAATAATTGAACTACTGGTGTACTTAATTAAGAATAAGTAAGTTGGTACAAAAATTAAAATTTAAAGAATTTCATTGATCTCCCTCGTCCCTCCCCTCTTCCTCGTCTGCTTCCATTCGGGCCCACTCCCTCCCTATCTCTCCTCCCCTGCTCAAACCAATGATTAAGGTGGGCCCCCCGTAAACTCCGTAACGTTTTGTTTTTTTTGGGGGTAAGTAAGAATTCAGTCACAGAACTTTTAATTCTCATTATTGTTCCTATTATCTTCTCATTTTCATCCCACGTGCTCCTCCTTCTCTGTCCCTTCAATGTTGCCAGCCTTGTTTCTGAATTTCCCATTATTAACGCTTTGTCACGCTGCAAAACCATTAAGATTCTTTATGTAAAGATAATTCATATTCATATTATTGTTACAGAAAATTTGTTATGAAATTCTAAAGAACAAACATAATTATTAAAAAATTTTACTGCAGGATAATTTAGTATGCGTTTATAAATTAAATTAGGGTCGTTCGCTGCAATTTTAGCTGAAGAAAGAAAATAAAGTAAATATCAAATCACAGATTTCCAAGTTGAAAAGGGCAGTATATGGTGCAGCCGCGGCAGCATTAATATAAAGCGTGAATTGTCAGAATCAAAGGTCACCCCACTTTTCGCCTAGCTTTGCAGCCTGCACACTCGCTAACCCAATGACAATCCCAGCTGTTCCACCCAATAAAATATAATTATTAGCATATTAATAATCATCCTGACTTATAACCAATAGGCACTAAGTATGTAAGGCGACATAAACCAAGTGTGTCCTGTTTAGCTTCAAGATCAAAATTATTTATAAACATATATTTTATGTAAATTAAGATAAATTTTTTTATATATATTTATTTTGTATTTTATGAATTATAATTAAAAAAATTATTTATAAATCATTTAAAATAAATATTAAAATGTACCAATAAATACATATACTAGTTGCAGGAGAGGAAAAAGCCTGCAACAACTTGATGAACAACATCTTTATGGTACGGAGTGTCCCAGATTTTCTTCCACTCAATATCATTATTATTAAGGAAAAATCGCAAAAAAAAATCATAAAATTAGAAAATGATATAAGACCGGCTCATAAAAATTATTGTCAAAGCTCAAATTATTATTATTGCGAGTCCCAATTTATAATTTTTCTAATTTTATGGTCTTTTTGTGATTTTTCCTATTATTAATTCTTACAATTTGATTGAATTTTAATCTCAGTTCAAATAGTAGTTTTTTATCCCTATCGTGTCATAAAAACTATATGAACCAAAATAAAAACTTGTAAAAAGTACATAGACAAAAAACCAAAACTCATCAAGATAATATACTTTTAATTTTATTTTGGTTTTGATCCTTATGCTTTCAATGAAGTTTGATTTTGGTCTTTATATTTAATAGTGTTAACCAAACCGTTAAACTCAAACTAAATTTTTATGAAATTATAGAGATTAAACTAGAATTTGAAACTACAAATATTAAATTTATATAATACTACCTCTAGGTCTCAATTAACTACATCTTACTCCTCCGTTCCTTAATATAAGACTCATTTAACTAAGTTGATTAGATTAAGAAAATTAGGTAAATTAGTTAATTATAAAAAATGTGACGCGTTTTTCCTAAAACACCATAATCATCTTTCTTAATATCCCATCTTCCTCTTCTACTTGATTATGGTTGAGGAAGTATCCATAGCGTTGATTTAGAGAAAATTGATAAATATAAGAAATGTGTTTTGTATTTAGGATTAAAACCAACTCAACAATTAGGTTTTATATTAAGGACAAAAAAAGTATATTATATTGATCTCACTATGTGAAGATCAAAGCATATGTATAGGACTGAGCGATGGGTTTCTTGTACCCAACCACAAAGGTTGCCCCTCGCCTTGTCCAAAACTACAATTTGCTTGCACACCGAATCCCTCACCTCATTCTTTGTTTCTTTACCCTCAAGTTATGCAAGCCGATGTTCGTTTTTAGTTGGTTGTTTCAATTATTGATGTCAATATTGAAATATAAATTCTAAAACAAATCACACTCTCCATAAAATCATAAATAGTGCAGCGTATTCACGTTTAATTTCTGTAATTTGTTTTTAAAACTTGAATAAAACCATTGCAGTCATCTAAATCTGAGACGAACACCCGAAATAAATAATAAATAATAAATATAATATTTAGCCATGTGAAAATTAAATTGTTTATAAATTACGAGTATTTTAACTCATCTCAGGCACAATCTCTGCTGTTAAAATTTGTCATTGTGTTTTTTTCCCACCCAAAACCTTGATGGTTCTATGCCCCTAGCTAATTTTCTTAGGGCTCAAGGCCTATTATTAAGGGAGTGTTTGGGTAAGATCAAAACCATGATTTCAGAAGTGCTTTTACAGTATATAAGTGGAGGAGTTTGCCTTGATTTGCGGAAAAATACTTCTGAAAAGTGTTTATTGAGGTTCCCAAACACCCTCTCAGTTGAAGATGCTAGCTGTGCTTCTTTTACTTTGCATGATGGAAGGAAGATGGATTAATCAATCTTGGGCTTTCGAGCTTATTTAGAATGGTTTATAAATAATTTTTTAATTATAATTTATGGAATATGAGGTAAATATGTAAAAAGAGTTTTATTTTAACTTATGTGAAACATGCTTATAAGTGATTTCAATCATAACCCTAAGCAGGATCTTTGTCTTCATGACTTGTGTGTCTATATTGACTTTTGTGGTTTTTTTTTGTGTAGAGCTGCTTTTTAAATATCCATTTTATAATTTGAATTTCCAATTACCTACCAAATCTATACATGTTAATTCATATATAGAACTCTTTGATGAAATAAAGAAAATTGTTTTTTTTTAAGTAAAGGTATATTCAATGCCCTACTCTTATTTTATGGAGCATAGGATACTGAATATATCATAAATAAGATCAAAATGTTAAATACATATAAAAAATAATATTAAGATACTGGATGTACTTTTATTTAAATTTTGACTAACCTTCGTTTGAAGGGGTCATTCGTAAAGATAATACGAAAAGTCAAATCACTATCCATGAGATTAAAATATTGTGAGACCTATGTAAGCATATTAAAACACATTATTTGAAGAAACTAAGAAAGGTAGAAAGAAATAAGGGAAAATTGTAAATAAAGACTCCCTAATATATAAAATGACAATCAGGGACCCTGAATTTGAGAAATTGCTCACAAGGATCCAGTCTCAATTTACAATTATGAAATCATGGCCAAATTACCAAAATACTCCTCTTTAATTTTTTTTTTAAAAAAGAACACCACTGCCTCGCCGGAATCCGGCCGCCGAAGCTCCGCCACCCCGGCTGCCAGCCGTCGGAGCTCCGATGCCGGCGGCCTTCCTTTGGTTTTTTTTTTTTGCAATTGTTTTTTTTTAAATAGGGGGAAGTGAGGTTGGGGGGATTTGATCCCCCAACCTAATGCTTCCCAAAATTAGGAATGACTATCGAGCCAACAAATTTTTGCTAACATTATAATACAAAAAAAAATATAAGTTAACTCATTTACTCTTGTTTCAGGTGATAACAACAATACATTTAAAAATAACAAGTTCTGATTGTAAAATAACACATCTGGAATGAAAATTTAACAATATGTTTTTTTATAGCAACAAATTTTGTTGCAAGTGATAACAACAATACATTTAAAAATAACAAGTTCTGATTATAAAATAACAAGTCTGAGATTAAAATTTAACAACACGTTTTTTTTATAACAATACACTTTGTTTCAGGTGATAAAAACAATACATTTGGAAATAACAAGTTTTGATTATAAAATAACAAGTTTGGGATTAAAATTTAACAACACATTTTTTTAGAAAATTATTTATATTATGATTTTGGAAAATAAATTATTTATAACTTATAAAAATATTTTTAATATATTTATTGTTTCTAAAAAATACTTTTTAATCTATATATCTATACAACTCATTATAAATCAAACTACTTTTTATAAATGATAAAGCATTTATAATTAAGTATTTTTAATCTATAAATCATAGTATAAATTTTTATATTATTTTATTCTTTAAATATTAAAATTTATTATTAAGTATTTAAATATTATAGTATAATTTATTATTTCATTCTTTAAATATTAAAAATAGTTTTTATATTTAAAGAATAAAATAGTATTTTTAATTATAAATTAGAGATAAATTTCATTTATAAATTTAAGCAATCAAAAAGTATTTTTAATCTACAATAAATTGTACTATTTATAATTTATAAGAAGTAGTTTGATTTATAATGAGTTGTATAGATATATAGATTAAAATTTTTTTAAAAAAAATAAAAAAAGTGTGTTGTCATTTTCCCTAAATTTTATTTATAAATTTGAACAATAAAAAAGTATTTTTAATCTATAATAAATTACACTTCAAGTTCTGATTATAAATTGGAGATAAAAATTATTTTTTAGCAAATTAAATAGATTAAAAATAATTTTTATAAGTTATAAATAATTTATTTTTCAAAAGTATAAAATAATTAATTGTTATAAAAAAACGTGTTGTTAAATTTTAATTCCAGATTTCTTATTTTATAATCAGAACTTGTTATTTTCAAATGTATTGTTGTTATCACTTGGAATAAAATATGTTGTTATATATAAAAAAAAAGGTGCTATTAAATTTTAATTTCAAATTAGTTATTTTATAATCAGAACTTGTTATTTCCAAATGTATTGTTGTTATCATCTGAAACAAAGTATGTTGTTATAAAAAAAACATGTTGTTAAATTTTAATCCCAGACTTGTTATTTTATAATCAAAACTTGTTATTTTCAAATGTATTGTTATTATCACCTGCAACAAAATTTGTTGTTATAAAAAAAACATATTGTTAAATTTTCATTCCAGACGTGTTATTTTATAATCAGAACTTGTTATTTCTAAATGTATTGTTGTTATCACCTGGAACAAAAGTAAATGAGTTAACTTATATTTTTTTTTGTATTATAATGTTAGCAAAAATTTGTTGGCTGGATGATCATTCCTAATTTTGGAAAGCATTAGGTTGGGGGATCAAATCCCCCCAACCTCACTTTCCCCTATTTAAAAAAAAAACAGTTGCAAAAAAAAAACCAAAGGAAGGCTGCCGGCAATGGCCGGAATCCGGCTGCCGGCATCTGAGCTCCAGCGGCCGGAGCTCTGGATTTCGGCGAGGTAGTGGTGTTTTTTTTTAAAAAAAATAAAGAGGGGTATTTTAGTAATTTGGTCATGATTTCATAATTGCAAATTGGGACCGGGTCCTTGTGAGCAATTTCTCAAATTCAGGGTCCTGATTGCCATTTTATATATTAGGAGTCTTTATTTGCAATTTTCCCAAAAAATAACCCAGCTCTGTCAATCCCTCTACTCGTTTGAGTTTCAGGCCAAAATGAAAAATAAAAAATAAAAAAAATCCCTTTTTTTTTTAACCAGCATAAAAAAAAAAACCGTACTCGCAGAGAAAAGTGATGATTATGATGATGAAGCTGGTAATTTTATAACCTGGGTATGAATAAGAAGCTGACTATCCGTACTTTTTGAAAGATTATATAAATATACCCTTCGAATTCATAATATAAGAACTAATTAAAGAGTTAATATTAATTCTACATATGAGACATATTTTACATTTTGTCAATTTTTTAAAATTAACTCTATTGATATTCTTTTAATAATAATCAAGTAGGAGAGAGGAAGAAAATTAAGAAAATACTTAGAGTGTTTTAGAAAAAATACATATCATATTAACTAATTTAACTAATATTTTTAATCTACTCAAATTAGTTAGTTGGATTTCATATTAAAGATCAAAAGAGTGTGTGTATATATATTATATTCTTGCTGAACATAGATTTGCTAACGGCTTGCTATACACAGTTAAAAAAAAAAACCAAAATGCTAAAATTTTAAAAGTATTTGCCAGTATACTATACTTAAAATTGTTTTTGGTAAGAATAATTTTCAAAGTGTATAAAAGTAAGCCTTACCAAGAAAAATTTGTATGTTACCTAAACAAAAAATGAAATCGTTATTGACATTTTATTTTTTCTAAATCAAAAAGTAAACTTGTTGACGCAAAGAACGATTTCACTTTTTAATTGCAATATTCTTGTATGCGAATCTCTTTACAATTTCCTTCCTAATGCAAATATTCACTTCTCTTACTTGTCAACTCAATTCATCCTCTCCATACAAAAGTTACAACAAATGTTCATGCTTCTGTATATTCTACTTCTTCAACTTTGATTTTGTTTCATCTTCTTTTATCCTGAAATTCACTCTTCTTCTTTATTCTCCCTATGGTTTATTTGCTCTATCTTAGTTGTTTGCAGATTATTTGTTTGTAATTAAAATAAATTTTTTTTAAGAAATAGAGATTTTTTTCCCTCTTGTTTCTTCCACTATTTCTATAATTTTATTTATATTAATTATTAATTAATATATTGTTTGCACTATATAGAATATGCCAAACTGAAATCTTTTTAGTGTTAAAATTCTTTCTTTTGATATTATTTTAATAAATAACAAATCATGGAATTTTTTAATTTTTGGTATACATATATTATTTATACCTTATAATACATATTTATTATTTCATTATCTTTGTCAAACATAATTTAATAAATATCAATTTATTGCATGAAACTAAAAATTTAATTGGATTAAAATTTTTGGGCCAAAATAATTGGGTTAAAATGAAAGGTTCCAAAATAAAGATCTCTTCTCTAATTTTTTTCCCAAAAATATCCAAGTAAATATGGGAAGTTATGATCATTCTAGTTTAAAAGAATTGGTCATGTTTATTCGTCAATCCTATTCCCCCCAATATAGTTATGAGTAGAAAGACCTTTGATTCAAATCACTAATGTCATGATATGTCATCACCAATTCAAAAATGCAAAATAGCAAATACCAAGGAAAAGGCAAAATGAAGAAAATGAATTTATGAGTGTCTTTCATTCATTTCAATTTTTCGTTACTTACACTCTATTTTTACCTAAAAAAATATATGAAAGCAATAGTTCACTTGATGTGTGTAGCAAACTTTCTTTTTTTTTTGGCCAACTTCCTACTTATTATATATACCATAGATTTGATATTTAAGGTATATGTATAATTATTCGTCAGTTTTATCTTATCAAATTTAAACTTTTGAAGAAGTATACTTTTATAAGAAAAAAAATAATATGAATGTACCTAGAAAAGATTAGAGCTTATATCAAAATCTTAACATCTTAGAACAATATAGCAGATGATAATTTTACTGTAAAAATGAGAGGTACCTAACTTAAAAAAAGTATAAATATTTCATATCGTTGAACCCACCACTTATCTCCTAAAAATTAGAATAATAGAATATTAGCTCATCAAAGGTAGTAGGGATAAAAATAAAATTCTATATTACAGTTACAAATTTAAAGAGAGAGAGAGAGGAGAGAAACAACATACCCACAACAGCAGTAAAAGAGCTTGTCAAGTGTTTGGAAGTAAGAGTGAAGAAATAACAAAGTAAAGTAAAAGAATAATGAAGGTGGAGGAAATAAACCACATAGAGGAAGAAAAGAAGAGTGAACTTTAGGATGAAAGATGATGAAGCAAGAAACCAAAGTTGAAGAAATAGAATATATAAAAGCATGCACATTTGTTGTAGCTCTACGGGTTTGCATGGGGAGGATAAGTTTAATTGACAAGTGAGAGAAGTGAATATTTGTATTGGGAAGGAAATTGTAGAGAAATTTGCATGTGAGAATATTGTAGTCAGAAAGTGAAATCATTTTTTACCTGAACAAATTCATTTTTTGATTTCAAAAAAATAAGATATCAAAAAGTGAAATCATTCAAGCGAATAATGATTTCACTTCCTGTTAAATAATATATAAATCGTTCTTAGTAAGAGTGTTAGAGGAAATAAATAAATAGACAATATACACCCTTTTTATGATTCTGTATAATATCCTGTGTACACGTGTAGGGTCCTGATTGTATCATTCCTTTTACCCACATTGGGTTTATCTATAAGAGACAATGGTAGGGTCACCTTTTCGGTACCCTAGAATATTCAAACATTTTCCTCACTGTTTTCTTTCTTGGTACCAGAGCCCTAGCCGTCATGTCGACATCCTCAGCCACCTCGCCTTCCAATGCGTCGTCTTCTTCAGCTAAGACATATTCCTTATTTCATTCGTCCAGTCAAACCTCCTCTATCAAGTTGGATAGAGAAAATTACCTCATCTGGGAGTCCGTGGTCCTTCCTCTGATTGAAGGAAACCAACTTGAACATCATATTATTGGAGAAGATACGACTCCAGTGCGACTCATTACTGAAGAAGGTAAATCTGTCTCAAATCCAGCATATGAAGAATGGCACACCACAGACCGCATGCTCGTTGGATGGCTCCGCAACACAATGACGGTGGACGTCGGTGCTCAACTCCTTCACTGTAAAACCGCTCGTGAGCTGTGGAATGGAGCCCGTGAACTCACCTGTGCGTCCCTCAAGTCTCGAGTGATGGTATTCAAGATGGAACTACACAACACTCGGAAAAACGGACTGAAAATGACCGAATATTTGGCAAAACTGAAGAATCTCGCCGATCAACTCCAGCTCGCCGGCGCCCCTGTTGCGCCTGAAGATCTGATCCTTCACACCCTCAATGGTCTCGATGGTGAGTACAATGCCGTAGTGGTAAAACTCATAGATCAACCAGATCTGACCTGGGTAGCTGTTCAATCCGCTCTCCTTGCCTTCGAATCTCGTCTTGAACAGCTAAATCACTTCTCTGCTCTATCAATTCAACCTATGGCCAATGTTGTTACACACGGCCCTCATGAAAATCGCCACACTGATTCGAGTCGAGGCTCTCCCTGGCATGGGTCTCGTGGCCGTGGTTGACGCTCCAGAGGTCGCCAAGGGGGATATTACAGCAGGGGGAACTATGGCAGCAACTATGACAACCGGCCCTATTGTCATAACTGTGATCGGTATGGTCACTATTTTAATCAATGCTATAATCGATCTGACCGAGTTTTCCCTTCATCTGATTTTAGTAGAAATCTTGGGAACTATAATGGAGCACCTCCTCAAGCACACTATGCATCTCCACAAACTGTGGTGGATCCTTCTTGGTACATGGATAGCGGTGCTACCTATCATGTTACCCCGAACCCGAATCAGCTGGACTCTTATCTTCCAGTAGGTAAGATTGATCTCTACACTTGTACTGGTGAGAAGGCCCCTGTTGCTGGTATTGGATCTGCTACTTTATCTGCTCCTAATACTTCCTTACACTTGAATGATATTTTAATCGTCCCATCTGCTACTAAACAATTGATCAGTGTTCATAAACTGGCTAAAGACAATGGTGTTGATGTTAATTTCTCTGATGATTCATGTACTGTGAAGGCCAAGAAAACAGGGGAGGTACTGGTCCGAGGGACGACAAATCAGGGAATGTATCCCGTGCGTAATCTGGCTCCAGCGAAGGTCTTCATAGCAGCTACTTCACCATCTCTTGGTCGTGATGAAATTCTCAAGTGGCATTACAAGTTAGGACATCCTAGTTTTAGAATCCTGAAACTTATTCTAGATAAATGTAATGTTAAAGCTCAGTGTAGAACTGAGTTTATTTGTGAAGCCTGTCAGTTCGGTAAATCTAAACAGCTACCATTTTCAAAGTCTATGTCTCATGCATCCTTTCCTCTTGAACTGGTTCACACTGATCTTTGGGGTCCTTCACCGGTGCAATCTGAACATGGTCATCGTTTCTATATCCATTTTATTGATGATTACAACAGATATACGTGGTTCTTTCCTCTGAAACATAAGGGTGAAGCTATCAATGCCTTTAAAATGTTTAAAGCGCAGGTTGAAAACAAGTTTAATGCTAAAATTAAGGCTCTTCAATGTGATAATGGTACAGAATATAAACCATTGTTGAAATGAGGTTTACTTGCCCCTATACTTCTCCACAAAATGGAAGGGCAGAACGTAAGCACAGACACATTGTTGAAATGGGCCTGACTCTATTGGCCCAAGCTCATCTTCCTCTCACCTACTGGGTTGATGCCTTCCAAGTTGCTGTATATTTAATTAACCGACTACCCACTCCAACTCTTGGTGACTCTACGCCTCTTTTTCATCTCACCAAGACTGAACCAGATTATAAAGCTCTTCAGCCTTTTGGCTGTGCTTGTTACCCGTGCTTCAGACCCTACAATGCTAATAAATTTCAATTTCACAGCCAACGCTGTGTTTATCTTGGGCCTGCGTCTCAACACAAGGGATACAAGTGCCTTAGTGCTACAGGTCGTATCTTTATATCTAGACATGTAGTCTTTGACCCATTCTTATTTCCATGTGTTACAGGTTTTCTTAATAAAAGAGCTGCATCCATAGATAATGACGGCCTACTCCCATTCATCATTACCTCATCCAAAGCCCAAGTTCACGAGTCTCTTGAGCCCAATACTCAGCCACCATTAGTTCCCCGCACCAGAGACGAGATGTGCCCGGACTCAAGCCCAATAGTGGACTTAAGCCCACTTGACAGCCCGCCGAGGTCACCAAGTCCACAACTTTCTCATGCTGACTCCACTCCATTTTCGTCCAATAGTGAGTCATCTTCTCCTGGTCCAAGTTCAAGTCCTATTTTGCAACCGACGGACCAAGTCTCTGTCTCCCTTGAAACCTTGCCTCCACTGAACACTCATCCTATGGTTACGAGAGCTAAGGATGGGATTCACAAACCAAAATATCCTTTCATTGGTCTCCTCGCACATGAAGACCCAGCATCTCTTTCCTCTCTTGCCGAACCACGCACCACTCACGAAGCCTTGAATTCTCCCTACTGGAAACGAGCCATGGTCGACGAGTTCGAAGCTTTGCGGCGCAATCAAACTTGGGTCCTTGTTCCTTACAATGGGAGTCAGAAACTTGTGGATTGCAAATGGGTCTTCAAGACTAAATTCAACGCCGATGGGTCCATTCTTAAACCAAAAGCTCGCCTCGTTGCTAAAGGTTTTCAACAATCTCCAGGGATCGATTACGGTGAGACTTTCAGTCCGGTCATCAAGCCGACCACGGTACGCGTTGTTCTTACAATCGCTGTAACATTTAACTGGGAGATTCGACAGCTTGATGTAAACAATGCGTTTCTGAATGGATACCTTCAAGAGGATGTTTATATGCGACAGCCTGAGGGATTTCAAGATCCAAAACGACCGACTCACATATGCAAGCTTATGAAAGCGATTTATGGGCTCAAACAAGCTCCTCGTGGGTGGTACGATCGGTTGAAACTCACCTTGCTCAGTTGGGGTTTTCAGAATGCTCGCAGTGATGTGTCACTGTTTTATCTTCGACAACAGGGGATCATGGTATTTATTCTCATATATGTTGATGATATTCTCATTACCGGGAATAATCCTGTTTACTTAAAACAATTTGTTGCAAGGTTGAACTCTCTGTTCTCATTAAAGGACCTTGGACCGCTCTATTTTTTTCTTGGCATTGAAATTTTTCGAGACTCCTCCGGCTTGTATTTGAATCAAGGAAAATACACCTTAGATATTTTGAAGAAATTCAATATGCTTGACTGTGCTCCTGTTCCAACCCCCATGGTCACTGGACGGATCTTCTCCAAGACTGACGGTGACTTAATGAAGGATCCCTCACTTTATCGAAGAGCCATCGGATCCCTCCAATATCTTACTACAACCAGACCAGACATAGCCTACTCGGTTAACAAGCTTAGTCAGTTTTTGTCTAATCCAACTGACATACATTTTCAGGGGGTGAAACGGATTCTTAGATATCTCAAAGGAAAATATCATTATGGGCTGCATATCAAACCTTTTTCTTCACTTCAATTAACTGCATTCACCGATGCAGATTGGGCTACAGATGTGGATGATAGAAAGTCTATGGCTGGTTTATGTGTCTACTTGGGAGACACTCTGATCTCTTGGGCCTCTCGAAAGCAACGTGTAGTGTCCCGATCAAGCACAGAGTCTGAATACCGAGCCTTGGCCGACGGAGCTGCTGAACTAAAATGGATACATTCACTACTGTCTGAGCTCGGATTGTTCCTAAAAGAACCAGCTATGATCTGGTGCGACAACCTCAGTGCCAAAGCACTTGCAGCAAATCCAATTCAGCATTCTTGCAGCAAGCACATTGACATTGATCTTCATTTCATACGAGATATGATTCAATCACGTTTTCTTAATATTCAACACATTTCATCTCCTCTTCAAGTTGCTGACTGTCTCACTAAGGCCCTCACGCACACGCAATTTCTTCATCATAGAGACAAACTCGGGCTGTTCAGGACACCCTCTCGTTTGAGGGGGAATGTTAGAGGAAATAAATAAATAGACAATATACACCCTTTTTATGATTCTGTATAATATCCTGTGTACACGTGTAGGGTCCTGATTGTATCATTCCTTTTACCCACATTGGGTTTATCTATAAGAGACAATGGTAGGGTCACCTTTTCGGTACCCTAGAATATTCAAACATTTTCCTCACTGTTTTCTTTCTAAGAGTGACTTATGTACGATTTGAAAATCGTTCTTTACAGGAACGATTTTAAATATAGCATACTAGTAAATACTTTTGATATGGTAGCATCTTGATTTTTTTTTTTTGGCATAGCATGCGGGTAAAAAAAGCCATTTGCTGACTCTATCGTGGGCACCTATGCTGACTCTAGCTAGCGTGGCTCTTTGCTCGGGATTGAGTCCATGCAGTGCGGATATGATTCCAAACAAGCACGTTCCAGATATAGTAATGCGATGCCATTTCAGGATGTCTCAAGTGAGGAATTGCTTGGTGAAAACAATTTTCAAATGAAGAGAAGTTGTTTGCTTTTTCGAAACTGTGCGAAACTGCCTTGGAGCTCCCATCCCAGACTAACTGATCAGGCCTAATAGAAATTGAAGGGGTATCAATAATTAAATTAATCACAGATGGGATGCATAAGGCACTTACCAAATGCTTGTTCCACTGAATTGGGTAACCACTCGAAAGGGATACAGAGTCTTGTTGCATGGACCAGCATAAATAGTGGTTGAATGAAAAAGAAAAAGCTATCCCCAACTTTCATTCGAGTTTATTGAGTTGGTTAAGTGAGAATGACTTAGTTTTTCTTGAGTTTTTCTTGAAACATGGTTGATAGATCAAATTCTATGATGAAAAAAGAATGCTTTTTTATGTTAAATACACGAAATTCTGTGTGAGACAGTGTCAAAAACCAAACTTTTTTTTGCAGTAACGATTCGAATTTTTGTCCATCATGTTATAAGAAATCTAATTGGTTGGGAAAATGGGAATAATGTATAAAGGAAGTGTGAAAGATAGACACACCATAATTTTTGGGTCCACAGATTGATTGAGAAAGAGATAGGGATGTATAAAATAAGAAATCCCATTCGCGCAAGTGGGCCTTGGATTAGACCATCCTGCGTCTGATCATCGTACCTGTCACCCGCCTCACTCCTCTCCTCTTCGCAACATCACAAGGTTTGAATCCTAACGCCCTTCTTACCCTTTTCCCCGCTGTTATCTAAAATTCCTAACCGTTTTCAAATTAGTTCGATAGGCACTTTTGCATTTTCCCTCTTGCATTAGCTGCTCGTGCTCAACAAAGCAGTTTGTATCTGATTTTTCTTGTTCTCTTTATATGATCGCTTCGTTTCCCGTTGCTTCACCGAAATCGTAGGGGAAAAGGAGTCATGGGTAGGCCACCCAGCAACGGAGGCCCTGCCTTCCGCTTTACTCAGGCTGAGGTATTCGTCTATTTAAGTTTCGATTGAAATTTGTTATTTTTGTGTGAACCAGGTGCATGAGTCGTGCGAACTTACTTTTGAGCTTGATTTAGCTGTTTTTTGTTGAAATTTCTGTGTGATTAGTTCCATTGCTGTGTTTAATGAATGCGTTTTCAGAGGCCAATTTTCGATTTTTTTTTTTCTGTTTTTATGAAGTCAGCCTGTGTTAATATCTGTTTTAATTTTGGGGCTCACAATTCTTTTATTTGTCTTCTGTTTCATTCAATTAAGACTCGAGAGATTTTATTTTTCTTGTTATTTTTATGCTTCGCTGGACATGGACCGCTCTGTTTCTTGCGTCGAATCTTGAATGGTGCTACTTATCGTTTATTTCAATCCACTCTTTTTCTCACGAGATCGGCTTTAGCTTGTTCAAATTGCGCCTTATATTTTGCCTTAGATGGTTCTGTAGGATTCCTAGCATGCATGCGTGCTGTGTATTGGTGGATAAAAGATATTTATTCGTGTTGGTGTTACACCAATGCTGGGTGCTGCCAAGTTTTCTGCGATACAAGTCTCCTTGCTTACAATGTTATCTGTAGCTCTGGACCTCCCGAAGTCCTTACCATTAACTCAGTTGAGTTTCCGGCTGAAGCAGTTCTAATTAAACATATTTATTATTCATCTTTGTTTATCTTCCTCATGATAAAGGAAAATTTTAGTTTTATCTTATTGGACAAGTTAGGTGCTGGGTCCAAATTTCTTTTCAC
This sequence comes from Neltuma alba, assembly GCF_004799145.2. Classification (NCBI taxonomy): domain Eukaryota; kingdom Viridiplantae; phylum Streptophyta; class Magnoliopsida; order Fabales; family Fabaceae; genus Neltuma; species Neltuma alba. The sequence continues at coordinate 323,347 of NW_021636212.1, forward strand.
TAACCTGAACCCTAAGATATGCAAAAGCCACCCCTGAGTATGCATTTCTGTGTTGAGTCTGTTCAGTAGCAGCATTATGCCCCTTGGACGGTTGCCATGTCCAGTCATTTGACTGCAAAACATGGTTTATTTATGTTAAATACCGTATATTCATAGACTCCACAATGACATATGTAACTAGTACAAAATAAAAACTAAAGTGGAAGCTACTGTACATTTACCGGCTCTGATGATTTTCCCAACGGCATGTTCCAAGTCATGGATGAATGCCTTTTATGTTACACACATTTCATTATTCACAACTTAGTTTTCTCGCTTTGTGAATCTTAACGTGTTAGATTGCAATGCTTATTTTCTTATCCAATTTGCAAACTTGTTGACATTTTCGTCCAAAACAAATGGACACCAGCCTCATCTGAACCTTGAATGACTTGTTATACTCTGCTCCTCTGGTGCAGATGGTTTCCCGTGATGGCTTGCCTGGTAACAAGCGATCAATACCTTAATCTATTGCCCAAATTTATTTATTCACAGCATAGAGTGTTTGTACTGTGGATCTCAAACCTTACAATGCTGTCTTTCTTCTCTTACCCAATTTGGTATTTAGCTAAACTTTCTTCTGTAACAGAAATGAAAACCCACACTAGCATTGGAGAACTTACATATGATTGCCTTTTATTTCTTCCCTTAAAATATTGTCATTCCGCTGCCTGCAATAGGGTCTAAATAGAGGACTAACCTCACTCGAATTGCTGTAAGGAAGATAATTAAGATTTCCTTAATTGCTTAAAGCAAGATTCTATTGATTCTTTTGGAGAAATACAAACATGAACCTTGGTTTCTCACCAGTCAGGTTTTATTTCTTTTCTTTTGTTTCCTTTTTTTCTTTTTGTCAACGGTTTTATGTCATTTTGTTGAATGATATGTGATGGAATGGAAAGGACTACTATAGTATTAATGCATTAAGCATTAGTCCATGAGATAGACCAGAGAAAGGGTACCACTATGTGACAATTATTCCTTTGTTTGGATTGCCTGCCACTTGAGAAGTAAATAATTGGTAATGCATGTTTGGGAGCACCATGCAATAGAAAGAAAAGGAATTTTTTATAGAATTTTACTATTTGATTTTTTCTCCTTTACTTGAGTCCTTTTATTTTTAGCGGACAAACATGGAAGTTCATAAATAAAATTTGCTATCTCTGCATTTTCCATGGGCTTTTGGAGTGAACTAAAAGCGAGGAAAATGCCTAGGGGAAAATCTCATTCCCTTGGCTTCCTTTCTTAATTAATTATGCTACATCCAAACAAAGGATTGGGTGATTCCTTGTATAGTTTCCATACTATTTTCTGTGTCAAAATGACGCCTCACTGTCAGCTCTCTACTTTTGCTATATCTCTCTTGGTTTACTTTTGCTCTCTTGCATACTCACTGTCAGTCCTCTGTTAAGCACCTTTGACAATTGACAAAGGTCAGAAAAATCTAAGCTTGGTTTGGGTGTGATCCAAAGTTATTTCAGTGTATCACTTTTCCTTTTCACCCCCTTAAAATATATACCCTATGCACGCTGTTTCCTGTGATGGGGACTGCATTGCTTCAGTTATTTTTTTGGCCTATTGGCTATGGCAAATAGAATGGCCGCCAGGATAAATGAGCTCTAACTTTTCTTTGTTGAATGAACTAGTAACGTGTGTGTGGATACACTTTAGATGACTGCTTGCACTATCATGCCAAACATTGAGCTTTCAGGTTGCTATCGCAGACCTACATTGGTTGTCTTAGGTGCACATGTAAATGTACTTACTTCCAAACATTTTTCAAGACCATCAATATTCAGACATCTGTAAATGCTATATAGGTGAAAGTTTTAGTATGGTTCCGTGTGTAAATTAGTGCAAATCATGGTTATTATTTAAATTTTGTTCTGTGTATTTTTCTCTACGATGCCATATGTACATACACTCAAATTTATGATGGGATTAACTAGGTGTTTGGATTCTGGTCGTATATTTTCTGCAAACAATATCTGTACAGGTTGCAGAAATGGAAGCAATTTTGCAAGAGCATAACAATGCTATGCCAGCACGTGATGTTCTCACAGCTCTTGCAGAGAAGTTCAGGTGTGCTATGTATTTATGATTACTTGATTACAGCAAAGTGTTTAAATATTATTTATTCTGCCCATGAAAGTGGGCAGCGGATTGATCTTATCATTTCCTTTTGTCTTGGTTGTAGTGAATCTCCTGACCGTAGAGGAAAGATTACTGTGCAGATGAAGCAAGTATGAATGTAACACCTGTACTTTTTTTGAGTTACAAAAATATCTTCTTGCTTCTTTTTCTTATCTGTCTACTTCATTATAGGTTTGGAACTGGTTTCAAAATAAACGATATGCTATAAGGGCAAAATCTAGTAAGGCTCCTGGAAAATTAAGTATCACTCCTATGGCTCGAGATGAGTCAACCCCACTTAGAAGTATGCCTCAGCCAGTGGCTGCTCCCATACCTCCTGCTTCAGGTAGGAATTGTTGCATTTTGGTGCTTTGACATCTTTCTTTCTTTCTTTCGGTAGTCCTAGATGCTTTATATTGTCGTATTCATTTTGGTTGAATCTTGTATCCTTGTCAATGATTCTACCGATTAAGCTTGTATTTTGCAATTTTCTCTTCTTGGGTGCCTGATTTATTTAAGCTGGTTCTTCTGGTTTTGCCTAAATTGTTGGTTTTTACTTTCCTAGATGGCATGTATGATACAGTGGCATCTTCTTGAGGCTTCTTTTGAAATTTAAACTTTGTTTGTATTGTTCATGGGTGAATGGTAAAAAATTATTCTTTTGTGAAAGGGTCTCTGCTCCCTCCCATTAGAAGCCTTATCAACGAAAGCTCCTTCTACCATTTTATTCTTTGTTATTTTCTGGTTTAAATGTCATACTAATTTCAGTATGATGATTTTGTGCTTATGAACTGTGTCTACTGACATTTCCTATCTCTATTTTTCTTTTTTTGGCAAAAAAAGAGAGTGGAGAATGGAACAAGGTTTCAATTAGAATTTTAAGGCTTCAACTCCATCGGTGCCAATTAGAATTTTAAACTCCCTCCTAAAAAAAGCATGTTAACAATTCTTCTGGCCCCTAGCGTATAGCATTTCACTCTTCTGGGACCTGCTAACACATGTTATAATGCACTTAGTAGCTTGCCAAGTTTGTACCGCCTTCACCTGCTAACTCTGCTATTATTTGATGCACTTCATACTTTGTGCTTTGGTCATGATACGGCTACTATACTGAACCTGTTGCTTTAAAAGATTTTGTCTGGACCCTAGACAGTTGCAAACACTGAAAACTAAGGTTAACTGTCTAATTTTCTAAGTGTTGATCACATCATCATTGCACAGGGCCTAACAGATACTGCCTATACCAAAACCATAGTAACTAGAATTTTGTATTGATTTCTGACCATCTTTGCTCAGTCTTTATTTGAAGGCATGTAATAGTATTGTCTAACTGGAAAGCAAGACAACTTGCACGCTGATGAAGTTCCTGGCTGGAATACCAATTTCTTCTTGGCTGTTTGAAGTCTTGAATTGTGATAGAGAAACCTGGATCATGAAATATTGTCTCACTTCGTATTGTGGCCTCAATTGTTTTTTTACAGCCTATCTAGAATGTTTGTGCTCTCATGTCATATTATGCATTTATTCATTTCGTTCCCAGTTTCAACTGTAAAAAGTGCTCCGGAAAACTCAGCAATGGAGTTTGAAGCTAAGTCTGGAAGGGATGGAGCATGGTAATATTTCTCACCATTCATGTCTACAATATTCTTTTGTTACCCCCCCCCCCCCAAAAAAAAAGAAAAACGAAAAAAAACTTTACGATCTTAGATATGCAGACCTGACTTTTGTTCTTTTGTTGATAAGGTACGATGTTGCAAACTTTCTATCCCACAGGCATTTGGAATCCAGTGATCCGGTAATTTGAGGATGAATTGTTATCAGTTAATTTATTTAAAAGAATTAGTAGGGCCTTTGCAGGGTTGCCATCTAGGTTTTGTTCTTTTTTCTTTCTTAACTAATAACTAACGATATATTGCTGATTTGGTGACTTTTCAACCGATCCATTTTCATATGCATTTTCATACCAGTTGTGGCGTTGCTTGATGAGGTTGTACTTGTAAGATGTTTATAGGCGGTCAAAAGTGTTGGTTTTGCTTCTGTCAAACTATTGCAGTGATGAAAATCAAATTAGAATGAACTAAATATCTGCATCATGAAGTCATAAACAGTCATTCGTTTTGGGTGAACCACTTGTTTGCAGTGCCAGCTGTTTGATATTTTTTATCCTCTTCTTTTGCTGGTTGGATGACTGATGAATGTACTTCTGAGTGACAGTTTTAACCCACATTTTATTGCTATAGTAGGCTATAGTGGTTTGTATTTACAGGAATAAAATTGCTTTGGCTGTCAGTTCTAGGCCACTCATAATTGTGCTGTAAATATCTCTAATTTTTTGCCCTTAAATTTTTGAAAGAATGGGAATACTTTGTCATGCTTTTCATCTTATATTGCTTTGGGCTCTACCTATATGATCATTCCAATAATATCTTCTTTGTTCCAGGAAGTTATGGTCAGATTTGCTGGTTTTGGATCTGAGGAAGATGAGTGGATTAATGTGCGAAAAAATATCCGGCCACGCTCTCTGCCATGTGAATCATCAGAATGTGTGGCAGTTCTCCCAGGGGATCTCATACTGTGTTTTCAGGTGGGATATTGGTAGCCAGTTGCCAAGTGAAAACATTGATATGATTTTGACCATTTTCACTCCCTTTCCTTTTCATAACCCCCCCCCCCCCCAAATTCTTTCTCTGAAGTTCTGGTTTTGCAACATGTAGGAAGGTAAGGAGCAGGCTCTTTATTTCGATGCTCATGTCCTTGATGCTCAAAGACGGAGGCATGATGTTAGAGGCTGCCGTTGTAGATTTCTGGTCCGTTATGATCATGATCAATCAGAGGTATGCAATATGATTATTATGTACTGCTGTGGCATTCATCTTTTCATGATTGGACCCGGCCACTTTATCTTACATCCTTGAACTCTATAATATGTAGCCAAGGGCCTTATCTAATCTGTTGTAGGTATTACCTCCTGTAATTTTATAGTGGGAACACCTCTACAAGTATTTTCTAGATGTATAACTTTTAACCACTAACAAAAAGTCATTTGCACTCCAGTTCCATCATGGGTCTTTATATGTCACACTGTGATTGTTGTATTAAAATGATTCCTGAATATTTCCAATCAGATAGATGTGAGGTACCCTACTTTTCTTTTTCTGATTATGTGGCCATATTAAGGCCCTGTTTTCTGATTTGATGTCAAGTTCGGATTGGCATTATTGTCTGGAGATTATCGTGGAATGCGGAATGACTGTAAATCAGTGAATCACAATGAGGCATTGGCTGTACATACTTAAGAAAACTATATTGATGTGTTTGCTTGACCAAGACCGAAAATTTATTTATAACAACTAGCTGTCCGTAATTGCCAAGTGGTAGTGTTCTCAGTTGGTCTTCTTTCTAACTCGTAGCTTTCTCTCCAACTATGTTTATAATTACAAAAATGATAATAGTAAATATCACCAGATCAGTGTGATATTCTCTGTCCTCTTGTTTTTTATTGTGCGGAGATGTCACTGATAGATAACCTACTACCTCGACTTGTCAATGTTTTACAAGCTCCTCTTATTTGATATATTTTTTTGACTCATCGAAGTTGGGTTTGGCAGGAAATTGTTCCACTTAGGAAGGTTTGTCGTAGGCCCGAGACTGATTACAGGTTGCAACAACTTCACGCTATGAATGAGGCAGCACCTGTGGACCAGCAAAAGACCAGCATGGACTTAATGCCTGCTTATGCTGTCAGGGTAACAAGCTCAGCTGAAACGGTGCCAAAACAGCAGAGTGCAAACATTGCCATTGCCCCACAAGTTTTGCAAGCTACTGTTACTTTAGCCCCACAAACTATGAATGTGGATCAGAGAAAAGCTGAAGTAGCCAATGATATGACCGGAGGAAACACTGTTATCCGCCCAAGTGGTGCTGCATTTACCCCCAGTGTTGTTACCAGCAGTGTTCCCCCGCTGGTACGGCATTTCCCAGCAGTGTTCCGCTCAGTGGTACTGCATTTCCCAGCAATGTTGTTACAAGCAGTGTTCCAGTAGTTTCGAATCAGAATCTGGCCGAAGGAAAATGATTTAAGGCATGTTTCCTTGCCTTGTTCTCCCTTTGAGGTTCAATTTTTCATGCGCCCGTTTTTTCTTCGGACAGTTAACTTGCTGGGGAAATACCTTTCTGCGCATGATGCTTGTAAATGCGTTTCTCATGCTTTATATGAACCCTGGAAACTGAAAGGAAGAGAGAGATTATACATTTTGGTCATCACCTTCTAAATCCTTCTAAGACATGATACATATTAGTTGTTAATTTTTGTTTCTAATTTTGCAGCAAGCAAATTTTCTTGCGATCCCTTTTCCTTAACGAAGTTAGAATTGGAATGGCTTCAATTGGCAACGGTGTTGAGTCTTGTGGGGCATTACCCACACACACAGGCATTTAAAAGTAAGCTTTTGTAGGAAGTGAGGACTAGTAAAAGCGTGTTGGTCACTTTGGAAGGTTGGTTTTAGGTGTGGTTGGATGAGGTGGTTTAAATATGCTAATATTTAAATGATTGGTTGTGACTTCTAAGTTTAATGAATAGGGGTAGGTTATTCCTTGCTTCTATTTTAAAACCACTCTCAAGTCTCAACAGTGGTTTAGGTCTTTTACAGTATATTCTTTCTAACTTGTTCTTTATCTAAAGCGTCATCCCTATCCTAATAACCCTTTCTTATAGGCTAGGGTAACCTAACAGACATTCCCGCACACTTTTGCACTACTTGGGGTTTGGAGAAGCGACCTCTCTTTTTACGAGGAGGGCTTACTGTCACTGTGCCATATAACCTTTGGTGTCTCTGTAAGCACAACGAAGATCGTAACATTGGCCTGTGTTTTTTTTTTTTTTAAATCTTGTTAACATATGTAGTATTAAAAAGTACACTTCAAACCAAACTTGATTATATTATAAGTTTATATAACATTCAATTGATGGGAGGGTAAATGATTCAATTTTAAATGGGATTATTCAAATATATTTTGATTTGTTTTGAAAATCACATTGTGTAATGATTTCTTAGAATATATATATTAAGGGGGTGTTTGTATGGAAACAAAATTATAGTTTTAGAAGTGATTTTACGATATAAGAAGTAAATATGTGGAGAATTTTGTTTTGATCCGTAGAAAAGTACTTTTAAAAAATATTTTTACAGTTTTCCAAATACTCCCTAAGGATGGGTTCAGTGGTTCATTGGGCCAGATCTTAGGAGTATTTTAGCAAGCTAACTATCCTAAACATTTTTTTAAAAAAATTAAAAATAAAAATAACAAAAAGGCTAAAAGGGAAAAATCTGCTTATCCAAGCCAATCAACCTCTTGCAACGTAAGAGAGGATTAGTGAAGCAAACAAAAGGACCGTCCAGAATAGAAACTTGTGAGGCCAACCAACCAATTTGCACATCTCCTATACGTTTTTTCAGTCTCATTAGTGAACGAATAAACTCTCTTCATTAAAAAAAAAAAAGTAATAAACTATTTAGTTGCTATCAATCTCTTAACCAAATTTGATGAGTGCGATTCCAACGTTCTCTTCTTAAAACTAACTGAAGCCGACTCCACACACTACTTTTTATGATTCAGAGACAACTCACGAACTTAACGAGAGATGACTCACTTTATAGCTTCTTCATTATTGATATCTGAAAGCTATGTATATGCCATGGAAGCTGGCAAAGATGGCGAAGAATCATGCGAGTCCGATAAACATTTCAAATCAAACACACAAATTAGAGAGGATAAGAAGATCCTAAGAGGCAAGAGACAGGCACCCCTATCTTTCTCTTTCTTCGAACTTAAACAGGGTTTGTTCATTCCACTGTGGTTTGATAATAGATGAACAGTGCCTTTCTTTTCTTTTTCTGGGTTCTCACTGTATCACAGAAAGTGGAAGCTTTGGAGTTTTTCAATTGTTCATGAATATGAATAAATATCTAATCAATATATATATATATATAGTTCAGAAATTTCTGGGATGATGTTGACTTTTAATCTGTAAGTACTTAGTCAAATGTTTTTTTTATCCTAACGTTTGACTTGGAATGTGGTGATATGATGGTCATATACAGTGAAATGTTGTCAAGAAATGTGTAATATTGAAAAATTAAAATGATGAATTATGAGGACAAAGATATGCTGAGTTGCTCCTTAGTACTGGCCTCTAGGCCATGATCCTCTTGACCTTGCTACTTGTTAGGCACCAACTTCTGGTCAAAAACAAAAAGGCACCAACTTTTTTTTTTTAATTATAATTTTTTCTAATTTTTGAACTATACTTTCCCCTATTTTTTCTATTAAAAAAATTAGGATAATTTTTGAATTATAATTTCCCCATATACAGTCCTATTTATAAGAAATAATAACATCTTATTTAAAAAATTTTAATAAAAAATTTATGAAAATTTTTCTTTTATACTACCTCCGGTCCTTAATATAAGACCTCATTTGACTTTTAATTTGGTCTTAATTATAAGAACTCAATCCACTTTATCTCTCATATTTATACATTTTTACCTAAAGTAGTCCTTCTAATAATGATAGTTCTAACCAATAAACTTGATTAGTAAAGATATTTTAAGAAAGATAACACTTATTTATTACAAATAACTAACTTAACTTATTTCTTTAATCTTCTCAAATTAGTCAACTAGCTTTTATAATTAGAACCGAAAGTAGTATTAACCAATTATTGAATGACGGTTTTTTTTTTAAATTATTTTTAACATGTTTATTAATCCAACTATTTTTAATTATATTTCTTATTCTTGAAAATTAGTTATCGGTTTACCGTGAGAGGCACTAAAGAGAGCAATTAATTGATATATACTACTCTGTGTGTGTGTGTGTGTGTGTGTAACTAAAACCCGACAACCTCATATCATGTACACGTGTTGTTGTGAAACTTTAGTATTGAGAAGTGCACTTTAATGCATGCGCCGATGGTGACAATGTCTCGTATTTATCTTAAACATCATCCACTCACAATGCATTATATTGCATATGATCAAAATGTCCAAGAGGCTCTCCCCCATGTTTAAAGCTTTGGGTACGCGTAGATATAGAAAATATCTTTAAAAAAGTTATTTCTGATTCTGATCTAATCAAATAGTCATAGTAAAATGTAAAAATCATCGTTATTAACTAAGTTTATTGACATGAATTTAATATCTTTTAAGATTGAAAATTCAAACTTTACGATATTAAAAATTATCTTTATTTAAGCCTAATAATGATCTAATCTATATCAATCGGTTGTGCTAGATATAGAACAGTTGTTTAAAAATAAATATGTTGAAATGACATGCTCTAGTGTTTTAACATGTTTCACAAAAGCCTCACTTTCATTCATTCATGTAGATTGAGACATTTGTGGTTGAAACGAGGTGACAAGTTGGGAGAGTCACAACTAAGCACCTTTAGCTTTTCATAAAATTAATTTTAAGAAAAACGACATTTAAATGACTTAATTTTGCCTCTTAGGAACGGCATGAAGCTAATATGAATATCAAATATATATGAAATTTATAACTAAATTTCACTCATTACAAGATTATAAACAACCATATTGTGAATTGGTATTTTGCATAGAATTTGAGATGAATCGAATTGCAGATAATTTTTATTTTAAAAATAGTATGGAATTAGTTGTTAGTGTTAAAAGTTGAGAGGGAAGGGCACATGAATATAAATGCATAATTGGAGAATAATGGACGGAGAGGGGTTTGTGGGGCAAAATGGCATTGAAACCTTACAAGCCATAGATGAGGTCTGTGTCACCCAAGTACATCAATGGACCACCTTCCCTTACAACTTGGCCTCCCCTGCCCCATTCCTCCATAAATCCTTCATAAAACTATCGGGGTTGATACAAATTTTAGCATTTTAAATTTGTTTTTATTTTAATTTTGGTCATTCAAGTTTTAAATCATATGTTTTAGTTTCTCAAGTTTCTTTTCATTTATAATATTGGTCCTATAATCTAATAAAAATTTGAACGATTATACCCTTTAAAAGACTAAAAACTATGGTTTGAACTTTGAGAGACCAAAATCAAAATAAAAGTAAATTTGAAAGACCAAATATTATATTAGCCAAAACCAATTCTACTACTACTTGTTTATAAATGAAGAAAATATCTAATATATATGTATCATATTTTGGTTCTAAATATAAGTTATTTGTATGAAAAAGTTTTGGTCTTAAATGTAAAGTAACTTGTAATACATTCAATGTTTATTTTTCAATTTCATCCTTATTTAATTTTTATTGAAAATAGATAAAGGATGAATAAGTATGGGAATGATTTCTAAATTTAGAGAGAGAAAACTTTAATAAATGTAAAATTTAAAATTTTGTCAACTTAATGTATTGATTGACATGCGAAAATACATTACAAATGGCTTATATAAAAAATTAGGATGATGTATATTGATTTTAAATTGTTGCGTATTTTTTCCAACTGTTTAGGTTATTTATATTTATGTAACCAACACATACACAAAGTATGGCCCCCCGTGTGAAATTCCTCAAAAAATGTATAAAAAATCACAAGGTAAGAGTCTTATGATTGATAACTTTTTTTTTTTAAAAAAAAAATTCTCTTGAGGGCAATAAAAATAAAACATTAAGACTTTAGATATATTGGCTAATGTCTAGACGGCCGAAAAGTGAAATGTCTCAAAAGACCCTATGGAGTGTTGAGTGATTCATCAAAATGAATTTTTTAATTTAAAAAAAAAGAGAGAGAAAAAGAAAGGAAGCGTTGTTGGTTACATCATGTGATATTAATAGAAGTTTTGTCTGGTAGTGAAGTGGCAAGTCTGCATTCAAACCCCTTCTTTTTAAGAAACCCTTGACCCACTCATTATTTTACCGTCTTCTCTCTATAATTTTCTCCTTTTGCACTTTGACCCATTAATTAATCACTAATTGCCTTCTCCTTTTCGCCTTTGTTTCCTGTGTCTCCTTTCCTCTGTTACCTAGAGCATGCCATGTTTGTCCATTAAGCTTAGTTGAATGATCATCAGCATCTGTGATCACAATTTCATTTGGCTTCCTACACGTGGCAGGCCATGAGATGATGCGTTCATGTTTGCTTTTGTGATGGTTGCCGCACCTGATTTCAGCACTCTGCATTCTCTTTTGTTCCACGCGCCACGAGTGCGCGCTTCTCTATGTCATGCGTGGGAACGAGGCACAGGTCTCTCTGCCATCGGGACCCGCTTGCACTTCCAGAATTTTATATCCATAATCCACTCTCCTTTTTCGTACGCTCTCCATACAATATTTTAGCTTTTTCTCATGCCGGATTTTCTCCCAAAAAATCAGAAAAAAAAATTCTGCTTTTTTAAGAGAGGCTAGATAATTAAATTAAACAAAAAAAATTAGGAAAATGGATGAAAAATCAACCTTTGAAATAGTTAGTGCCAAAAACATTTAAAATTTGTTCAATGACAGAAGTACAAATTCTTTTTTAGCAGTATATAATTCACATTTAATGTAAAACGAAAGATCTGCACATCGGTAAAAAAATATTGGCCAAAACTAAAAAACAATTTATACCTACCAATGAGTCCACCTAATCAATTCAAGTCCTGCAAGCAAAAAAAAAAACTTTTAAATATAAACTTTTCACTACTTCATCTTATTCTAAATATAGCTTAAATATGTAAAATAAACATAGGAAGCTCGGATAATAAAACATGAGGTGGCATTGGGAAACACGGGAAAGGGTGGCGCGTGGAGGGGGGGCTGAGCTGTGACGAATGATTGGTGGGGATGGTGGACTTCGATCTTTACGTACTCAAGCCTTTAGACTGCGGTCACGTGCACCTTCCGATTCCCCCACTCCCACGTGACCACCCCCTTCCCAAGCTACCCCTCCTCTTTCTCTTCTATCTACTACCCTCCCAATCAAATTCACAGACTAATTATTTCCTCTCAATTTAATTTTTATTAGTGGTGTTATATATTGAATTTACCAAAAATAAAATGACAAGCAGGTGACGGTAAATTATATTTATTTTATTTTTAAAAAATATAATGCATTTTCCATGTTTAAATTTAATGCATCACTTTCCAATGTCTATGCCTTCTGTAACGTTAACATATATGCTTGCGTGTGAATATATGTAAATATATAAAACTGGTGCTTGCATGATCAGCTGGCCACGTTCATGCAATTGCTCAAAATAATAAAATAAAAATAATTCCCATGTTTTGTGGCACCTTATCACTTTTGTATATTATTAACCCTACATATAGATCAAATCAGAAAATGTGGGAGTGATATATATATATACTCTGGTCCTTAACATATGACCCCATTTTTGAGTTAATTTTGGTCCTAAATATAAGACCTATTTATCATATTTATCAGTTTTCTTTAAATTATCCCTATGGATACTCTCTCAACCATAATCAAGTAAAAGAAGGAGATGAGGTATTAAGAAAGATGATTATGATGTTTTAGGAAAAATGTGTCATTTTTCTTATAATTAACTAACTTACCTAATTTTTTTTAATCTAATCAAATTAGTTAAATAGGTCTTATATCAAAGACCGAAGGAGTATATATATCCATTTTAATTTGTCAAGTGTCAAGACATTTATGTTCATCTTCTTGTGGTCTCCTGGATTCCATCCATTCTCAAAGACCCAGAATATTTTCTTTCTCTCTTCAATTATTTTCCTTGTTGGCATGCAGGAGAAAATCTTTGAATGAAGCAAGAACTGCTGAATATATCAATTATAAAATAATGTCTCAGTGTTGTAGCTTATTATTGGTCATGATTAGGGACAAAATATATCAGTAATATGTTTCAATCTAATATTATGTTGCCTGTTCTGAATGAAAACAAAGATATTTCCCTTTTCTCTTATCTATATGGGAAATAAGAATTTCAAATATTGTATTATCTTTTATTATTATCATAGTTTATTCTACTTAAGCATTGTAGATACATCTCATGAGAGGAGGAAAAGAGAAATTTCAGTCATGGTGGCTGTTCCTAATTATAGCAGCTGGTGGATAATATCCCATAAGTGACTGTCATCTATATTAAAAACATCTCCCAATTGTTTATAATATTGTAATTAAATAACATCAATTCCAAATATTATCTTTTATTTAGTGAAAGCTAATTTGACTAATATTAAATTTAACTAATAATCAATCTAATATTATTTAATTTAGCCAAACAGTCTTATTAAACACCTCTCCACCCATCAAGAGGTATCTGAAATCCAACGCTTCCATGAAAAAAATTACTCACGTCTCTAACTAGCTAATTTTGCTATCATATGTTTAAATTTAAATAGAATAATTACGGTTTATTAGATTCCCGTCCATTGTTCTCTAATCTATAATTCTTTTGTTTTTTTTTTTCCATTTTCATGCGGGCCTTTGACAGGGTATTATAGCGTTTTAAGCTTGGGATTTTATACATACAAATAAATATATATCGCTGCAGAAGTAATTACAAAAAGAAAAATTGCATAGCAATATAGAGAATGAATTGCTTAAAAACAATTTTTTAATCATAACTTATAGTATATGTAATAAATAGTACTCCTCCGGTCTTCAATATAAAATCTTTATACATATTAATATAATAATCTTATATTTAGAATTATAAAAATTTTATATTTAAGACCGGAAAAGTACGTAAAAAGAATTTTTATTTTCACTGAATTTGTTTATGGTAAGCAATTCTTTTTTTTTTGATTGCCCATCCAATTTATCAGAACTTTACTCTAATTACGTCTGAATTCTATCCGTATCACGTATCTGGCTGTGTGATAAGTAATTCTAAACAGTCCCAAAATATGGTTGTTTTGGTGCAATTGGAGCTTTCCCGCACGGTAACTCTTGCTGCACTTTTTTGGGTCTTCACTTCACTTTCCGATGTTACCGAAGTTGTTCATCTGCCAAAGCTCTCGGGCACGCAGTTTCACTTCCTTTTTCTGCTCTCCCTCACCCTCCTATCTTTCTAATCATGCCACGTGTCCTCACGAATTTTAATAATAGACCAAGGGCATTATCGTCATAAATGTCAAGAAAATATAACAAACCAGGCCTTACAGTCCCCTAACCCACACCCTAAAGGCCTCCTCAGTTACATTCAGGGTGTGTTTGGATAGAAACCAAACCATGGTTTCAGAAGTGCTTTTACGGATTACGAAGTAAATATGTGGAGGAGATTATCTCGTTTTGCGGAAAAGTGCTTCTGAAACCACGGTTTGGAGATACCCAAACAGGCCCTCAGCTAAAGACAAACGGCATTTCGTCACCTTCCATTAAACCCTCCCCCATCCCCCCGCCCCTCTCTCTCTCTCTCATATGTATTCTGTAGTACTACTCTCTCTGGAAATCCTATCCCATCCACCATTAAAGCATTGATATTTCTTCATCAACTTAGCTTAGGATCCCCAAAAAACCTTCTCCTCTCAGTCGCCATGCTTTAGGTTTTTTTTATCGAAGAGAGGGACTTTAATGGAAGTAGAGAGACCCCATCATCACAATAACAGCACCAGCGAGCTCTTCATCTGCTTCACCTCTCGCTTGTCTTCCTCCTCATCCATGAAGCTCTCGTCCAAGTCCATTCTCAGCCCAGGTCGCAGCAGAGAACCGTCTCAGATTACTCTTTCTACTTCTCTGAGCCGGAGGCTCAGAAACAATGGCAGCATAAAAGGCGGTACCGGTCAGGCCTCACCGATGTTCCCGACGACCGGCAAGAAGAGGGGATGTGCTTTCGAGAACCCAGAACCTTCTTCGCCGAAAGTAACATGCATTGGGCAAGTACGAGTGAAGACGAAGAAACAGGGGAAGAAGATGAGGGCGAGATCGAAGAAGAGGAGAGGAGAAGCAAGTTTTCGAAAGGCAGAGCAAGGGTTTTCAGATCTTCAGAATTTGCAGCAAGAAGCGGATTTAACGCATCGGAATCAGAGATGGGTTCACCTGCCACTGACGATTTGTGAAGCCTTGAGATCGTTCGGAGCCGAGTTCAGCTGTTTATTTCCTTGCCGTTCGTCTTCTTGTGGGAGAGAGAAAGACGAAGAAGAGAAGGTGGGGAAAGGCGAGGGATCTGGTGAAGGACAGAGTAGGGAGGGTTCTTGTGGGGCTGCATTTGCGCGATGGTTGGTGGCGTTGCAAGAAGGTGAAGTTAAGGGGAGAGAGATTGAGCTGGTGGTGGGTGAAGAAAATGAAAAAGAAGATGATAGAAAGGAGGATACGCCAGAGAGAAGTAGAAGAAGACACGTGCTTGAAGATATTGAGATTGATGTAGAGAAGAAGAATGAGGAGGAAGAAGATAAGGCAAGAGTGAGTATATGTATTCCTCCAAAGAATGCTCTTTTGTTGATGAGGTGCAGATCTGATCCGGTGAAAATGGCTGCTCTCGCCAATCGGTTCTGGGAGTCCCCTGCTCCGAAAGATGAAGAAGTTGAACAAGATGATGAACTACGCCGAGAAGAAGAAGAAGAAGAAGAACAAGTACACATGGAAGAAGAAGAGCGGGACAGAATTGAAGTTCCAGCAGTGGAAGAAGATAGCAGCATTTGTGAACGAGAAATCCCAGAAGAAGTAGAAACAGAAGCACAATCAGTAATTGAAGCTTGTGAATCTGAAATCCCAACAACCCCAGAAATTAGTGAAGTTGCCGAAGCAAGTGAAGGAAAGCCAGAAGTCGAAGAAGAGCAAGCAAAGGAAGTCGAAGTCGAAGTCGAAGTTGAAGTTGAAGTTGAAGTTGAAGTTGAAGAAGGTAATGGCAATCTGAAAGACGAAAACTTGTGTGATAATTCTCCTGAAGTCCTCGCAGATCTTGAAAAACCAGAACTTGAAGAGTTTCATGAAGAGAAACTACAGGAGGAGAAGGACAACGGCGAAGATTTTTGTTGCAACGAACTAAAAATCTCAGAATCTGCTTCTTTATCGCCTATAATTTCTGTAACGTCAGAATCAGAAAACAATGAAGAAGAAAAAGTAGAAATTTCTGTGCCGCCTGAAACATCCGCACGAGAAGAAGCAACTGTGGAGTCAACGGAAAAGGAAGAACAAGAGAAAGAGACGGAAGAGGGACCTGGGGAAGACGAATCGACAGCGACCCAAGTTAGATCCGACCCGGAAGACCCGAAACCCAGGGAACAGAAGCAGGGTCAGGTTCTACCCGATTGCTTGCTGTTGATGATGTGTGAGCCGAAGCTATCTATGGAGGTGTCGAAGGAGACGTGGGTGTGCAGTACGGACTTCGTACGGTGGCTACCCGAGAGGCCGGCGAAGAGAAAGGGCGGGGGAGATGAGCCAAAGAAGAGGATTAGCATTGACGCCAAGCCGCCGCTGGGGCCGCCTCCACTGATGCAGCCGCCGAGGTCGTCCTGTTCGTTTCCGGCGCCGGCGGCTCACGGCGGAGGGATGTCAATGGCGAGCATGATCGAGCAGAAGCTGGTGGGGTCCAATGCCTACGAGCCATTTGTACTTACTCGCTGCAAGTCGGAGCCGATGAGGTCGTCGACTAAGCTGGCCCCGGACGCTTGTTTCTGGAAGAACAGGAAGCTGGAGCCACATCACCGTCCGGCTGCGCTCGGCGTCGGCGCGGCTGGGGTTGGATTTTGATCTCAATTCTTTTTTGTTTTTAACTTTCTTCATATTATGAAAAATAATCTATGAGATTCTGTAGATTGTTGGACAAGGTTTGGAATCACATATGGTCATCATGATGAAGTTCCTGCATTTAGGTTTTCCCTTGTAAATTTATCAGCGATATTCAGGTAATTATGGTTCTGTCCTGTACTTTTTATTTTTTTCTGAGCCATGTCACAATTTAAAAATTGTCTACTTTCTTCCTCCTTTGTCAGTGGCCACGACATCATAAAATTCAGAACGGGGTCTGCTACTTATATCCCAATTATAAATTTTCTGACCGGTCAAAAAAATTATAAATTCACTTGGGATATGTAATAAATGTTGGAATGATTAAATGCCCAAGAGAGGGTGAATTGAGTGTTGATTAAAATTAAAAATCTTTTCGCAATATAATGAAATTCATAAGAAATTCCGAGTATAAAAAACAATAAATCGAGATAAGCATAATCACAGTAGTAAAATGGTTTAGCTGGAAATATAAAGAGGTAAGGGAAGAGAAGATGCAAACAGTGATTTATCCTAGTTCGGTCCTCACTGACCTACGTCCAGTCTCCAGGCTCCCCCTGAGATTTTCAATCGACTATCTCCCTCAAGTTAAACACGGGTACTTAAGAACCACTACAATCACAAGTTTGATCCGGGCACTTGTGATGCCACTTACAATTCTTAGACTAACCAATCTATTCAGCAGCAACCTCACATCGAAGTAAATACTCCCCCTTACTCACCGTAAGGATACAATCTGATAAGGATAATGAAGATTGAATATTTCTTCTCTCAAAGAAGTGATAGATGAATCTTAAGCACGTTTGGGAAACTCTCCTCTCTATCTCACGAATACATATGTTTTAGTCTATGAAGTACAGAGACAGGGAGTTTTCTCTCGGAGCTCTAAATGAAAATATGTTGATTTAGCATTTTAGCATTTGATGTTGTAAGCTCAAGCTCTTCTCATTTTTTTCTTGTTTTGAATGCTCTTCTATTTATAGATGATGTTGGGTAGTTGACCGTTGAGCTTTTTCTTCCCATTTGGCTTGAAGAATATGACCGTTGAAACTAGCCGTTGGAAGCTTCTGATGAACATCGATTCTTCACATCATAAATTCGTTGTGGCTCTTTATCTGAAATAATCTTCCTCAGATCAAGTGATAAGTATCTGATAATTATAGAAACAATAAGTTGGAAAACATGGAATCAATCATCAGATATTCAGAAAGTAAGATGAACTTACTTGATCGATGTCTTGATCGATAAAGCTTTGATCGATTATATTATAGATTAATTACATGAAGAAAAGATATAGCAGATAGATGCATTTATCGAATAGATTATAGATCATATGATGATCGAACAAATGATCGATAAATGATGAAGCATGAATACAGTGACCCAAAAATGATTTATGCAAGAATAAACCTTTTCAAGTTACGTTTGCTTTCGTATCCTTTTAATAGAGAGTTATGTGTAAAAAGAAGGCTGAGAAAAGCTTGAAGATAAAAAGATAAAAGATTTTGAAATCATCGTGAAATGCTGTTATGAAATGAACTTGTACAATGATCAAACAAGTGATCGAATACTTGTTGATCGATCAGGTTATCGATAAACAAGGTATTATAGAATCAGATATTAAACCAATAATAATCGAACACATTATCGATAAATGGATTATGGATAAGGTTATCGATAAACAATGAGTAAGAATATATTCAGCAAAAAACACAGACTATGTGGATTAATCGAACAGGTGATCGATTAATGAATATTCGATCAAGTGATCGATAAAATGAAAAACAGAGATTTAATCCTGTAAGGTAAAGAAACTGATTATCGATCACGTTATGTGAAAACAGGAGTTTCAGGAAATCGAATGATCGATCATTTTATCAATAAATCAATGATCAATTAGGTGAAAAAAATGATTCAACATAAGTTAATGCAGTGAAGATAATAATCGATCATTTGATCGATAAATGTTTGATCGATCAATTGATCGATAAAAGATTTTGAACGAATGGTTTTGACAGAGCACTATATCGAGTAAGAAGACATGTAATATTCGAACAAGTTATCGATAAAGGTCTGATCAATTAAGTGATCGATTATTTCCTGCAACATCTTATATTAAGCAGCTATACCAATTATCGATTAGTTGATCGATTAATCTAGCAAGTTATTGAGCAGACTAAATTATCTATCACGTGATCGATAAAACTTGACAGTTATCGATCAAGTGATCGATAAACATATTCATCTATAACGTTACCCAAAAATCATTTATCCATCATGTTACTGATAAAACCTTAATAATATGTATGAAGATAAAAGAGAAGAATTGAGGAGATAGTACCAGTAACTCGATGAGTATGTAGTCGCTTGATCAGGCTCGAGTAACATATGATAATGGCTTTTCATTTCTTCATCTCTTCTAGAGCTTTTACTCAATAACATGTTTGAGTAGCATGTTGCTTGAGAACTTAATCGTTCAGTGTAGAACTTCTGGTCTTTGCCTCAATAAATTCGAAGTCTGATTCCAGCAAAACGAAGGTCAACTTTGGGTGATCATAAATCTTCCAATTCAACTCCAATTTTTGCAAATGACCTATCCCCAGAAATATCTTTGAGTCTACTTTCTAATGCAACAAGAATCACCCTAAAATTCGTTGTAGTTACAAAGTTATCTTCATCACAGTGACTGAAGGTCGGAATCAAGGCGTTAATCCTTACTGCAATGTTTCGAGCACCATATCTCCCTCATATGAAACTCTTTGAAGTTGATTTTGGTGTCCATGAACCGTGTTCTGAGTCTAGTTTCATATGAATTAAGTTTCACCTCAAACGGATTTGTGGTTTGAGAGATATTAGAGAAATACTGAACCTATATCAGAGCTGAACGAAGAACAGAGCATAACAGAGGATGTATTTTATCGATAATTTGATCGATAAATGGATGATCGATCAAGTGATCGATAATTGCCCATGAAAATCACCTCTAAAGCTTATTTTCCATGTTTGTATGAAGGGTGACTCAATATATGATGGTATAACTTCCCGGTTGTATATTTTAGCTTCCGACTGAGCCATTCAAACTTCTAATTGAGTATAGCAACATTTAACATCAAATCTATGAACTTGAATCTTGATATTTTCATTTGATCTTGCAAGTTCTTCTTTTCTCAATCTCTCTTCTTCTTCTTCCTCTTGATCATTCTCCATAACTCAAAGTGCAACATAATAACTCCTTTCTTTTCTTGAGGAAACTACACAAGATATTAAGTATGATAGTTAGTCAAAATATGAGATAAATAATTTATGTAAACTTTTTGCTCTATTATTTGACATCATCAAAACTAATCATATCTAACAATAAATTCACCACAATCAGACGAGTATTTGAGATGTGAAGCTTGACTTATCTTTAGTCACGTGAGTATTCTTGCCAAATTTTCGTTAAGCAAAATCATTCATGTGGTACACTGATTAGCATTATTTGGGGCCTACCATTTTGGCTGATTGAGTGGAAAAAACAGGATAAAGTGATTAACAAGATGTCTCTATGCTATTGAAGAAATAAGCAATAATCAAAGTCAAGAAGCATAGGATGCAAGGTAATGTAATTTCGTACAAGACAACAAAAACAAAGATGAGCACAATATGTGGTTGTTTGGTTAACAAGGAAACTGTAATATCACCTTCGGTCTCATATTAATAGTTTTAGGGGGTGTTAGGTTAGCCTCAGAAGTATTTTTTCGCAAATCGTGATAAACTCCTTCACATATTTATTTCATATACCGTAAAAGTATTTTTAAAATCATGATTTTATTTCTATCCAAACATCCCCTTAATAAAAGAGCTAGACAAGGAAAAAATAAAGAGATTGGTTTACTTTGCCTCTAAATTTGTACTACTTGATGTTTTAATATTACCTCTGGTCTTTGCACTACAAATTGGATATTTACTTAACTAATTTAGTCCAAATTGTCTTTGTTAGTTGCACATGTTAAAGAGACTTGCAATCAGAAGATAATTCCAATGCATATGATTAAAAAAAATAATTCAGAAAATTCGAGACATATTTATTATAAATAACTAATTTAACTAATTTTATTAATATTTACAACCTAATTATCTAGTTTTTGTATTAAAGATCAAAGGAAGTAATACTTTCCCATCCTAAATATAGAAATTGATTGAGGTTTATTTTATTTTATCTTAAATATAATTTCTTAATTGCTACTAATTAATACAGAATTAATTAATTGGGAGGGAAGGAAGGAAAGGACAGAGAGAAGGAAGAATTTGGGAAGGACAGAGGGGTTAAGGTTGTTAGGTGTCTGTTGGGTTGTCTGCTTGTGGTTTGTTTGTACGCGCTTTTTGGTTCATCCATCTTATCTTAATTCCCTCTTTACTTTTCCCTTTTACTATTAAGACCATACGTGTGTACATTTGGTTACTTGACTCGTTAGATTGTGAAAATGATAGCTTTAGTACACACACTAATTCTTGCAATTCATTTCTTGGGAATATTTAATTCGTCTCTAAGTTTGCTTGTCATGTGGGCTTACGTGTATTTATCAATTTTAATCATTTCATACTATTTTTTGATCCATTGTTTTAATACTCCCTCTACCGTTCTACGCCTATTCATAATAAACAAATTGTATAAAAAAAAATGAATACATTTGTCTAAGGAATATTTAATCTGCTGATCCCTGTGATTTTAGTTCACTTATAGTTCAAGCATTAAGTTTTCATTTAATGTAACCCAATCCTTATGGTTTTGATTCAACTATAACTCGGATTTTAAAGTTTAACCCACTATATATCAGTCTCTATGTTTTAACCATTTAAAACTTTAATTACTGAGTTTTATAAAATATATAATTTTACTTTTTAAGAGATTAAAGTTTTAAATTATTAAAGCAATAGGGATGATATTATACCACGTTTAAATTTAAGGATTAAGTTATAACCGACTTATTTAACTATTATTTCTTATAAACGTGCCCAAAAGAAATATCAATAAAAGCATATTTACAGCCAAAGAACACAAATATGAGATAACTTGATTCAAGACCTATTTTTCATGTAAGTCAAGTTAGTAGGTAGGTATTTTATAAGCAATTTTTAAATCATGAGATTTACCTTACCCTTAATTAATCATTTAAGAAAATATTTTATGTAAAAGAGTTGGTTTATTTGATAAGATGAAACTCAGTTTGAATTCCATTTCTAATATAAGACTCTTGTTGGATGACAATTTCTAAGGACTTGTTTGGATTTACAATCAATAAGCATGTTTATGTAAATTGAGTCAAAACTATTTTCATATATCCACCTCGTATTTTATAAATCACGATTAAAAGCCTGTTTATAAGTTATTTATAAGTCATTCCAAACAAGACCATAAAATTGTTTAATACATTCAAGCAACAATATGATACCCAACAATAACATTTTAGGCTTAAAATGTATGGCCAAGCGCATGAGACCAGGAGGGTTATTGATTGCCATATCTAGAACAAACTTGAATAATTAAGCTCTGCTGGTCACAAGAAGATAAAAGAATTGTCTTTTGTTGCACAAAAAAAATCAAGATATTAAGTAACAAACAGAAAAAATAATACTCGTACTACTACATATTTTTCCATTTGATTATTTATTTTGCCTACCAAACAAGCCTGCAGGAACCATAGGCGAAACAAATTAGACGTGAGAATTTGGTTGAGAATAGAAGGGCGTTTGGTAAGATTTTAGAAAGTGAGGGGTTTGATTACGAGATGTAACTAAGAATTTTCACCCATAGTAAATATTAGGTATGGATATATATAGAGAGAGAGAGAGCAGGCGAACAAATTGTATTTAAATAAAATAACCATGACTTTTATATAAAATGAGGTTTTTTTTTCTTTCCAAGATGAGGATTCCATTAAGATATGGATATCGTATACGGTAAAAGAATTCTAGTGACCCCTTTTCGGTGGGTTCAGTGAGTAAAAGGGTTGGACACACTCACTGAGGGAGCGGTTTTGACACTGGAGCACGTTGTGATGTTGGAGGAGATATCTTTGAAACTAAAACCTCAGCTCGTAACATGTGGTTATCCTCCGCGTGGAACTCTCGCTGTCTCAATTGCTACGGCATTAGGTAGGGTTGAGGTCAGGGGTTAGCTGCTCTGTTTTTGAATCGTGAATGAGCTCAACTCCTTTCTTAAAATTTTTCTCACAAAAAAAACAAAAAGAATTCCAACAGTGTAGTTTTCTTTTGGCTCTTTACAGGTGGCTTCCTCGTACAGTTTCACAGCACTTTGAAATGCTTTTCTTCAAAGACAGGGCACAAGAATTATATTCCCAAGGCATCAAATCCTATGCTTTGAAGGGCCTTCTATCTCTGCGAGTATGATCAAATAACATCTTTCTCAAAAGTAACCCAACCAATTTGTGGGTATCTTCACTTATCCTAGGTAGATTATATATGTCAATCAAACTTTATGTTCCCAACATTGCAATTAGTTTATTATTAGTTTCTTAGATTTAGTTAAATTGGACTAATAACATGAATTGGCACAAATAGCGAGAAATTTGGAGGAAAGAAGTCTAATAATCACTCATGGGTATGAATTCTAATCCTTCTAAAATCATTTAATTTAGTGCCTCCTTTCACTAGAAGGTGTCAATTTCAATCGAGATTCTCTTATGCTTAGTGACTTATATTTTAGGGTAAAGGTAAATCCAGTGCTCTGATCTTATTTTTCAGGCACATTCAGCATCTTGATCTTTTGTATAATGCATTCAATATTCCGATCTTATTTTTGATACATCCAGTATCCT
Organism: Neltuma alba; assembly: GCF_004799145.2. NCBI lineage: Eukaryota > Viridiplantae > Streptophyta > Magnoliopsida > Fabales > Fabaceae > Neltuma > Neltuma alba. The sequence goes on from NW_021636212.1 coordinate 347,020, forward strand.
ATAAACTGAGGTGCTAGATGCAACTAAAAAATTAATATCATAATACTGCATGCACTAAAAAAATAAAATTGAGGTGTTGGATGCACCATACAAAAAATTAGGATACTGAATATAGCCCGAAAATAACATTAGAGTCTTTAGATCAGGGCCTTTATCCCATATTTTACTATCTCCTAACCAAGATAAAACCAAAGAACAAGACAAAGGGACTTGTGTTTACTCATTGGACTCGAAATTTGCGGTCTTTTAGGCAGCTTCTTCTTGGCTCTACCATGTTTAGAAGTCTGAGACAAAATATTATTTAGATTAAAATTGACAGCTACAACTTACACCCAACTTTTTACAAGTTTCAGCAGCATTTTCAAAATTTAGATTCAGATATTTTCGAGTAGATCGAAAAGAGATGAAAACTTAAATTAAACTAAATTCTATATTTCAAGTTAAAAGATACGTCTATATATAAGTTTAATAAATTAAAAACTCATAAAAGATTGATGTATCGAAAACAATAATTAAAAAAAAAAAAGGTCGATAAGCTAGTAGTGGATGGCTTTTAAATTGAGAAACGATTATGAAATTGTGGCCCCAAAAAAGGTATGATTATGAAATAATTGAGGACACGATGCCTATGATACAGACTTCAATTCCTTTTAAAAAGATAGTGATTTTCATGAAGAGCATTCAATTGCAAAGAAAAGTCGCGCAAAAGCTTCTTTCTATGAGCAAGATAGTTCTACACACACGCATATATAAATATATAAATATATATATATATATATATATATATATATATAAAGTGCTTCTAAACACACACACATAATGCTGCTTCTTCCTTGAGCACCTTCCATCATAACCATACGCGTATATATTCACTCCTTTAACATTCTCTCTCTTCCTCTGTGTGTGTATATATCTATTAGGTAAATATGCATTGAACACTTTGTTCTTATTTTTCAAATATATCCAGCACCCTAATTTTTTTTATGGTCATATAGCACATCGATCTTATTTTCCTGCTGCCCAGTATCATTTTTTCAGTTATATTCAACACTCTAATATTTAAGACGTTAGATACACTTACGAAATAAGATTGGAGTGTTGGGTATACTTATATATATTTAAAATGAACACAATATAGTAACGGGAATTAAGTCTAACAAAAGGAGCTAGTCCCTCACAATGTGATGAACTAAGGTTTGAATCCCTGCTAGGAGAAGTGTCCATATGTAGTGCCCAACAGTGCTTCGAATAGGAGAATACCTATGTTTTAGCCAAAAAGAAAATGAACACAGTATATGGCTACGTGATAAATTAAAGTTGGCCAGATGGATTGGAATCTACAAGGAAAGAGACAAAAGAAAGAAAAACACAATGGAAGATGCTAATATAAACGTTGTGTTTTGCTGCTGCTGTAAACTTTAGCCAACAGCAGTGACATATATGTGTATATACACCCACATACATATATGTATGGAAGTAGCGGCTAGTGAGAGACATTCTGGCTCCCACAAATTGACAGTCCTCACATGCGATGCTTAACGCTTTCATAAAGCCATGCCCTCACAATGAGCCAATCTAGTCAACCTCAACTTTTGCCCCCCTCCTTTATTTTACTATACACACACGCGACAAGTATAATATATAAATATATATGTGTGTGTATTATATATCATGAGGAGTATATATATAATATTGATAATAGCAGCGATAATAATTAATAGTGTGAGAAGAAGGGGACAAAATATGATAATCAGGAAGATTATTGTCTGTTAATCGAAGTGATGAGGTTTGTTTTCTGATAGAAAGCTGTGACAGAGTCTGAACAATGTTGGTTTTTTCCCCCTAAATACATATTAAAAAATATAATATTGTTTTTTTTAAATAAAAAAAACCTAAACCCACCTCATTTTAATCATAGAATTTATCGACAATCTAAACTAATCAAGATTGAGTCGAGCGGGACTACAAAAGGGTGGCAAAGTTTATTATTGTAGTAAAAGCAGATGCACTTAGCTGTTTGAGATAGACTAATCTTTTTCAAAGTGTACATTATGAAGGAGGATAAAAAAGTAAATACACAACAAGGGTTAAGAATTGATTAAACACCCAACCACTCAGTTAAGAAACAAGAGTTTTTTTTTTACAAGTCACACCAATTTGAGTTAGATTAGTCTAGCATTTATATCAGTGTGATTTAAAGTTTTAAATTACTGTTTTTTAATTGAATTTGGAGGGGTAAAAAAGGAAAAGTGGAAGCGAAAACATTGTAAATATGACGCTTATTTTTTTTATTTTTTGCATGACTTTCTCCTTAATTTCGACGGAAAAAAAATTAGTATATTTCGACATGTGCTTGTGACACGGACAGCATGAATCAAAGTGTTTTTGTTGCTCGAAATTAAATATGATACTCCACCGGTCCTTAATATAGGACCCAATTCTTGAGTTGGTTTTGGTCCTAAATATAAGACCCATTTCTCATATTTATCAATTTTCTCTAAATTACCCCTATGGATACTCCCTCAACCATAATCAAGTAGAAGAGGGAGAGGAGGTATTAAGAAAGATGATTGTGGTGTTTTAGGAAAAATGTGTCACTTTTTTTATAATTAACTAACTTACCTAACTACCTTAATCTAATCAAATTAGTTAAATGGGTTTTATATTAAGGACCGGACGAGTATATTTATTTAATTATAGTTTGGAAGGGAAAGGATAATTCAGTCTATTATTTGTCGTCTGCATGAACATAAGCATGTGCTCAAAATTAGAACCAGATAAGGACTCTGTACTTGTTGTCTATGTGAACATCAAAATTTTCGCACATATTTGTGTTATAACGAGGTGGTATTTTAATTCAATTTTTCCTCCTTTATGTAATTGATGTCATTATTAAATGTTATTTTTTTTGCCAGCTAAATGTTATGTTGTTGACTATTTTCATTTATTAAATCCATACTGCTACTATCCAACTCGGATACAGGAATGGGGCTCGATGGATCGTCAACTGAGTAAAATGAATTGGATTCATGGGCCGGGCTTTGAGAAACCTTACTTCTTTTTTTGAGAAACCTTACCGTATATGTACACACACAAACATATAGGTTTAACACTGGGCCGGAAGGGAGTCCAATTTTTAAGGCCCAGATCCGTTACCTCAAAGAAATGTTGTGGGAAGTGATTGGGTGATCTGGTCTTCAATGAGGTTTCAAGGAAGATATTAATGTAATAGTTAAAAAGTCTCAAACAAGTGAGTAGCATGCGCTATCTTAAGGATTGGAGGTGGTATAATTTTTTTTTTTGACATACAAAAGTTTAGATAAGTTGGATCCTCGAAAGCTTATCAATGTTAGGAGCATGCCTCCATATCCAAATAGTACTTATAAAGGTATTTCTCTGTCCTGTATTACAAGATTCAATTTTTTGAATATATTTGTCCCTTTTTATAAGGTTCCTTTTGAGTTTTCTGAATATTTAATGTATTATTACCTATTTTACCCCTAGTTTAATGTATTTAATACATTCTCTTTCTTTATTTATCTCATTATTACTCTCTCACATCTATCCATTTATATATAGGGGTATATTTGAAAAAAAATTACATTTGCTACATATTAATTACTTTTAATTAATTTTAACTGCTTTCTTAAACTGTGTAATTTAGTTAGACAGATCTTATAATAAGAGACGGAGTAGTACTTACAAATTACTCATCAATAGTCCTTTCATCGGTGATGGAATTTAAAAGTTGCACTTGATGATTTTGGTTCATTCATGTATGGCATGAGAAGTGGCAAGTTTTGATCTCTTTGATCCACATGCGTAGCCTCCTTAACTTTCTTATGGTGGTTTCTTTAATCATATGTGCTAGAACCAACCTTTAGTCAGAGCCTCATAGTATGTACTCCTACGGTTCTTAATATAAGACTTATTTAACTAATTTGATTATATTAAGAAAGTTAGGTAAGTTAATTAATTATAAAAAATATGACATGTTTTTGTCAAATACCATAATTATCTTTCTAATATCCTCCCTCCATCACTTACTTGATTATGGTTGAGTGAGTATACAAGAGTAATTTAGAAAAAGCTGATAAATATGATAAATCAGTCTTATATTTAGGATCAAAATTAACTTAACAATTAAGTCATATATTAATGATCACCAGATGGGTATAATCAATAGGAATGTTTCGGGGACAAAATTATAAAAATAAAAGACAAAATACTATAATTCTTATATAAGCATGAGATGCTACTTTATTTAGGATACATTTGATATGTAATTAATCCCAAATATTGAGTCGGATCAATATTCTTGTCTATTAATGGTCCCTCTCTATTAAGCCACAACCCTTTATTTATCTCGCTCCTAATTCCTTTTTTTTTCTCGTCGTGTGCATTTTTTTCGGATAAAAAAAAACAAATATGAATATATTTTTCTTAATGTCATTAATATTGATTAGTCTTAGGGATTTAATATTTATAAGTCAAGTTGCATGATCATTTGCATGTCAAATCTTCATATTTATAAAATGGGAGTTGCATTATTTACCAATCAAATTTGAAAATATTAAATTTCTCTCAAATCTTATTCGTATTAAATAAAATTTTAAGAAACCTATTTGTATTTAATCTTATTACGTAAAACCTGTGATAATTTTTGCCTTTCCTCATTTGTGCATTTCTTTTAATGGCTTCAATTTACACGTGCCAAAACGTGTTTTATGAGGATTTTGCTTATTTTCTTTTTCCTACCAATCACATTTTTTTAAAAAAAAATCACCATTAAAAGTTATTTTTTAAAATCTCATTTCAAAAAAAGTGCATCCACATTAATTTGATAAAAAGTAATCGCCCAGTGACTTTAAGGTAATTCTGAAAAAAAAATGGAGAGGGGCAATCATAGAAAAAAATTAATTAATGATTCAACTAATATATAAAAGCAAGAATTACAATTAGGTTCCAAGGGTGAGATTTAATTACCTAAAATCCATCAACAATAAAAGTAAATGATGACAAATTCTGGAACAGAAAATGACAAGAAGTTTAAACTGCTTTATTACTGGACTTTAGAGTAATTAAATTTTTTTCTTGAGACTTCTTGATAATTCTCCTATATAAAACCATCCATATTGTTGAACAAGTGCCCAATATGGAAGAAACGAAAGAGTATTTAAGGAAGGTATTATTTAAAAAAAAAAAAAAAAACTCCCTCTAATGTTTTTTATAAGCCATAATAAATAACTAGGTTACGTACACTAAGAACTTTGTTAAAATTGTGTAAAAGTAATAATATACAATGTTTTCAAATACACTTTTATTTATAGAGAGTTGAAGTTTAAAAAACATGAAAGGCTAAAAGAGAATATGCATGGAAAAGAGTACATATAATTAAGTATAGATAAAATAGAAAAATGGATCAAATATTCAGATATCTCCAAAAGCGTAGCTAATTAATAAAAAGATCACACTCGTTTTAAAATTGTAGTTTATTATAAGACAGAAGGAGACGGGAGTAGCATTAAACTAATTTTCCAATTTGCGTAAAGTAAGTAAATTAATTGGTCTTATTGAAAAAAGGGGAGAAGAGAATGAATATAGTTTTTTTCCCCTTGTTTCCCAGCAATATTTCTTTCGCCTTCTTTAATTCCTCCAAAATGTGGGGATAAAAAACGGGGGGAAAATTACACTCAGGTCCCACAGAGCACAATTAATATCAAAAAGGTCCCATGAAATCACAAATGATTCTGAAGTCCCCAGGGACCTGTGTGTAATTAATTTTAATTGTGAAATTACCTATACCCCTGTTAATTTTATTGCAACAATTCGTTTACAATCTCAACAATGGCTGTTAACAACCGAGAAGACGTGATTGACAACCTCAACAGTGCATGACAACTCACTCTGTGGAATGCCAGGGCATTATTGAGGTTGTTAACCACCTCTTCTCGGGTTGTTAACAGTCACTGTTGATGTTGTAATAGGTTCTAATTTTATTGCAGCAATTCGTTTACAATCTCAACAGTGGCTGTTAACACCCGAGAAGACGTGATTGACAAACTCGGCAGTGCTCATGACAACTCACTGTGAAATACCAGGGGCGTTGTTGAGGTTGTTAACCACCTCTTTCGAGTTGTTAACAGTCACTGTTGAGGTTGTAAATAGGTTCAAATTAACAGGGGTAACTACGTATTTCACAATTAGAATTAATTACACACAGGTTCCTAGGGACTTCAGAATCATTTTGCGATTTCGAAGGACCTTTTCATAT